>NC_080049.1:11071961-11424461 GCF_026212465.1 Amaranthus tricolor | reverse complement strand
AAAGTACCTAATAATTTTTTATTTCCAAAAAGTACCTAATAAATAAACTTTTATCAAAAAATACCTAACAAAATTTTCTTCTTTTTCAAAGAGTACCAAGTAAATTCCTTCGGTTGACCGTTAAATATAACGGTTAATTGGTCAAAATCGAAAATTCTTCTTCCTCATCTTTAATTTCTTTTCCAATTTATCTTCGATTTTGAGTGAAAAGTAGAGGAAGAAGAGTGAAAAAGTTGAATTGGAAAAGAAATTGAAGATGAGGAAGAAGAATTTTTTATTTTCGCCAGTCAACCGTTATATTTGACGGTCAATTGAAGGAAAACGTTAATTGGTATTCTTTGGAAAAGAAAAAATTTTGTTAGGTATTTTTTGACAAAACTTTTTTTATTAGGTACTTTTTGGAAAAATTATTTTTTATTAGGTACTTTTTGATACTTTTTCCTTAATTGATGCATAAGTGATGTATTTGGTAAATAATTTATTTTAGAAAATCAATATTTGATTTTTGCATTTAAAAATTCACGTATTCATAAATTTAATTACGATAATACATATTTGTGTATCAGTTGAAAATTGAACAATCGACACACTCTATAGAGTTAAAGGAGAGTGTCTTTTAAAGTCCACGATTAGTATGAATTGATGGGGAAGGTATTGAGTTGCTATCTAGAATGTCGAGTTTTATCCTGCACAAGTGAGCAAACGAGGGCCGAAGAAGGGTTCTTCAGGGGACCTTCTCTAAGGTAAAGTTAGTAAGTATGGTTACCTAACCTTTGTAACAGGAGCGACAATCTCAAAACATAATTAACATTTAATAATAATGTTTAATACAAGAATATTGCGAAAGTGTCAAAATGTCGAACTGTTAAAAACTTTAAATCTTAAAAACTGAAACTGTTTAAAACAAAAGTAAATATTACATCTGATAAGAAATATTGTTTGCTAAAAATGAAAAAAATACATAATCATCAAGTCATCAATAAAGATACAAAAAGCAGCTCAGTTCTCGATAAATAGTAATTGCTGCGGCCTGGATCGAAACCTGAACTAAATCCTGCAAAATGCTGCTATCCATGATACGGATGGCAGCCGATTGAATCAGTCAGAGCTTAACGCCGAGCATAACTTCCTATCTAGCTCAAAATATGAAAATTATACGCTACATTTACAAAATAATAATTTAAGTACGAACTTATAATTAATTAACATCACCGTATACTTTTACCATATTCTTTCTGTTACATTAAAATACCATTCTCAATCCTGACAGAAGTACGTTACTGCCACTTATACAATTCGGTAATCTTAACACTTAAGTAAGTTCATTTGGTTAATACTCATAACCGTATCATGCATCATAACATCAACACTAATTAAGTTTATCACTGATCAACAAGCACATCAATATGACACCTGATATATGTAAGGGTTTGGTTAGGTGAGGACCGTAGTCCTAAACCCTAACTGTGGTGGGAGTCGTCACCCCTCCAATACAATTTATGCTCGAGCTCTTCAAGATAGGTAGCTAACCCCCTTTCTTACACCGCATTTTATGTGCCCGCCAACATGGGCGCCGAGATTTTACATGTCGGTCCATGGTTCGACATTACCTTACTATCAGGGTCATTCAATCAATATTCATTCACACAAGTACATCACATTTTATTACTACAATTTGACATTGACTTTAACTTTGATCAACTTAGGTGATAACCTCTTTTATTTAATAAAATTCTAAATCATGACGTAAAATTAACCTTTATGTCTTTATACATTATTAAATTTTTACACATTAAATTTTATTTATAACTTTATTTTTATTAGGTCGCTAAATTCACACTAGTAACTTAATATTCTATCAATACTCTCCAAATTAATATTTTCCACAAGTAGCTACTAAAATCTATCTCTTTCTTTAAATAAGTTCCAAAATTAACATTTTTAACTTTACAATAAATAAAACTTAATTCTCTTCAAAAAAAATCAAATATTCTCATTAAAATTCAAGTTAAAATTGCATCATTTGGATAAGTTTTTCAAAATTCTACAAGTTCACCAAAAATCAATATTTCAAGTTTAGAAAAATAAGTAAACTTATTAGGTTTGCAAAAATCAACATTCTAGTTGTAAAACAAATAAAACTTATAATTTCAAAAAAAAATCAATATTTCTAGTTTGAAAAACAAGTCAAACTTATAATTTTCACAAAAGTCAATATTTCTAATTATAAAACAAGTAAAACTTGTAATTTCACAAAATCAATATATCACACATAGTTTGTTTGACAAGTTTACTAAAAATACTTTTACATTATTTTACATAAATTTTGGTCAAATAGTTAGCAAATAAAATATTTTGTACTAAATAGTGATTAAAAGTTACTTTACTTCAATATTTAAAAACATATAAAATTTTTTCAAAAATATCTTTTTAAATTGTTATCTTATTATTATCACAAAAATAGTTGTGATAATTTAAAATAGTAAATCAAACTCTTTTATTATTATTATTATTATTATTATATAATAGTGGTCGAATAGCCTATGAGTATTTTGGGCCCTTTTCACATAAAAAGAATGACTTAATTTAATTTATCATACTAAATCCTAGATTTAAATAATTAACATAACCACTTACAAAAATAAAAACTTTACGCAATAACATAGAAATTTTCTATAACTTTAAGAATAAACTTAAATGTCAAAATAAAGTATAATAACAATATTCTTAATATAATCATACTTAGTAAAATACATTCATAAAATAACTTACTACCTTATAAACTAATTTGAAGGCTAACATAAACATATTAATAAAAATTCTAACATAAGAAAATAAACTGTAGGGATGGTTATGGGGCGGGTCTAGAAGGGGTCTAGCCAGACCCAGACCCCGACCCTTTTAATTTTTGCAAATCAAGATTCAGACTTAGACCCGAACCCTAAGGGTCCGAAAAGTTCAGACCAGACCCAGACCCTCCAAATTTAACAGGTCTAGGGTCCTTAATGAGTCCTTACTCCTTAATGGGTCTAAAATAATTATAAAAATATACAAATACAAATATAAAGAAAAAAAAAGTGGGAAATGGAAAGGTGACAAAAAACAAATAGTTAATTTAATTATTATAAGGGTCCGGGTCCGGGTCCGGGTCCAAGGATTAGGACCCGGGCCTAGACCCGTTAATTATCTTTTAGACTCATATTCGATCCCAATCCGATGGGTTTCAAAAAATAAGACCCAAACCCTTAAAAAAGGAGCGGGACCGGGGTGAGTCCAACAGGGTCCTAGACCCATGATCATCCCTAGATTGGAGTGTAGAACAAGGTTAGCTTTTGTAAATAATGAACATCATGGGTTAAACAGAAAGGATTTTGGATCATCAAATTTTTATCCTAATTTGTACAAGTGAATATTATTTAAAATAATAGGTAAGTTTGATCATGAAATATGATAGTTTACTTAGAAATTTTTCTTAAAACTATACTTAAGTCAATAATAAAAATACGGTTTATTTTTAGGTATAAAATAATTAATCAAAGTTATAAGGTTAAAATAATATGTAGTAATGTTAGTTTAAGGAAGGAAAATAAAAACATAACATTTTACAAAACCATAAATATAATAATAAAAATTTTACTTTTTGTATTGTAAAATAATAAAATAATATTTTGGTGCGTCTTAAAAAACTTTTAAACAAAATAATATTTTAAAGTTAATTGAAAGAAATTACAAAATCACTTAAAGTTATGTCATGGGTCCAGGACCCTGTCGTTGGATCTGCCTCTTTTTAAGAGTTTGGGTCTTTTATTTTGAGACCCATCGGATTCGGGTCGGATCTGGATCCAGAAAATATTTTACAGGTTCGGGTCCCAAGGTCTAGACCCACACCCATACCCGACATCAAGACCCAGACCCTAGATCCGCCTCTCAGACCTCAACTCGGACCCTATACAATTTAATATTTTTTTTTTAGTAATTATTTTGTATTTGAATTTCATGGACTCGAACAAGTGTTTGTAATACGATAATAAGTTGCTTACAAAAATACAAAAAAACTCGCAAAAGGTTCAATTTTAACAATCAAAGAGACTTTGTTTAAGACCCATTAAGGACCCATCAAGGACCCTAGACCCGTCAGATCCAGAGGGTCTAGATCTGGGTCTGAAAATTTTGGACCCTTAAGGTCCAGATCCGGGTCTGGATCTATAAAAAATAAAAGGATCCGGGTCCGGGTCTGGTGGACCCGCTCTAGACTCGCCCCATGACCATCCCTACTTAAAGCTTTAGGAACTAATTATGCATGGTTTGAAATGGATAACCAAAGGATTAGGAATTTGAATTTAAAATTCGGAAGAATTAATCGGAAGATTAAGATTAAGAATTTTGAGTCCGTTACAGCTGAGATCCATCATCTTTCAAGAACTACGTTAATTTGTCATGAATTTACAAATCAGTTTGTATCACCACTTTTCTCATTTACATAAGAATTAGACCTCCCAACATACTTCTCTAAATTGCACAAAAATCAAACCTAATTATCCAATAATTTCACCATTATCCTAATTCCTTATTTCTAAATAGTCAAATCAAAACATCTAACCCTAACTCAACAAAAGAATTAAGTTTTAAAAAAATCAATCAAGAATTTACAATGATAGCAGTAGAGTTACCTAGTAAATAGAGCAGCCATAATCAAGCTCAATTAAAATAACTCTACATCAAACCCAAAATTTTTCCCCCTAAAAAATTACACGATCAATAGAAATGAATTTAAAAGAACAGAATTCATAGCAATAATCATTATCCATACCTGAAAATGAGTTGAAATCACTTAACCTTTTTAGCCGTTGATCCTTTTTTTTTGGTGCGCACTAATACGTCTACTTATTACCTACTGTGAAAGTTAGTGTCTTAAATAAGTGTTTGCTGCTGTTGCTCTTATAGTTAAAGGCATACTTTCTCCAGTCCTTGACAGCTGAAGAGGGCTTTCGAGGGAAGAATTGATATTAGTAGATTATGTTTTGCACAACAGGTCATCATTAGCTACATTCAATGGTATTATTGCGGCTTAACTTGGTGTTGCACATGTAATGTTCTTTCTAATATTACATTTGATATATTTTCGTCGTAATGGAATAGTTATTATTTCTTCTGTTCCACTATACGTGTTACATTTGAATTTTTACGTAATCCAATGTATTATTTTGATCATTTAAATATTAAACTATACACATTTAAAAATTATAAAAAGTTAATATTATGAAACTATGCGATTAATCGATTCAAACAAGATTTCACCTGGCTATATTTTCGCTTACACTTTAGCCGCACTATTTAAAATAAGTTTCAACGATGAATAGTGTCGATTACCGTAATGTGGCGAGTATTTCAAAACAGAATCCTAAATTGCTTCGTTTTTGATGATAAGATCCAATTACATCATAACAATTACAAAAAAGGGTTCTTTCATATACTTATAATTATTATCGTTTTTCATTTTGATAGGTTTTTTGAGTCCCTAGATTCTATTTATTTGCACAAATACCTTGACGATTCCCACTCGTTTATATATAGAGTCCAATAAGCATATCTTGAGTTGGTACGAAAATGGGATCCCCTATAGTGGAGACAAAAGATTCATATGATTAAACAAAGTAATTTTCTGAAATATAGTGCTATCCAATGACCGCAGGGACGCAGCGCATTAGCTAAACCCATTTGAGAGCTTTTTTAACTAATTCACCATGACAATTGTGTCTTACCCATTTAATCCGGTTAACTCACGTTACAAGTGCTTCCTGAATTACATCCATCCTTGCCAACCATTTGAGAGTTATAGCATGACGAAGGCCTTAAGGGAAGGCAAATGTAAAGCGCGTAGTCCCTCGATTCAGGGATTGATAACTTCCTCGATCAGTACGTATAGTGTTCAGTATCGAACATAATCAAGTTGTCCAGGAATGCCAACCGCTCCCTCTTGCTCCCATCGTTTAGGCATCTTGGGTATTTTGTATCCCATAGCCAATTTTTTGGCAACTGTTACTGGTTCCTAATAGGTTCTACGAACGAGGCCGGTAAGTGGGAAAAAATGCTTTCTTTTGGAATGAGAAAGAAAAAGAAGATATAAATAATGTTATTTTATTTATTTCCAATTTATATTAGATATTACAAAAATATTAATAATAAAAATAATGATAGTAATAATAATAATTTAAGTAATATAGATAACTATAATGAAATATATTAAATAAATAATGGTAAAGAGTAAATAGGTAGTTTTATATTTAAAAAAAATAATAATACAAAACAAAAGCTACTGAAACACGATTATATGACATCTCCATCACCGCCTATTTCTCAGTATATGTGTCTTTCATGTCTCAGCATTATCTTCTACCTGCCTTTCATTCTCAAACCATTTTTACTTCTTACACTAGTTGAAAAAAAACATATCTGCTGCTATACATGTGCTGCGGTTTTATTTATACACAACATTTAATAGAAAATAAAATTGAGCAAAAAAAAAATATTCAACAAATGCTGTGGTTTTTTAGTATGACCGCAGCAAATAATACATTGAAAAATCAGCAAAATGATTATATGCTGCGGTTTTTGCTTTGACCGCAGCAATTGAACAATTTAAAAAGGTGCCTTTTAACGTCTATTTTCATAAACCCTACTGTTTCATAAACCACAAACACACGCACAACATTTCCTCTTCTTCCTTCGAAATTTCTCAAACTTCAAACGATTGTTCTTCTGAACTTCAAACTTCGAATTTTCATAAACCCTACTAGTTCGTCATCTGCTCGACTATTCTTCTTCTCCCACGACTTCTACTGTTCATCATTCTTCAAAACCCTTTGAAATCAAAAGCATTTGGTCTTGTTCATCTTCAAAACTCACGAATTAAGGTATTATTTCTCTTTTTAATTTCTCAAACCTTTAAGTTTTTGCAAGTTCAATACATACGAAAATTAGGGCTATGGTCATTCATGACCACGCAGAATTGACCAAAAATAATGGATTTGGGTTTGAATTCGATCCAGAATCGACCCAGGCCCAACTCATGACCATCCACACTTCTTAGTAAACACAAATATATTAACCCTTATGATTTGCTATGGTCACTCATGACCACGCAGATAAGGCTTTAGTCGTAACACCTTCAAACAATATCTATTCACCCTTATGCACTACATAAGTATAACAAAACATAAGGGGTTGCACCATGAGGACAAGTGCATGCTAAATCCAATTTTATTAATATACCAAGGTTATATGGCTTGTGTGAAAAGTCTATAACTACAAGCAAGAATGATAAAACGATTGAAGTTATATAAGTTAAATGGCGAATACGGGGATAGGAAAGTGATTTTGATAAAAGATAAACTAGATTAAAGAAAATTAAATAATAATTAGCATTGATACTAAAGATAAGAAAGTAACTTTTTTATCCCACACGCCACACGTATGACCTATAATTTCTCTATGTCTCACTAGGAGCGCCTGAACGATTTTTATCATTTCCTTAACTCTAAACAATGAAGAACACTTTCTTTCCTAGGGTTTCGCTAGTAAAACCACTAAAACTTCTACTCACTCATGATTAAATTAAATAAAGATTATGCATAACAACATGAATATAACAATCATAAACAATGATATATTCAATAAGCAAACAATACAATACATAAAAAGAGATCACTTCAAATGCTGACAAGTGTCTTTGGTGAGATAGTGGTCATCTATTTCGTGTTTTGTATGCGATCTGATCCGTTGCTTTGTTCCCCTTGCAACGGCTAGTATGGTCCTAATTTTTTCTTCTTTTGTACGCTTTGTTCAAATGGCGTCCTCACTTTCTCTCATTCCCTCCCATCACTATCCCTCTTTCCTGTTTCTCTCTTTCCCTATTTCCCATCTTTTACCTGCTCCTTCAGAACATAGTTCAGCAAGCTTCATCTTCTCCATTGCGTTTGATCTTATTCCCGTATACAAATTTTTGAATGTTAAGTATAATTTACATAACAAATTCACTTTAGAATTTTGTACTTTGGTTATTTATTTATGTCTCTGAATCCAGAGTTTCTGATTCCTTTCATTTCAACTTTAAAAATTACAGGCGGCTGAAGATGGAGATAAGCATTGGATTTCCTTGCTATTTCAGGTTCGGTTGGTTGATTAGTTTATTAATCATTCAAAGTTTTGATCTTTCAAACTTTTGAAGTTAGTAATTTTTTTTTGGGAATGGAAAGTTTGGGTAGAATTTTTGGTTCATTTTTACAGGTTTTCCTTTATAAATTTGTGGTTCAGGGTCTATTTTTGTTGAATTTTGTTGCAATTTCATGTTGGGTTTTCAGATTTATTTGTTTTAGTTTTGTGGTAGTTTCTGTTTGATTTTGGTATTGTTCTGCGTTCATTTGTTTTTATTTTACAGAAATTTATGGTAAATTTATGTCGTAATTATCCTTCTAATTACATAAATTTGTATGGTAGTTCATCTATGTGTTTTCAATCTCGATCTGCCATCAAATTATGAGAAGCTTTACATCTTCATTGTCGGTAATCCACGAGTAATGTAATTACTCTTCGAATTACATAAATTTGTATGGTAGTTCATCTTTCTTAAATTTGAAGAGCAATATTCGTTCATCTCTAATTTTGAGTAATTTGTGCAATGAAGTAAAACTAGGTCATTTAAATTTATTTTTAACTTTGCTTTTCGAAATTATTATTGATTTTGAAGGTTTAAAAGGTTTAGTTCATCTTTCTTAAATTTGAAGAGTAATATTGATTCATCTTTCTTAAATTTGGAGTCATTTGTGCCATGAAGGAAAACTATTTCATTCAAATTTATTTTTAACTTTGTTTTTTGAAATTATTATTGATTTAAAAGGTTTAAAAGTAATTTTTTTTATGGATTTTAGGAACGTAGACCCCAAGTCCAATAAGGGTTCAGATTAGAGTATTTTTTAGGTGTGCTGCCTCCTACTACCTAAACACCTTAAGCTCTTGCATACTTCACATCTTTTCAATATACTTGTTTGACGATTATTATAAATGTACTTAATTGAAAAGTTTATGGTATTAGATTTCCTTATTATCTTATCAAATTATTGATGAATCCTATATTGCCAGTGCTAGAATACAATTGCAAGATGAACTCTTGATGAAATTTAAGCTCTTAAAAGTCCACCCAAATATGAATGTGGTGCTATAATTAGGTGTGGTTGTGTGTGACTGAGTTTATTTGGTGGACTGGTGCAAACTAAATATGCAACAAAAAGTGTAATAGAAATTGTGAGAATGTGGAAGATGAGTATTTTCCTTGAATCCTTATTACAAGTGAATCATATAGGTGACAATTTGAAGTGATATTGAGGAGAGTAAATAGGTGACAATTTACTATTTTATTTTAGCAAAATTATTAAACAAAAAATTGTCATATGCAATACATAAATGACCAAAAATGGAAGCACAAGAGTAGTTTATAGTCGTCTCCTACTGTAAGTTCTCCAAAGTTGAAGTAAATAGTTTTTGGGTTTTACGAACTAAACTTCTGAGTGATAGTTATATTTCAGACACAATCATAAGATATTTTGTTCCTAGTTCATTGCCAAATCCAATTATGAAATGCCTCTATTACGTGTTAAATTTTCTATGATTTGATCATTTCATCTATTCTCTAATTAGATTTTCAATCTTGCGTACAAACAATGTCATACCATGAAATTGAAATATAATTATAAACTCTCGAAATGGAATCAAAAGAGCAGGGCTGGCACATTACCAGGATGTTAAATTTTTTATAACGATCGCGGATTAACATGAAAAGAATCTTACTTGTCCCCAATGCGAAAGTACCGGGCATTTTCGGGGACTAGCCCGCTTCCACTCTTTTCTTTTCGATTATTTGCCTGATCGAAACAACCTAGGAAAGGTTGGTAGCCTACATAACCAACTTCTCATACCAAGAAAGCCATGAATCAGATCCCTATTGAACCCCCCTTTTTTTCCTAGTTCCTGTACGTGAAATGATTTCCAATGAGCCAAGTAGTCTGGGGAAAAGATAAGGCTTACCCACTACCCTTTCCCCCAAAAAGGGTCTTGAAGAGTGTGGTTTGTTCTTTTACCACGTCAGCCACACTCTCATTTAGTTGATCTTGTACGAGAAGTTTAAACACTCTCTAAGTTGATAGGAAATGCAATGGTAGGATTTGCCATCTTTCTTATTCAATAATAAAAAGCCTTGTTCATGGTGGTAAGCGAGGGGGAATTTAGTAAAGGGATAATGCCGGTTTTTACTAATATAGTCCCGAGTTGGTAATTAGAGTTAGAAGCTTCACAGCTTTCTACACGGGTGAATATAGTATACTAGACTATATTCTAGGTCATTCGGAAGGGTAGGGAATAGGGAAATGAGTTTCACTATTCTAAATTGGTGCCATGGGAATACCTTCATTACTCATTTAGTTGGATCGAGGAACTGCCCTGGTAAGATTAACGTCGAAGGTGAAAAACGTCAGTATGCCGACACACGTGTGTGCCCGCTAAGCCTTGACTTCTATTCGGGACTATGGAGTGCGAACTTTCACTCATGAGCAGTGGGATATGGAAAATGGAAAGTGTTTTAGCCAGGTATGAATGAATAGATTAATTGTTTATATATACGGTTGAAACAAAGAATCAAAGTAGCTTTAGGTTTTGATGCGTGTTTGGGTTGGAATTCTTCAATGTAATGTGAAGATGCAAACCAGCACTCAAATCCACGCAATGTAACAACAAACAATCCCAAAACACAGTGATATGATTCACACAAACAGAACAATGTTTGTAAGGTGAATCTTGAATTGAAACACTAGGAGTTTTAATCCTCCAAGGCCAACAATTCCCTAAGTACAACCAAGGACTACTCTCAGTTGCAAAAGGTAATGATCTTGCTCTACTCAAGATCGTTGAATGTTCATACACATTCAAGGAGACAAAGGAAATACTCCAATGACTTTATTTCTGAAATCTCAAATCTGAACTTCTGTTTTACAAGGCTAGGGACGTCTATATATAGACTTGAGGAACGGGGAAATACAAAGACAATGCTAAGGACACGTACAACTAACTATAACGGTCATTAAAAGACACGTGCAAAACATGTGCACATTAAAAACAAAAGAAACAAGCTAAACAGAACATTCTGATATTCTGACAAAAGGCTGCTGAACAGGTGACCTTCTACGTATCTTCTTGTTCTCTTTAATGGTTGATGATGGCCATGATTAGTCGAGGTAGCAAGTTCCTAGTGCAAAGATTCCATTTCTACCCTTGGAGGCCCAAATAATTGGAAGACACGATCTAGCCATGTCTCACAAAGTCAGCTGGTCATAAGATCAGCCCTGTTCTGTTGTGAACTAGCTGCTGACTGGGCTACCTTTATCCTTTCATTTTGGGATCTTCCAATGGCTAATAAGGGGATCCTTGTATCATGGCAGGTAGTTCCAAGTGTGAAGATTCCATTCCCACCCCTTGAGTCCCCCAAGGAGTCCAAGCTTGCTTTGGCACAGATCACCAAGGTCTGCTGGTCATTGGCCAATTGTGAACTAGCTGCTGACTGGGCTACCTTCACCCTTGATTTCCATGGGGTTTCAATGATGTGAAGTAATGTCCTTGGACTAAGATATGATGTTCCAAGTACCAAGATTCCAAATCCATCTTCTACTCCCAGTTGGTCTACACAAGGGCTGCAAGGTCATCTGTTTGCTAGTTATCGATGGACTCTGCTGTGCTGTTGTTTTTGGCCTTGTATCTCCTTCTTTTGTTGCTGAATCAGTAACATTGCTTGAGTATGACTCTTGGTTTAGCTCTTCATCCATATTGCTCATGTGAGTCATTATTGAACCATCCCAAATTGCATCAGGTTTCACCTTGCGTGCAATGCTTTTATACATCATTAAGAACAAAGGGAAGAAAGCATGCTTGATATTTATCCATGACATGGAATCCATGTGGATTCCTAAGTGCAAACACGTATTCATGCATCATCGAAAGTTCCTCCCACGAGATCACCAATATCGTAAGAAGAAGATGTTCACCGGGGAGGTTGAGGACCGTGTAGCTCGTTGACCGTTGACCGATTATGAAGTTTATGAACAGGTTAAGGGAGTTGAGACTGCATTTGGTAAAACAGGGCAAGTGCAGGGGGTGAAGACCGATTATGGAAAAAAGAATCAATCTTTTGAAAGCTTCCATATTGAAGAGATGTACAGGTTAGACATTGTTTTGACGTTATGCATACGGAGAAAAATGTATGCGATGCCGTTCTTGGGACTCTCATGAACATTCCGGGTAAGACAAAGGATGTTAGGGCCATGCGAGATTGGTTTGAATGTAAGAGTCTTCGTACGGAGTTGTGGGCACATGTTAAGGTGTGTAAGAAAAAAAATAGAGCTTATTAGGTTGGTGGTAGTAACAAAGGAAAGGGTGGTAAGAAGATGAGTAATGATAAAGTTTATTTGCCTCCAGCTTGCTACACATTGTCCAAAGCAGAGAAACGGACATTTTTTGAGTCTTTGTATGGCATTAAGGTTCCGTCTGGGTACTCTTCCAACATAAAGAAATTTGTGAGCCTAAATAGTGAGCTAAAGTTGGGAAGCATGAAATTTCACGATTGCCCATGTAATGGTGCAAGTGTTCTTACCAATTGCAATCCGTGGAATACTGGCAAAACATGTGAGATATGCTATTACCGAGCTATGTTCGTTCTTCAACACAATTTGTAATAAAGTTTTTTGATCCTTTTAAACTTGATGCTCATCAAGTCGACGTAATTGTAACTTTATGCAAGTTTAAGATGTATTTTCCACCTTCTTTCTTTGACATAATGGTTCATCTTATTGTCCATCTCGTTCGTGAGATCAAGCTTTTGAGTCCAGTTTTTTAAGGTTGTGTTATTCTTTTGAAAGACACATGGGTGTTTTACAAAATAAGTTGAGGAATCCAGTACAACTCGAGGGGAGTATGATTCAAGGCACTGTGAGCGATGAGATTAGTAATTTTATAGCTTAGTTTCTAACCATGCAAAAGCCTATTGAACTTCCCACCTCTCGACATGAAGGAAAGCTTTGGGGAAAAGGAACAATTGGCTCCAAATCGATCACGCCTCCTCGAGACAGTCTTCTACAAGCACACTTGTATGTGTTGATTCACTCTTGTAGACTTAGCTCGTTTGCGTGATAGTGAGGAGTCATTCATACTAGCCACACAAGCCAAGCAAGTATTCTACATTGTAGACCCGTCTGATAAAAAAATGGTCTATTATTGTACTGAAAAAAAGAAGCATTCTTGGTAAAGGTGATGTTGAGGATGAGGAAGAATATGAAACTTTTAAATACTCCCCGCCCTTTATCAATCCAAAATCAGTATGTCAAGATGATTTAGATGTTGGTTATATGCGTGTAGATCACATGGAAGGAATACATTTGAATTAAGTGATTCACAAGGTATGAATTTTAAGGTTTTTTGGCACTTTCCTGTATAAAGTAGCTCAAACTTTGTTTGTTTTGCATGAAACTTTGCACACAACACTATTTGGTATATATTATTGTGTTGAACGTATTAGAATTGCAAATCATAGTCATATTCTTAATATTACTTGTAAGTTTCGATTTTAAGGTTTTCTTAAGCTTTTTTGGCACTTGCGCATAAAGTAGCTCAAACTTGATTTGTTTTGCATGAAACTTTGCACACAACACTAATTTGTATATATTATTGTGTTGAAGTGGTTAGAATTGTAAATCATAGTCATATTCTTAATATTATTTGGTAAGTTACAATTTAAGGTTTTTTAAACTTTTTTGGCACTTTAACACACAACACTATTTTGATAGAATTGAATTTACGTTCCTATGTTCTAATATATTTCTATTTATACGCTTTCAGGTACTGATATACAATCCATCTTTTCAGAGACGAGATTATCTTTGAGATTGAGACTTCGGATAATGAGCATCATAGTCTTGACACTGAAGAGGACTAAATTGTTAGATACGAGCGTATGGCTGAAGACGCTCCACCACTTAATAATGATTATGACACTAAAGACGCCCCAACAACGGATGCTCCCACTACCACTAAGAAAAGAAAAAGGTAAGTTACTACGAAAAACCTCAAAGTCACAGAAACCATGCATTTGGAATACAATGTATTGGGTCAACCCTGCGGAAAATGGCGTAGTCAATATGGAAAACAAGTGGACCTATTTATCCGCAAGATTTTCATATTGTACGTATGGAACGAGGTTCCAAAGGGTTTAAAGAATTCTTTATGGAATGATACTGTTGAAAGCAACTTTACTATTTTTATTCATTTAGTTTTATTTTAAAATTAATTTAATTGACAATAATAAATATAATTTTTTTTTACAATCTTTTTCACATTGAGAGCGATGAGAAGAAGAAGAATGTGTTTTCAGAGATTTCAAATCCAAGCTAGTAACTGGCTGGATCGCGAATAAGCGTGCCCGTACGACCAAAAAAGTCAAAACAGGTGACGAAGGTGGAGAGCAAGCACCTCCGAAGATGCCCTTCGAAATATAAGGGCACATATCGAAGAAGGAATGAGAGGATTTTGCTGGCAAAAGAATAACTCTCATTGAAGTTACGTATTTCATATTATATTATAGCTTTTGATTTAAAGTTACTTCTTTTGATTCAATTATTAAACTAATGTAAGACATTTAATTTTTATTAATTAATTAGGAAAAGTGTGGTAAAGCTTCTGAATCAACAAGCAAAAGGAAATTTTACCATCGCTTCGGTCAAAAACGTACGATGAGGTTCGAAAAGAGTGGTGGATGCGGGTTTATACCCCAATCAAAGTCCAACCTCGCCCTCATCTAAGACTACCTCCGCATCCGTGAATACTTCTACTGGAAATTGGTATTGCGGGCTTTATTTTCGAGTTGCAAGTGGTAAATTTATCATTAAAGATCCGGGAACGAAGATGCAAGGTTGTTGATGCTGTGGTGAGTTTTGAAATTATTAAGTATATTCTTGATTTGTTTTATATTTTTTGGCTTTGATTAACTTTAATTGTTATATATATAACTTTTTTTTTTGAACAGAATGGCTGAAAGGAAAAATAAGCTACGGGTGACTTCAACCCAAGAGGCAATGTTGATTCATTGCGTATGGTCTTAGGGGAAGACCATAGAGGGCGGGTAGTCAAAAAAAGAAGCGTTCGCGTGGGGTTAAATAAGGCATTCGGCAAAGAGTGTTGCTACTCATTCCCAAACGATGCCACCTGATGAAGTAGCAACCCTCCGAGCTGAAATTACGAAGGATTTTCTCGCCAAAGTGGCACTCGCAGAAGATGGGAGCACCCATTGTTGACTTGGCAAACCTGATTGTCGAGGATCAACAAAGTCAACATGGGGATCCTAACACTTCGATCAAGCCAAACACCCGAGCCCATTACCCCCGTAGCACCCCAGCCCATTATTACCCTTGAAGGGCAAAATCCCACAATTTAGGCATTGGGTAATTTTTGAGAGGAGAAATGTTGAAAGTGGCTCTTATCTATGTCTATATGAGGTGATGTTAATTATCTTACAATTTATGCATTATTGTTTAATTGTATTAACAACCGAATTACTGACAAAATTTTCTTATTCGTGAGTTTAGTGCGGCGTACGAGAAGCTATATTCTTGCGAACCTTCAATAAAAATTGGGTGGTTTTGTCCTAAGTCAGTTTCAGGTACTAAAAGCGTAAATGATCTAGTTGACGTCAAAACATACATTGAGATTGCTTTGAATAATTCTCTTGCATCTAAACACACGTTCTTTCTGGCTCTATATGTAGAAGAGTAAGTTTTATTTTTAAAATTGAACTTATCTTTTGATTTATAAATTCATAATATCTAATTTGTTGATTTTAAATTTGCGTTTGTAGTTTGCTTTGGATACTTTTGGTTATATGTCTTTTAACGAATACTGTGCACGTTTTCGACTAATTACAAAAACCTTAAAATTCAAAACCTTACTGAATGCGTACGTAATATTATAACACTATTTAGCACAAAAAAAGTCTTGGAGAAATGGAATCTATATACAGAGCCATATTTCTGAAATAGACAGCAGTAAAGGTACATATAACACTATTTGATTTTTGGAGTTTCTAAGCATTTTTGGCACTAACATTTATTTTCTATTAAAAACTCATAAAATATTAAAACTTAGCACGTAATTTTTAGCATATGATTATTATTTCAATTTTAATATTACGTTCACATTCAGCAAGGCTTTTTGAGGTTTTTGTGAGTGGAAGTCGTGCACATTGTTCGTTAAATGACACATATAATCAAAGGTATCCAATGCACATATTTAAATGCAAGCGAAGTATATTTAAATCAACAAATTACTCTTGCACATATGGTGCCAGAATGAACGTATATTTAAATGCAAGGGAAGTATATTCAAAGCCGTCTCAATGTATGCTTTGACGTCGTCTGGATCATTTACGCTTTTAGTACCCAAAATTGATTCAGGACAAAACTATTCAATTTTTATTGGAGGTTCGCAATAATTTAGCTCCTCATAAGTCGCACTAAACTCACATATAAGAAAATTTTGTCAATAACTTGATTATTAAAATAATTAAACAATAATGCCCAAATTGTAAGATAATAAACATCACGTCATATAGACATGGATTAGAGCTACATTCAATATTCCTCCTCTTAAAAATTGCCTAATGTCACTAGGACCAATAATTACAAAAGTGCTCTCAATAAAGCAGAATTATTCCTTCTGCAGGGTTGGAACGATTGAGTCCTCCTCACGCAGGCGAGATGCACATGTGTGCAGCCATTTGCAATATTAAGAGAGATTTTTTAGTTCCGCATCAATCAAAATTGGAGTGATTGCCATCGATTTTGACCCAGTTGACACCTTTGATGAAGAACCGATCTCTCTCTTAATGTCGTTTGGTCTCTTTATTATTTCAATTTATACAATTAAATTAGTATAAGTATCCAATTAAAAAAATAAAAATAAATAAGATATAAGTGATTATTACCATGGTAGTGTAAGATACAAGTGATTATTACCATGGTAGTGAATCGGATCCAAACAGATGTGACGAAACTACCTAGGGTGTCTGATAGTTTCTCAAAGCTCCATTTTGGCAATGAAACAGGGAGTGAGAAATCTTCAAACCCCTTTAAAAGTTTTCATGGTCACACTGACGTAGCCACTTATAACAAGCATCAAATGTACTGTTTGGCCCTCTTTGGTTTGTTGTGCCACATCATATGCAACCTTAGTTAAGTTGCCATCACTAGCAACACCATATGCTACTTCATCAGGTGGCATCGTTCGGGATTGAGTAGCAATACATTCTTTGCCGAATGCCTTATTTAATTAACCCAACGCGAACGCCTCTTTTTCCAACTACCCGCACTCTATGGTCTTTCCCTTAAGACCATACACAATGCATCAACATTGCCTCTTGGGGTGAACTCCCCTGTAGTTTATTTTTCCTTCCAGCCAATTTGTTCAAATAAAAATTGACATATATAACAATTAGTATCAGTAAATTAAAGCCAAAAAATATAAAACAAATCAAAAATATGCTTAATAATTTCAAAACTCACCAAAGCATCAGCAACCTTCGTCCATCCCGGATCATTAATGGTAAATTTACCACTTGCATCTCGGAAATGAAGCTCGCAATACTAATCTCCAGCAGGAGTATTCACGGATGCGGAGGTAGTCGTCGATGAGGGCGTGGCTAGACTTTGATTGGGTATAAACCCGTATCCATCCACTATTTTTGAACCTCATCGTACGTTTTTGGGCTTAAACGATGGTAAAACTTAGTATAATATGAAATACTTACCCGTTTTGACTTTTTTGGTCGTACAGGCACTTCGTGATCCAGCCAGTTACTAGCTTGAATTTGAAATCTCTGAACTGAAAGAAACATATTCTTTTTCTCCTCATCGCTCTCGATGTGAAAACGAGATTCTAAAAAAAAATATATTCATTAGTGTCAATTAAATTAATTTTAAAATAAAACTAAATAAATAAAAATAGTAAAGTTGCTTTTCACAGTATCATTCCATAAAGAATTCTTTAAAGTCTCTAGAACTTCGTTTCATGCGTATAATATGGAAATCTTGCGGATAAATAGGCCCCATTTGTTTTTCATATTGCCTATGCAATCTTCCGCAGGGTTGACCCAATACATTGTATTCCAAATGCATGGATTCTGTGACTTTGAGTTTTTTCGTAGAACCTCGCCCTTTTCTTTTTTTAGTGATAGTGGAAGCATTCGTTGGTAGGGCGTCTTTAGTGTCATAATCATTAAGTGGTGGAGCGTCTTCAGCCATACGCTCGTATCTAACAATTTGGTCTTCTTCAGTGTCATAACTATGATGCTCATTATCCGAGGTCTCAATCTCAGGGACAATTTCGTCTATGAAAAGATGCATTGTATATTAGTACCTTAAAGAGTATGAATAGAAATATATTAGAACATAGGAACGTAAATTCAATTCTAACAAAATAGTATTGTGTGTTAAAGTGCCAAAAAAGTTTTAAAAACGTTAAATCGTAACTTACCAAGTAAATATTAAGTATATGACTATGATTCACAATTCTAATACATTCAACACAAATAATATATACCACAATTCTAATACATTCACAATTCGTGCAATGGGCGCTTATAACATAGTAAATTAGCATGAACGAAATTGAAGAACACAGTAGAGAATTTTGAAGAGAAGATCACAGTAGCTGCAGTCGTGGGTTGTTTTTGAAGAACTTGAAGAGATTTTTGCAGAGATTTTTGTGGGTTTTTGTAGAGATTTTTGAGAACTTGAAGAAATGGAAGAAGTTGAAGAAGACAGTAGGTATTCTTGGGTTTTAGGAATACAACAGTTTATATGAGGGTTTAACCAAATGAACGTCCAAAACGCGAATTTTTAATTTTTTGGGAAGGATTATTTGCTGCAGTCAGGACAAAAATTGCAGCATATGATGTGAAAATAGATTATATGCTGCGGGCAAGCGTAAAACCGCTGCATTTCAAGTAGGAAGCTAGCTCAGCCTGTTTGGCTGATATTACATGTCATTATATGCAGGTACCTGAAGGTTAGAGTCGGGGTACGGACAGAGAGCTACGTCCATTCATTTTGTGTATAAAGTTATAATATTTCTTTCCGACTTTGTTTTATGTATAATTAGTATTTTAAAACTTAAAAAAGTAAATATTAATCTGCGCTAAATTTTTTTGGTTAGGTTGTAATAATTTAACTTAAGTTATGATTTAGACGCTGGATGGATAGTTTCCTTAGCGATTATTCTTAAAATAATCGTGGAATAACACGCTTGAAATTTCGAGTTAGGAGATGCGTTAACAATTGAGCTATGTGGAGTTGAAAACTTGGAATATGGAATGAATATTTTGTTCAAACAGGTTTGTATTTTGGACGTCTGTCCTAAATTAATATTTTAGATAGTCCATATTTCAAACGAAACTCTGCCAAAATTTTGGTAGAATTATTATATAATATAATATAGTTTAGTTACTCGAAATTTAGGGGTCTTATATTATTAAGGAATAAGGATATCAAAGTATGAAAGAGTTTTCAATATAGAATAGAAGCCTAAGACGATTACAAGAAAAGAGGATTACAAACTTCTCCAACAGGCAAGAATGTTGGTCCCGAATTCGGTTCCAAATCGGGAAAATCACTGACTTTGCTACTACTTTAACTGGGTAGTCAATTAAAGCAATTGGTGAAACTGTTGTGGGATTTTCTGCACTGAAACCTAAAGCTACAAGAAAAGAGGATTACAAATTTCTCCATGTCCCACTGCTCATGAGAGAAAGTTCGCACCCCATAGCCCCGAATAGAAGTCAAGGCTTCTTAGCGGGCACACACGTGTGTCGGCATACTGATGTTTTTCACCTTCGAAGTTAACCTTACCAGGGCAGTTCCTCGATCCAACTAAATGAGTAATGAAGGTATTCCCATGGCACCAATTTAGAATAGTGAAACTCATTTTCCTATTTCTTACCCTTCCGAATTACCTAGAATATGGTCTAGTATACTATATTCGCCCGTGTAAAAAGCTGTGAAGCTTCTAACTCTAATTACCAACTCGGGACTATATTAGTAAAAAGCGGCATTATCCCTTTACTAAATTCCTCCTTGCTTACCACCATGAACAAGGTTTTTTATTATCGAATAAGAAAGATGGCAAATCCTACCATTGCATTTCCTATCAACTTGGAGAGTGTTTAGACTTCTCGTACAAGATCAACTAAATAAGAGTGTGGCTGACATGGTAAAAGAACAAACCACACTTTCCAAGACCCCTTTTTGGGGGGAAAGGGTAGTGGCTAAGCCTTATCTTTTCCCCAGACTACTTGGCTCACTAGAAATCATTTCATGGCTTTCTTGGTATGAGAAGTTGGTTATGTAGGCTCTCCACCTTATATTTCGTAGGGAATCTTCGGAGGTGCTTGCTCTCCACCTTCGTCACCTGTTTTGACTTTTTTGTTCGTACGGGCACGCTTCTTCGTGATCTAGCCAGTTACTAGCTTGGATTTGAAATCTCTGAAAACACATTCTTCTTCTTCTCATCGCTCTGGATGTGAAAAAGATTGTAAAAAAAAATTATATTTATTATTGTCAATTAAATTAATTTTAAAATAAAACTAAATGAATAAAAATAGTAAAGTTGCTTTCCACAGTATCATTCCATAAAGAGTTCTTTAAACCCTCTAGAACCTCGTTCCATGCGTACAATATGAAAATATTGCGGATAAATAGGCCCACTTGTTTTCCATATTGCCTACGCCATTTTCCGCAGGGTTGACCCAATACATTGTATTCCAAATGCATGGATTCTGTGACTTTGAGTTTTTTCGTAGAACCTCGCCCTTTTCTAAAGTGGTAGTGGAAGCATTCGTTGGTAGGACGTCTTTAGAGTTATAATCATTGTTAAGTGGTGGAGCGTCTTCAGCCATACGCTCGTATCTAACAATTTGGTCCTCTTCAGTGTCAAGATTATGATGCTCATTATCCGAGGTCTCAATCTCAAGGATAATTTCGTCTCTGAAAAGATAGATTGTATATCAGTACCTGAAAAAGTATGAATAGAAATATATTAGAACATAGGAACGTAAATTCAATTCTATCAAAATAGTGTTGTGTGTTAAAGTGCCAAAAAAGTTTAAAAAACCTTAAATTGTAACTTACCAAATAATATTAAGAATATGACTATGATTTACAATTCTAATACATTCAACACAATAAATACCAAATTGTGTTGTGCGCAAAGTTTCATGCGAAACAAATCAAGTTTGAATTACTTTATGCGCGAAAGTGACAAAAAAGCTTAAAAAAACCTTCAAATCGCAACTTACTATGTAATATTAAGAATATGTTTATGATTTACAATTCTAACCACTTCAACACAATAATATATACAAATTAGTATTGTGTGCAATGTTTTATGCAAAACAAATCAAGTTTGAGCTACTTTATGCGCAAGTGCAAAAAAAGCTTAAGAAAACCTTAAAATCGAAACTTACAAGTAATATTAAGAATATGACTATGATTTGCAATTCTAATACGTTCAACACAATAATATATATACCAAATAGTGTTGTGTGCAAAGTTTCATGCAAAACAAAACAAGTTTGAGCTACTTTATGCAGAAAAGTGCCCAAAAACCTTAAAATTCATACCTTGTGAATCACTTAATTCAAATGTATTCCTTCCATGTGATCTACACGCATATAACCAACATCTAAATCATCTTGACATACTGATTTTGGATTGATAAAGGGCGGAGAGTATTCAAAAGCTTCATATTCTTCCTCATCCTCTACATCACCTTTACCAAGGATGCTTCTTTTTTTCAGTATAATAATAGACCATTTTTTATCAGATGCGTCTACAATGTAGAATACTTGCTTGGCTTGTGTGGCTAGTATGAATGACTCTTCACTATCACGCAAACGAGCTATAAAATTACTAATCTCATCGCTCACAGTGCCTTGAATCATACTCCCCTCGAGTTGTACTGAATTCCTCAACTTATTTTGTAAAACACCTATGTGTCTTTCAAAAGAATAACACAACCTTAAAAAACTGGACTCAAAAGTAGGATCAAAAAACTTTACTACAAATTGTGTTGAAGAACGAACATAGCTCGGTAATAGCATATCTCACACGTTTTGCCAGTATTCCACGGATTGCAATTGGTAAGAACACTTGCACCATTACATGGGCAATCGTGAAATTTTATGCTTCCCAACTTTAACTCACTATTTAGGCTCACAAATTTCTTTATGTTGGAAGAGTACCCAGACGGAACCTTAATGCCATACAAAGACTCAAAAAATGTCCGCTTCTCTGCTTTGGACAATGTGTAGCAAGCTGGAGGCAAATAAACTTTATCATTACTCATCTTCTTACCACCCTTTCCCTTGTTACTACCACCAACCTAATAAGCTCTATTTTTTTTCTTACACACCTTAACATGTGCCCACAACTCCGTACGAAGACTCTTACATTCAAACCAATCTCGCACGGCCCTAACATCCTTTGTCTTACCCGGAATGTTCATGAGAGTCCCGAGAACGGCATCGCATACATTTTTCTACGTATGCATAACGTCAAAACAATGTCTAACTTGTACATCTCTTCAATATGGAAGCTTTCAAAAAATTGATTCTTTTTTCCATAATCGGTTTTCACCCGTTTTACCAAATGCAGTCTCAACTCCCTTAACTTGTTCATAAACTTCATAACCGCTCAACGGTCAACGAGCTACACGGTCCTCAACTTCCCCGGTGAACATCTTCTTCTTACGATATTGGTGATCTCGTGGGAGGAACTTTCGATGATGCATGAATACGTGTTTGCACTTAGGAATCCACATGGATTCCATGTCATGGATAAATATCAAGCATGTTTTCTTCCCTTTGTTCTTAATGATGTATAAAAGCATTGCACGCAAGGTGAAACCTGATGCAATTTGGGATGGTTCAATAATGACTCACATGAGCAATATGGATGAAGAGCTAAACCAAGAGTCATACTCAAGCAATGTTACTGATTCAGCAACAAAAGAAGGAGATACAAGGCCAAAAACAACAGCACAGCAGAGTCCATCGATAACTAGCAAACAGATGACCTTGCAGCCCTTGTCTAGACCAACTGGGAGAGTTATAGAGACCATGGAAGATGGATTTGGAATCTTGGTACTTGGAACATCATATCTTAGTCCAACCTAAAGCTACTTTGATTCTTTGTTTCAACCGTATATATAAACAATTAATCTATTCATTCATACCTGGCTAAAACACTTTCCATTTTCCATATCCCACTGCTCATGAGTGAAAGTTCGCACTCCATAGTCCCGAATAGAAGTCAAGGCTTAGCGGGCACACACGTGTGTCGGCATACTATTCCCATGGCACCAACTAAATGAGTAATGAAGGTATTCCCATGGCACCAATTTAGAATAGTGAAACTCATTTCCCTATTCCCTACCCTTCCGAATGACCTAGAATATAGTCTAGTATACTATATTCGCCCGTGTAGAAAGCTGTGAAGCTTCTAACTCTAATTACCAACTCGGGACTATATTAGTAAAAACCGGCATTATCCCTTTACTAAATTCCCCCTCGCTTACCACCATGAACAAGGTTTTTTATTATTGAATAAGAAAGATGGCAAATCCTACCATTGCATTTCCTATCAACTTAGAGAGTGTTTAGACTTCTCGTACAAGATCAACTAAATGAGAGTGTGGCTGACATGGTAAAAGAACAAACCACACTCTTCAAGACCCTTTTTGGGGGGAAAGGGTAGTGGGTAAGCCTTATCTTTTCCCCAGACTACTTGGCTCATTGGAAATCATTTCACGTACAGGAACTAGGAAAAAAAGGGGGGTTCAATAGGGATCTGATTCATGGCTTTCTTGGTATGAGAAGTTGGTTATGTAGGCTACCAACCTTTCCTAGGTTGTTTCGATCAGGCAAATAATCGAAAAGAAAAGAGTGGAAGCGGGCTAGTCCCCGAAAATGCCCGGAACTTTCGCATTGGGGACAAGTAAGATTCTTTTCATGTTAATCCGCGATCGTTATAAAAAATTTAACATCCTAGTAATGTGCCAGCCCTGCTCTTTTGATTCCATTTTGAGAGTTTATAATTATATTTCAATTTCATGGTATGACATTGTTTGTACGCAAGATTGAAAATCTAATTAGAGAATAAATGAAATGATCAAATCATAGAAAATTTAACACATATTAGAGGCATTTCATAATTGGATTTGGCAATGAACTAGAAACAAAATATCTTATGATTGTGTCTGAAATATAACTATCACTCAGAAGTTTAGTTCGTAAAACCCAAAAACTATTTACTTCAACTTTGGAGAACTTACAGTAGGAGACGTCTATAAACTACTCTTGTGCTTCCATTTTTGGTCATTTATGTATTGCATATGACAATTTTTTGTTTAATAATTTTGCTAAAATAAAATAGTAAATTGTCACCTATTTTCTCTCCTCAATATCACTTCAAATTGTCACCTATATGATTCACTTGTAATAAGGATTCAAGGAAAATACTAATCTTCCACATTCTCACAATTTCTATTACACTTTTTGTTGCATATTTAGTTTGCACCAGTCCACGAAATAAAACTCAGTCACACACAACCACACCTAATTATAGCACCACATTCATATTTGGGTAGACTTTTAAGAGCTTAAATTTCATCAAGAGTTCATCTTGCAATTGTATTCTAGCACCGGCAATATAGGATTCATCAATAATTTGATAAGATAATAAGGAAATCTAATACCATAAACTTTTCAATTAAGTACATTTATAATAATCATCAAACAAGTATATTGAAAAGATGTGAAGGATGCAAGAGCTTAAGGTGTTTAGGTAGTAGGAGGCAGCACACCTAAAAAATACTCTAATCTAAACCCTTATTGGACTTGGGGTCTACGTTATAAAAAAAATTACTTTTAAACCTTTTAAATCAATAATAATTTCAAAAAACAAAGTTAAAAATAAATTTGAATGAAATAGTTTTCCTTCATGGCACAAATGACTCCAAATTTAAGAAAGATGAATCAATATTACTCTTCAAATTTAAGAAAGATGAACTAAACCTTTTAAACCTTCTAAATCAATAATAATTTCGAAAACCAAAGTTAAAAATAAATTTAAATGACCTAGTTTTCCTTCATTGCACAAATTACTCAAAATTAGAGATGAACGAATATTGCTCTTCAAATTTAAGAAAGATGAACAACCATACAAATTTATGTAATTCGAAGAGTAATTACATTACTCGTGGATTAGCCGACAATGAAGATCGAGATTGAAAACACATAGATGTATAATAAGTCTATAGCTAGCATCAAAGCCATTAGAAGGATAATTACGACATAAATTTACCATAAATTTCTGTAAAATAAAAACAAATGAACGCAGAACAATACCAAAATCAAACAGAAACTACCACAAAACTAAAACAAATAAATCTGAAAACCCAACATGAAATTGCAACAAAATTCAACAAAAATAGACCCTGAACCACAAATTTATAAAGGAAAACCTGTAAAAATGAACCAAAAATTCTACCCAAACTTTCCATTCCCAAAAAAAAATTACTAACTTCAAAAGTTTGAAAGATCAAAACTTTGAATGATTAATAAACTAATCAACCAACCGAACCTGAAATAGCAAGGAAATCCAATGCTTATCTCCATCTTCAGCCGCCTGTAATTTTTAAAGTTGAAATGAAAGGAATCAGAAACTCTGGATTCAGAGACATAAATAAATAACCAAAGTACAAAATTCTAAAGTGAATTTGTTATGTAAATTATACTTAACATTCAAAAATTTGTATACGGGAATAAGATCAAACGCAATGGAGAAGATGAAGCTTGCTGAACTATGTTCTGAAGGAGCAGGTAAAAGATGGGAAATAGGGAAAGAGAGAAACAGGAAAGAGGGATAGTGATGGGAGGGAATGAGAGAAAGTGAGGACGCCATTTGAACAAAGCGTACAAAAGAAGAAAAAATTAGGACCATACTAGCCGTTGCAAGGGGAACAAAGCAACGGATCAGATCGCATACAAAACACGAAATAGACGACCACTATCTCACCAAAGACACTTGTCAGCATTTGAAGTGATCTCTTTTTATGTATTGTATTGTTTGCTTATTGAATATATCATTGTTTATGATTGTTATATTCATGTTGTTATGCATAATCTTTATTTAATTTAATCATGAGTGAGTAGAAGTTTTAGTGGTTTTACTAGCGAAACCCTAGGAAAGAAAGTGTTCTTCATTGTTTAGAGTTAAGGAAATGATAAAAATCGTTCAGGCGCTCCTAGTGAGACATAGAGAAATTATAGGTCATACGTGTGGCGTGTGGGATAAAAAAGTTACTTTCTTATCTTTAGTATCAATGCTAATTATTATTTAATTTTCTTTAATCTAGTTTATCTTTTATCAAAATCACTTTCCTATCCCCGTATTCGCCATTTAACTTATATAACTTCAATCGTTTTATCATTCTTGCTTGTAGTTATAGACTTTTCACACAAGCCATATAACCTTGGTATATTAATAAAATTGGATTTAGCATGCACTTGTCCTCATGGTGCAACCCCTTATGTTTTGTTATACTTATGTAGTGCATAAGGGTGAATAGATATTGTTTGAAGGTGTTACGACTAAAGCCTTATCTGCGTGGTCATGAGTGACCATAGCAAATCATAAGGGTTAATATATTTGTGTTTACTAAGAAGTGTGGATGGTCATGGGTTGGGCCTGGGTCGATTCTGGATCGAACTCAAACCCAAATCTATTATTTTTGGTCGATTCTGCGCGGTCATGAGTGACCATAGCCTTAATTTTCGTATGTATTGCATTTGCAAAAACTTAAAGGTTTGAGAAATTAAAAAGAGAAATAATACCTTAATTCGTGAGTTTTGAAGATGAACAAGACCAAATACTTTTGGTTTCAAAAGGTTTTGAAGAATGATGAACAGTAGAAGTCGTGGGAGAAAAAGAATAGTCGAGCAGATGATGAACTAGTAGGGTTTATGAAAATTCAAAGTTTGAAGTTCAGAAGAACAATAGTTTGAAGTTTAACAAATTTCGAAGGAAGAAGAGGAAATGTTGTGCGTGTGTTTGTGGTTTATGAAATAGTAGGGTTAAAATAGTTTCTATTATTGGACTATTTAAACCAAGTATGAGGCATGTCTCACGGTGAGACCGTCTCATTTAAGAATTCGTTATTAACATATTATAATAATATTGTCACGAAAATATACATCTTGTAAAAAAGAAAAAAAAAATGAATTCAATAAATAAAAGAATCACAAAGTAATTTAACTTTTAGTGGATCCGATGAAAAACATTATGAGGATAGTAATGGAAAATTTTTAGCAAAGCCAATAAGAGCCCCTATTTCTAATCTCGCCCCTAAGCCACAAAAGTTTAGAAACGGGCCTGATGGAGGGATGGTGGTGATATGGTTGAGCCTCCTTTGATCACCGATTTCTGTTTTCATTTGTTTACACCACGTGGTGTAATTTTTGTGGTTTAGTTTTTCAATTTAGATTGGTTCAAGTGTTTTGGTCATTTTTTGAAAAAGTTGGAACATTTACACCATTTGTGCCATGGATATCATGGTTTTGTTTGTTTTGGTTTGGTTTGATTGTTTTGGTTTTTGTTTGGTTTGATTTTGGTAGATCATGATAAATGATAAAATACTGATAGGGTTTTTCGTCCAGGAAAATCTTAAGACTCTGATACCATATAGCAAATCATAATGCGAAAATAATAATGTAGAGATTTGTGTTTGGGGTTTTGATTACTTGGTTTGTATTAAATAATAATGAGAGGTATTACCTCTATTTATACAGGATATTAGAACTAAATTAAGAAAATAAAATATTACGAAATCTTAAATTTAAGGAAACTAAATCACAATAATATAAAATATAAAATATAATATTCTACTTTCCAACAGTGTGTGTGTGTGTGTGTGTATATATATATATATATATATATATATATATATATATATATATATATATATATATATAGTTAGTTAGTTAGTTAGTCAAGTTCAAGTGAAAATTAAGCTTATGAGAATCATGAGAACCAAAATTTAAACCGTCAGTAAAAAGTAAAGAGCTAGGATTCATGCATTTTATTGTCATTTTTATAATGATATTATTTTGATTGATAAAATTTTTTCCATAAAATAACACTTTTAAGCCTAAAGATAATACCTTTTAACTAAAAAGTAACACTTTTTTGTTACTTTGTCACTTATCATTGTAAAGTAGTAATACTTTTTTTTTTTTGAAAAGTAACAGACCTTTTAACTTGTAAAGTAGCAGTTTTTGGTTAGTTTAACAAAACTTCTTTGAAAAGAAATTTTTTTTTTCTGAATATTAACACCTTTTGTCAAAAAAAACCTTTTTTGAAAGAAAATTAATTTTTTTTGCCTAAAAGTAACATGTTTTTGGTTAAAAAAACATCTTTTTGCTAGGTAGATTGATTTTACCATTCTTAAATTATTTTTTTTTTCAGATGAACATGTTAGTCGGAAATTGGTAGGAATAATAATACGTAATTTTTCCAAACCTTTTTTTTCATTTGGGGATGATATTCAAAAAAATTTTGTTCGACTAATATCCCAATAATAATTAGTGGGAAAATAGTCGGTAATATCCTACAATTTCTGACTAATATTTTAGTTGATATGTCCGACTAATTTTTTGAGTAAAAGATGCTAGTCAGAAATTTTGACTGATTTCCTACTAAATTGAAATATCGACTACATTTATTCCGGCTGTTATAAATAGTTGAAAATTAGTCGGTATAAACTTATAACAATTGATTTCCGACTATTTTGAAAATTCGTTATAAAGGTTATTTTTGTAGTTAAACAGTGCCCATCACTACGTGAAACATTTGCAATTTGAAGATAATTCAAGCAATAATCATTCAAAATTATTCTTTGAATATATGGGAACAATATGTAATTATCTAACAGATTGATGGTGATAAATTGTGAAATTTCATAAAGTTCATAAGTTTAATCAATTTGGGGATAAAATAATGGTTTCAAAATCAAAATAAGAAATAGGGCAAGGTGGTAAAAATTAACAATCAAATCAAGAATTAAATTGTTGAATAATGTGATTGAAACATAAATGAATTAATTTTCAAACTCAATTCACACCAAAAATCAAAATTTTGAAGCTTGATATCGAATATTGCGAGAGCTTATTGTTGATGAAATTTTTTGAAAATAAAACAAATCTATTAATTATTCATATACATTAATAACAAGAAAAATATTAGGATCAAGATGAACAACAATATCAACCAAGTTCTCAAACGAACCAATGAAAGATCACAAGATTAAGATAAACAACGATTTTCAAACCAGCCACATTATATTAGAGTCCTTTTGCAAACCAAAGGAAGAAGAACATGCACAAATTTATCAGCTTTTTGTACAACACATATTAGGGTACAAATAGCAACTTTTTGTAGATCAGTAACAAATTAGGTTACATATTAGGGACTTTTGTAAATCGCGGAGTGAACAAAATTTGCTCTTAACCGCAAATCAAATCGAACTAATCGTAGTTTTATTATTTGGTCTGGTCTACGGTCTGATTTTTTTTTTTTTAAAAAGATTCAGTTTACGATTTGGTTCCGATTTTTTATTTTTACCAGACCAGACCGCAAACCGTACTAAGATTGAAAGTCATAGTTTTTTTAAAAATAAAATATGTTCTTGCCTACCCAACCTACATATTCAACGGTTGAATTGTTGTTTTGTATATTATAAGTGGGTAATTTGTATTCTGCTCTAATTTACCCTTATTTTACCACTTTTGAGTCATGATTTAGGGTTGTTTGGTGTTTGTGTTGTTTTTAGTATTGTCTAGAGAGGATTTTGGTTGTACCAATTAATTTTATTGGTGATTAATAGAAGATTTTGGTACCACTTATGATTCCGTGGTTTTCTCTCATTGGGTTTCCACGTAAAAAAAATTGTGTGTGCTTTACTTTCCACAATTTTACTGTATTATTGTTTGCTTGATTTAATTGATTTATTTTTGTTCATCTAACAACACAAAGGGAGAAAGTGTGTGTTATATTGCCACTTTTCTCAATAGAGTTTTAGTTGGTTTGGCCAGTGAGAAGTATTAACCGATAAATCAGTTGTTTAAGTTAGTTGATATAGAGATGTTTAGTAAAAAACATTTGCCGGTTTTTTCAATTAACTTAAAAGCAATTTACCTAACACTTTTTTTAAACTCAAATTAAAAAAATCAAAAGCCAACATAAATGAGCTAATTGCCAAATACCCCATAGACTTGTTCTTGTGTAAGCACTTGTAAATTAGTACAATAGGAGGAGACTAACAGCCCGTTTGGTAGGTGCTAATAAAGGATGGTAATGGAAAAAAAAATTTGTGTAATTTTGATTGAAAAATCTCTTGGTTACCCTGATTCTTATCCAACTTCAATCATCTTATTTTCTTCATTCTAATGCATTACTATTGGGAGAAGTGGTATTAGGTGGTAGTGAAAATTTGTAAACAAATTTTTTTTTTGTGATCAAAGTTTTATTAACATGGAAATGATAAGGAACTTTAGATGAAATTTTACACTATAAATCATTCTCATTATCACCATTTAATACCACTGACCAAAAGGGACGTACGAGTAATTCTATCTTTCTATAATTCATCTTTCTCTACATGTTCTCGCACATGGACTTTGAGCTTGGGTTTTAACTTATTCATTGCTTATATTTGAAAGTGTTTTTCAGCCGTCAAATTTTTGGATTATATCCTTACTCCTATCTCGTCCAATGTTGACTGATACTTCATGTACTTTATCCTTTTTTCACTTAGAATCCAAATATAATTATACACAAATTAGACAAAATGATCGAATATTTCAATATTTTCCATAAATCCATATATACTAAGTATATTTATACACAACTTAGACAAAATGATTGAATATTTCAATATTTTCCATAAATCCATTTATACTAAATATAATTATACACAAATCCATAGATCATTAATTATTTAAGTAAATACTTAGGATAAGATATCGGTGAAATAAATTTTAAATAATAATTCTATCACCTATGTTTAACAAGTTTATAATATATAAATAAATAAATTAGGTTATATGTTAATTGTTATAGTAAAAAAAATATGTTCTTTAAGTTGAAAACGTATTCTAAGGTTTTATAATGACATAAAAAATTTAAAATTTTTATTATATTATTTTTTAGGTCTTAAAATTTTCTATTATTTTTATGTAATTACTTATAATATGTAATGTTTAGTGATATGTATTTGAATCTAATAGTAATATGTATCTCAATCTAATAGTAATATCTTTATAATTTTTAAAACAAATAAATTTATAGTTTCAATATGATTTAGGAGTTATATAATAATGTAATTTCATGATGTATATATGATTGTAATTTTTTTAAATAATTTATAAATCGTGCTTGGCACGACAATCTATCAAATATGTAATATAACGCCCATATTATATTAGTAAGTGGACTCTTCCTCCAAGTAGGAGGGAATAACCCAACAAATCTCCCCCTAACTCCAATTTAGGAGGTATGACAAGCCCCGCTTTCAAATGACACACAACTAACTTATCTCTTGATAGGATCTTAATTAGCATATCCGATCCATTTTCATGAATACTGATCTTCACAAGTTCAAAGGATTTTTCTTGTATTTGATCTCGAATCCAATAATACCTCTTACGTATATGTTTGGTTCAACCATCATAGGTAGCATTCTTAGCTAGGTGAATGGCATCTGACAATCACAATGTAACAAAAAATTGTCTTGCTCCAAGTCCAACTCTTCAAGGAAGTCCCTCATCCACACTAACTCTTTACCAGCCTCAACAACTACCACATACTTTGACTCAGTAGTCGATAGAGCAACACATTTTTGCAATTTTGATTGCCAAGAAATAACACCCCCCTGCAAACGTCATCATGTAACCAGAACTAGACTTACTAGAATCAATATCATCTGAACCATCTGACGCAGGTTCACCATGACCAAAACATAAACTAATTCTAGAAGTTCCTCTGAGATACTTTAGAATCCTTTTAACTGATGCCCAACACTCCTGTCTAGGATTAGACATGAACTTTCTAACTACACCAATAACATGAGCTATATCCGGCTTAGTATATACCATGGTATATATCAAACTACCTACGGCGGATGAATAATGCACAATTTTCATCGTCTTCTTATCTTCATCTGTTATAGGACATTGTTCGGAATTCAATTGCATATGTACCGGCAGCGGAGAACTCATAAGCTTAGCCATAGTTCATATCAAACTTTTGCAGCACCTTCTGAATGTACTTCTCTTGTGATATCCACAATTTCTTATTTTTCTTATCACAAGAAATATACATACCTAAAATTTGCTTTGCAACCAAGGTCCTTCATAGCAAAGGACTTGCTCAAACTAGCCTTCAAATTTGGAAATCTTGTTGGAATCACGACCAACAATCAACATATCATCAACATATGACAAGAGAATGAGGAAATCACCTTCAGCGAAATTCTTCACAAACACGCAATGATCAACATGTGTCTTGTGGAAGTCATTATCAACCTTGAATGACTCGAATTTCTTATACCATTGCCGAGGCCCCTGCTTAAGACATACAAACTCTTCTTTAAGCGACACACCCCCCTTGACCTCGAAACCTTTAAGTTGCTCCATGTAAATTTGCACTTCTAGGTCATTATGGAGGAAAGCAGTCTTCACATCAAGTTGCTCAATATCCAAATTCAAGCTAGCAACCAAACCAAGTATTAATTTGTTGAAGACATCTTCACCACGAGAGAGAAAATCTCATCAAAATCAAACCGCTTCTTCTACTCATAGCCTCGCACAACAATCCTAGCCTTCTACTTAGGTGGCTGACCATCTTCTCCGGGCTTCAACTTAAACACTTATTCCTAAGTGTATGTTTTTCGTTAGGCAACTTTACCAGATCATAAGTGTGATTCTCATGTAAGGAACTCATCTCATCTTGTATGGCATTGCACCACTCCTTACTTTTCTCATGTGACATAGCCTCCTAAAAATCTTCTAACACTCTCCCATCAGTTAGTAACAAAAAATCTGTAGTAGAATACCTCATAGAAGGATGTCGTTCTCTACTAGATCTTCTCACATTATCAGGTTGTGCTTGCGATTCAACAATTGGTGGCTCAATCTTGGGTTGATTACTATAACCATCATCACCAACATTATCTTCATCATGCTGAATATCTCCTCCTTCAACTAGATCAAAAGTAACTGGAGTATAAGAGGATGTTTGTTGCTTTGGCTTTTCAATATCTTCAATAGTCTGATCTTCAAATTAGAACACAACATCTATGCTTCTGAGAACTCTTCTGTTTATTGGATCCCATAACTTGTACCCAAGATCATCTTCAAAGTACCCTAAGAATATGCAATGCTTTGTCTTCTTATCTTACGTGAAACTCTCATCTCTGAGAATATGAACAAAAGCACGACATCCAAATACCCTCAAGTACTTGTAGTAAACTCTTTACCGGTCCAAAATTTCTGAGGAACATCACCATCAAGAGGATTTGAAGGTGAAAGGTTAATCAAGTACACAATTATAACCAATGCCTCTACCCAGAAAGACTCAGACAACTTCTCATGAGAGAGCATACATCGAATTCTTTCTTCAATTGTTCTGTTCATCCTCTCTGCAACTCCTTTCAATTGAGGTGTCGTTGGAACAATTTTCTCAAGCTTGATGCCTTGACTCTTGCAATAGCTTTCAAATGGGCCTCTGTACTCACCACCATTATCAACTCTCACAACCTTGAGCTTTTTACCTGTTTCTCGCTCAACTCTATCCTGAAATTCCTTGAAAGCAGAACGTACATAATCCTTGGTTTCAAAACAGTAACCCACATTTTCGTAGAATAACTATCAATAAAAGAAACAAAGTAAAGAGCACCACTATGAAATCTAACATCTATAGGACATACATCATTATGGACAAGGTCAAGATGATATTTTCTCCAAGATGTGGGGCAAGAATGCAACCCTATATATGTTGTTTACCAGCTAAACAATCAACACAAGATTGGATTTAAGAGACATGCCTGAGACATTAGGGAGGTATTGCTTTTTAGAGAGCATCTGCATACCTTTCTCAATCAAATGACCAAGTCTATTATGCCATAACTCACTAGAACGATAATCTACAACATTTACCTCACCAACGCAAACGTTAGCTTGCATCATATAAGGAGAAACTTGCTTCTTACCTCGGGCCGCTATAAGATTTTCCTTGTAGAGCTTCCAGTTACCATCATTGAAGTGGCTGAAGTAACCCTCTTCATCAAGCCTACCTATAGAAATGAGATTCAATCTGATACTAGTAACATGTCAGACATTTCTCAAAATCAGCTTGTAATCGGGGGAACTCTCCAACAACCTTGGATGACCCATCATTCCCCATTCTAATACTACCAAAATCACCACTAGTGTAGGAAGAGAAGTAGCCTTGATGTAGAGTAAGATGATACAAAGCACCCGAATTAATCATCCAATAGCAGTCATCACAAGCTACATTCAAGCATCCTTATCACCAATGAAGAGCAAATGATCATCTCTAATTTCTAGAACTGTAGTGTTTTTCTCTTCGGACTTGGACTTAGAGGAATTGCCCTTTCTTTCTTTTGATTTGTCTCTTTTCATCTTTCTGCAGAACCTTTTAATATGATTCGTCTTCGCAGTAATGACAAATAAGTCTATTTTTGGATTTAAACATGTCTTAGGAATCGTCCCTACCTCGAGAAGCTCGAATTCTCTCCCTCTATTGGACTCTTGTGCAACATAATGAGCTTCAGAACGATTGGAGGAACCCATCTTTTTTCTTCTAGTCTCTTCATTCAATACACTAGCTATGACACTATCCATTGTCAACTTACCATCAGGAGCAAAATTGCTAAGTGATACAAATAGTGTGTCCCAACTCTCTGGCAATGAGCAAAGTAGATTTAATGCCTACAACTCATCATCTAAAGACATTTTCACTACAGAAAACTGATTAATTAAGCCTTGAAATTCATTCAAATGTACTACCATGCTATTACCATCATGTAATTATAAATTTACCAACATTCTCATCAATGACGCTTTACGTAAGACATTCTTTCTCTCATACATAGCCTCAAGTTTCATCCGCAACTCATAAGCATTCGTGTCATTGGCAATATGTTTGATCACGCTAACATCAACAAATTGTCTAATGGTTCCTACCACTTTTTGATTCAAAATTTTCCATTTACTTTCATTTTGGCCAGTGGACATAGACTTATTTAGGATTGGTTCATACAAATATTTCACATAAAGAATATTCTCCATCTTAGTTTTCCACACATCATAATTAGTTGAGTCCAAATAGATCATACCATGCATACTAATTTTATCATCCATCATAAACACAACACAAGAATGTCACCCAAGAAAATATAAATCAAGCTCTTGATACCACTATGTTGAGAAAAATGGCAATAAAACACACACTTTCTCCCTTTGTGTTGTTAGATGAGCAAAAATAAATCAATCCAATCATGCAAACAATAATAAAGTAAAATTGCAGCACGATATTTTTTACGTGGAAACCCAATGAGGAAATTTTAACCACGGGACCGTAAGTGGTACCAAACTCTTTCATTAATCACCAATAAAAACAATGGGTACAACTAAAATCCTCTCTAGACAATACTAGAGACAACATGAATACCAAACAACCCTAAATCATCACTCAAAAGTGGTAAACAATTAGGGTAAATTAAGGAAAAATACAAATTACCATCGGATATGTAGGTTGGGAAGGCAGGAACACCGTGTCAAAATTTGACGCAAAACGAAGTACAAATGACCTTCGATCGGATCGATGAAATATCACATTGTACCTTTTTCTTCATAGCCGCCTCTTCTTTCTTAATTTTCTGTTCTGTGCGTGTGTTTCTCATGTAGCAAAGCTGCTACCTTTCTCCTTCTATTTTTGTTTCCCATTTTCTCTTTTTTTTTTTTATCAATTATCATATTAGCCCATAAATAATATTAAAGCCCATATTAGCCCATAAATAACCCAACAAACTCTAACTATGAATCATGTGTCAAATAAGTCCTTTGTAATAATAAAAACATAAACATTTTAAGCTTCCCGTGCCCTAAATATGGGTCACCAATACCCATACCAACTTTCAAGGGACACTTTATTTACTTACTATTGCTTCATTATGTAGCAAATTACTTCTTATATACAAAATCCCCCTCAAAAATATAGGTAAAAAAGGTTTATTATGCAAAATCAATGTTTTCTTCTTTTTTATAAAAAATTATGTAAAAAATCTAATTCCAACCATTGTTAATAAGTAAACCTTCAATTTTGAAGCTTGTTAGTCTTGTTGAACCGATGAAATCTGCAATCAGATATCAAGAGGGAAAATTGGACGTTGTTTTAGTTTTTCCTCGAGCACGTTGTTCTTCACTTCTTGTGGAGGAATAAAACAATCCAAAGAAAGCCCTTGCACATTGAACGCAAAGTCATCGATCATCCATGCCTCCTCCATCCGAAGGATAGTCGGACCTGATTTAAGATTATCACCAAATCGAGTGATGATGGCATGGGTTTGACCAGAATGTGCAATCATCACACCCTCTACTGTTCGGTAGTCTTCAATTTTCGAACCCATCGTGGTTTCCCAATAACGAGGGGATCCACCAGGAGATTGTATTCTAGTCAAGTAAGAGTCTTCTAAGTAAACAAGCAATCCACTCTTTTGGCTGAAGTAGCCAAAAGTTACATGCTTGATTGTTTCGGCTGTGTTATCACTCCGATCAGCGAGATCAATCTGTTCAGCAGACAATTTTAGAACAAAACAATCCGTTCCCATGACCTCCTTCTCGCCCATGTATTGAGCTACAGAGAATGCTTCCGATATTGCCATAGGATCGAGCCCCTATTATAAAATATATGGGTTAAAAACTTTAATCAAAATTAATCATATTCGACATGTGAATTACTTCAAAATAAGAAAAACAAACATAAAAAACATTTTAAATAAGTGTCCAACTAGAAAGCTTCCGAGACAAGATCCAATTTTGATAAGAAAAGTCCAAGGATAGCTACATCAAGTAGTAGCATTAAATATGCATATATTAAGTATTTATTGTAAGGGACCATTGTCAATTGCCCCTCCTTCAAGGGGTTTCCTGGAAGCTAAGACTATAGTCCTTGATTTTACCATCAAGGGCTCAAAAATTGGGTCCATTTGCTAACTTATTTTTTGTTAGTTTATTTGTTAGCTTTTGTCTTTAGGCTTCTTTGTTATTTAAATAGTCAAAAATGTATTAGGTAATAGCTTTATGCCGATTGAAAAATTGATTTTTGAGCCAATATAAAAACCAAAACAAAAAATTGCCATGAGTACCTTTTATTAGCTTTTAGCTTTTCAGACCACATTTTCTATAATAAACAATCAACAACTAACAATTAAATTTTGCCAAATATCTCTATAATAGCTAAGCTTATATCACTTACATAGTAGCTACGAAAAAACCAGTTCTGCCGGCTGGTCAAACAAGCTAACTAAATCGGTCAAGCACAAACTAATGGCCGTTTGGCAACAAGCAATAGTCAATTTTTAAGGATCATTTAGTATCTAATATTTAAAAACAAAGTATAGGTTAGTTAGTGCAATGATTCATGATGATAGATTAAGAAAAAAATATTAGTGTTCCACTTAAATCCATGTTACAACTTGATTTTTGACAGCATCCCTAGAATGGATGTTGTAGGGATGATGAGAAACAGCTAAGATCTTGGAAAAAATTAGGAGTGGTAGTGTGGTAGTCTTTAGATTCGATTCACTAATAAAGCTGATGTATATGTTGTGCATGATTCTTAGTAATAAGACCCATTTAATCAATTAAAGGGTCCTCAAAAGATACCTTTGTTAAAAGAAAGAAATCATCTTTTCTCTTACTAAGGCTAAGGACTGAGGTCATTTCATCATGATGCCCATTTCTGTTTTATGGCTGTCTGTCCTTGCAGTACTTGATGGAACCCACTAGAATATAGTGCCTTTTCCTCGTCCAATCCTTTTTGATTTAAAAGATGTTGGGGATAAGTTAGTTACAGAAGGGAAAAAAATAGGTTAAAAAGCTAAAAGTCAATAAACAAGCTACTCGTAGTACCTTTGTGATTTTGTGTTAAAGGTGCTACGAGTAGCTTGAAGAGAATGGTAAAAATAAATTTAATTTGTTAGAAGAAAATACCATTAGTGAGAGGATTGAAGATAAAAAATGCTTAAGATCAATATACGGAAAAGAGATAAAATTAAAGTTGTGACTGTTAGAGTACTTTCTTCTCATCAATCGTAAAATAGGAATCAAAATTTTAAGTTGATAGGTTTCAAAACCCTACTTAACAATTGCGAGAAGGCACATTACCAACTAAGCCGCTTAAATGATAAAATATAAGAAGTTTGTTAATATATGATGGCCTTGTTTCTGGGGCTCTGGACGGTCTGGTCACCTTAAATAAGCCTAACCGCCATTGGAAATCAACCAAGCTTAGGGATAATGTTATTAGAATAATGTTAGTGTAAGATTATACCAGAAAGCAATATAATTCATTATAATACTTCAATGTCATTAATAATTCAAACCCATAAAGACCCAAGAAATGTGCATCATGCATCAAAAGGAAGTGCACAATAAGTACTTGTTCACTAAGAGAGCTAAATGAAAAGAAAAGGACAAAAACCAGTTATGGGAAACTTTTAATTTTTGATTGGTTACTCTTTATCTGAATTCCCTAAATTTGAAGATATCAAGGCAAATTTAATTTATATCTGATTGTAAAATGAACTAAAGTTAAAACACCTAACTTGCTTGAATTCATATCCAATAGCAAAAACTGTAGGTAGTAAATACTTCTATGTTGATTTTGACCATTAATATCTACATACTTCCTTTTTCTCCTCGATAATACAACAACCACAATTGTACAAGTACTAAGAAAATATTTGGCAAAATAAAAAGTGTGGATATGATTTAACGTAAGCGAAATTGAGATGAGATTTGTAAATAAATTTAAAGAAATTGAGATGAGATTTGTAAATAAATTTAAAGAAAGTAGTGAATACATTACCCAAAATAAAAATATTGCGAAGTAAAAGAATGTACCAAAATAGAAATATTGGGGCAGAAAGATTATTTTGATGGAAATGAAGAAATCCAAGCTATTTTTAAAAATATTTGTGGATAAATTTCTTGAAAAATGAGAATTGTATCAAGTCATACAAAATAGAAAAGTCAATAATGGATTATAATAACAAAAATAAGAAAATGGAAGAATATTTCAATATAAAAAAAACTTCTATAAAGATATTTAGCAATGGTAAAGGGAGAACCTTCCCCTTTTCTTTGTTTAGTTAGAGGCAAGTGGGCAACTTATTGTGTGAAAGAAGTTAGATGGTAAGAAAAGGCCTTCAAGACAAGTTTGTAGTTTCAAGTTTAGGTACCTAACATTTGGAAGGGGTTGAAATAGACAGTATTAACAGCAAATAAAAAGATTGAACAACCTTCATTGACTTTTCCTTTGAGTGGCTTGTCAAGATGTAATTTCATCAATCAAAGTAATTTATTGAAAATCAGTGCAATTGCTTACTAGGGTCCCAACTCAAAGAGTGTGGATCAGAATCATAAAGAAGACCTTATCATAAGACCTAAATCTATTGTAATAGCCTTTCTAGCTAGCTAGCTAGTTACAGCATAAAAAGATCCCCTTTTTTTGAGATAAAACAAAATCCTTTTTAGCAAATTTACAACTTAGCTAGATAAGAAAGCTACCTCCATATAGTGTATCCTTTCATTTTCTTACACGTTCCTCTAATTTTGCAACATTTCTTTTGGTAGATGTCTCACATTCTCCTCATGATCATCATCATCCTACCCAATGTATCCCGCTCATAAAAAAACTATGGACAAGGTTTGGGGAGGAAAGAACGGCGGCAACTCACACCCATAAAAGAGAGGGCGGCCAAAGGAGTCCTTTGGCTCGAGGAAGATAAGGAGGCGTAGCTACACGGGAAAGATAAATTAGCTGCCTATAAATAAAATAAAAACTAGTCTCACATTCTCCTCCTAATCTCATTAATAAATGCATTTTTTTGTTCATTTCATCTATATATTTTATAGCGCAATCAGCTTTTTGTCTTATTTTATACCATAAACCAATGACATAAATTTATAAGTCAATGAAACACAGAATGCACTTACCACAAAAGTGGAAATTACTATGCGTAGTGGGATTAGAGTTGAGGTCAAATTTCTAAAAACCCGCCCCAAACTTGGTTAGAGTTAACCGTAAAAATCCCATTGAAAACATTGAACTTTGAATGTCATATTAAGGTGACCCGTTAAAAGCCTGACCCTTTTAGAAAACTAATGGGATTGACTCATTTTAAATACGTTGGGCCACAAAGTGTTTCTAGAAGATGAACACCAATCCAACTAAACTATACATTGTTTGGATTCATGCTTACCTCATTAATTTATCACAACAAAGGTATAATCCACATGAATCACAGAGTATTAGTTGTTCATAAGAAATGTGACAACTTTTTCCAACACATTATAAAAAAGTACATGTTTGACTATTATTTTTGGAAGGAGGGTTATAGTCTTGATCCTTGCATTACCTTATTAAAAGAGAAAATGAAAGACAATACAATGTCCTATGTAAAACTCAACTAAAGCTCCTTCTCAAACCTTATTTGTGGCCAAGACAAACAAAAACCACAAGTTAAGGTTACATTCGATAAGCTTGGCTATTTTTGGTTGATCTAGCAACAAATTCCTAGAATTTCTGAAAATAAGGAAAAATACCATCATTTGGCACATGAAAATTGTGGGACCCTTTTTGGAGTACAAGCAATGGGAATGTTGGGTATGGTAACCTTTCTTTCTTTAGCTTCTTCTCTCACCTCACCAAAAAAAAATATATTCAAAAAAAAAGCAATTTGCAAAAGCTAAAATCCCAAAGTGCTAAGCACATGCCACCATATAGGAATGGCAAGTTGATATGAAGCAAGTGTAAACCCATGATAAAAAGCACATTCCCTCATAGAAGCATATTGCAATCATATGGACAAAAATCTATTGGGTGTAATGAGCTTGACAATCCATGGCATCAAACATTACATTACTAGTTTACAACTCATAAAGAATCAACAAGACTTTTCTTATCCCCTAATTGATGTTCACATTGGAGTTGATTGTGCTATCACACCTCATTTTGGATGTCCTGATTATACTTCACTCTTCATATATTGTAACCAAACTTTGATTGTAACCTCTTGTGATTACTTAGTACTCCCAACAAAATATGACTACATTAGAAAACTAATGCTGCCCACAAATATGGTGATTATTTGATATTGACTCTTAGAAAAGGAAACTAATAACTATCTTGAAGGTTGTGATTATATTGTCATTAAAAACATAACTTGTTTGTTCCTTACTAAATATCATCTATCATCACTATATTTAATTGAGAGTTAGTTGAGTGAAGATAGGTATACCACAAGTACACAAGAGATACTCTTCTCCTTTGATAACTTCCAAAAATCATTAAAAATTATGTATTCATTTGAAAAACAATCTACAGTCGGAGACTCTTTGGTCACGTCCTCCTTTAAAGGTATGGGTTGCCGCATTCCTTCGCTCGCCGGACCCTGATCATAGTTTTTTGTGGGCGGGATACACTGGGTATGATGGGTATGATGATAACGATATGTATTCATCTAAAAGCACATCCGAACTCTCAATTTCCCAAATCCTACCTAAATAGAAGTCATTTAATATGATTGCTCGGAAAATTATTTACTCATAACAATTGTTTATTAATTTATTTGACAAATCTTTTAAAATGAGGAATAGTTGATTCAACCAAATTTTTTCTATCCAAATAAGCCAACTTTTTTTTTCCAGTCTTCCATTCACACATACAGTCTAATACCAAAACTGTTGAAGTGTCATTAATTAAGGATTGAGGGAGTAACACGCCACACCATATATTCTCATTTTCATACATAATATTTGTGACCATTATGGCAAACTTTGTTCTATCAATCTAACAATTGATTTCACTATACTAGTACTACATTAAAAATAATTCATAATAATTAATAAGTAATCCTTTTGTCTCTTTGAATCAACTATAGCTCGAGATTTATGTACTTATTATAGCAAATTCAAAGGCACAGAAGGAGTATTAAGTATAGTAATGGTGCAAACCTGAAGAGCACGACGAAGCGGTCGTACACCGCCTTTAGCCGGGTGGGAGCCGAGCCAAGGAGTGTAGCGCCAAGCCACATTACCATCACTACCAGCCAGCACTTTATGACCACCAACCACAAGCTCAATTGACCATTTGTTAGGAAGCATTTCCCACATCACAAAACACCCTTTGTGTGTCTCTCCGGCGGCTACTAATACGGCTGAAGAGCCACTTATGCTCGGCTCTTCAAGCATTGTCATGGTTACTTTCCCTGTTACAAATATGTTTTTAACTGCCATTTTTTCTAGCTTTTTGCACCCTGTTGCTGCTCTGAAGTGTTCTATTATGTACTGGGATGACGATGATACCTGCCCATTCAACATTTATCCAATAACCCACCTTTAAAAGATTCTGATTCTTTCATATGTATACTTTTGCTATTTAATTGATAATTTGGTGATTTATGATCACTATTTTCTCCGGTAATTATGAATTTTGGAAAATAAAAGATGGAATCTTGAATTAATTTATTGAAAATGACAAAATACCCATTTCAAGGATCTTACAAAGAAGGAACCAGAAATGACAAAATCACATAATAAAATATTGCGAATTTTACTAGCAAGTCAAACATTCAAAAAGTTAATAATAACTTGTGAAAATTGTTCAAAAATTAGAAATAGAGTAAAATGGGAAAACATATGATAGAAAAAGAAAATACCTGAAGAATAGATTGGTTAGGTTGAAGAGAGACAGGAAAAAGAGGGCAAGCAAGAACACTTAAAAGGATTTTAAGATCAGACTTTTTATGAAAAAAGAGATTTTTAACCCAATTCTTCCATGCATGGGTTTTTTTAGACAATTTCCTGGTTTCTTCTTCGTTGAAAGGTTCTTCTGATAATGGGGCAAGACGACTCATTTGCAATTTGCAACTGCCTGATGTTGTACCTTCTGCCTTGCTGTGAATTGTTTATGTTGTGTGCTCAACCTCAAGTCAGTCTCTGTTTTAACTTCTAAGTTTTTAAGGGAAGATCAATACCAAAATATAATGCATAAAAGGAGACTTATATGAAGCATAAATTCCTCTCTCTCTCTCTCTCTCTCACACACACACACACAGTCACACACACTGTCTTCCCACGCGTGGGCTTTTTATATTTAGCTTTATTAAAAACTTTTTGTTAAGACATTTATTATAAATTAGATATAGAAAATTTGAAAAAAATAAGATTATTTAACAACTTAATTTCAAAAATAAGCTTCGTGAAAATTTATTTTTCAAAATAAGCGTCCGTACATCCAAGCCTAGGTTCGGCAAGAGTCGCTGTTAGTAACAGCGAAAGAGGAAAAAAAAATAAATAAAAGCCCAAAGTCGCTGTTACTAACAGCGACTTAAAAAACAAATTATTTTTTATTTTAAGTCGCTGTTAGTAACAGCAACATGTCCCATTTGATATGACCAAGTTTGTGCAGCAGCGTAACCTACATTTTAGACAATACAAAGGGAAATACTAAGATGGGGCCATTTGTACATGCTTGTATCGGCATGAATGAACTTGTCCAATAGATAGAGTTCCAGGATTGCATATGGAGAGAATGAGATGTGTAATCCCTCCTTGAATAAAGTAAAAGGATCAGAGAAATCATAACCTTGGTACTATAAACTTTTCAAAACTTACCACTATTTTCAATAAGCTTGGAAGTATTTAATCTCTTGGACGGCATAGAACTCAATAATCTCTGATAATCTAGAAGCAACGACTGAAAGTACAATAATAAAAAGACATACAAAAAGAATTGTTGTCATCTTGAGGACCAAGTAGCCAATTCATCATAATTTTGCATATGTAAGAAAATCGTGCTTACTAACAATTAAATTCTGTAGCTATTTTAAAGAATTTGACTATAACATAAAACGACATCATACATAGAAAATATGTGATACCTTTGGAATTGAAGAAGTATTTCGGAATTCTTCTGTCTTGTTAAGCTTCATACCAGCAAAGATTTCATATATCAGATAACCTGAAAGATAAAATGAACAATTTTAGAAATGCCGATACATATAAGCAATAAATTAAAATACAACAAAGAAATGCATGGTTTATTAGTGTACTAGAACACTAAACATTTAATAAAAAATCTTAACCACCCAGTAACAGCGACTTTGAGGTGAACTGAAAACTTAAAACGCATTAAGTCGCTGTTACTAACAGCGACCTAAAAAAAAATTTTTTTTTAAGTCGCTATTAGTAACAGCGACTTTGGGCTTTTAATTTTTTTTTTCTCTTTCGCTGTTACTAACAGCGACTCTTGCCGAACCTAGGCTTGGATGTACGGACGCTTATTTTGGGAAATAAGTTTTTACGGAGCTTATTTTTGGAATTAAGTTGTTAAATAATCTTATTTTTTTCTAATTCTCACTAGATATAAATATAATTTCTAAGTAATGCAAAAATATATTATCATTATAAAATTATCTAGTTTGGATAAAATACATAATAGAAATAACTATTATCAACAACATGTTATCGTGATAAATTCTAAAGCAAAATTAAAAAAGAGTCACCATTTTAGAAAAGAGAAAAAGAAAAAAGAAAAAGTAAATAAAATCGATTTATATGAAAAATAAATTATTTTTAGTAAGATTTACTTTATAAAAGATACTCCTAAAATTAATTTTAAATTAAGCTTGTAAGAAAAGTTTTATTTTCATTGATAATTTAGACACATAAATGAATAATCAAAAAAATTAATACTCCTAAGATTTACTTTAGTTGTTACATTTTTGTAGTTGAGATATCATACAACTACAACACATGAAAAAATTAATTAAAAAATAAGGTACATGAATTAATTATAAATCTAATTCTAAATTAAAAAAAATTTTAATGAAGAGAAAATCTTTAAAAAAGCTTAGCAAATAAAAAAAAAATTAGTATATTATAAATTTATAATAACGAGAAATATATTCGATCATAAAATATTCTCTTATTTCGAAGAAAGTTTCAAATTAAACTTGCAAGATAAGTTTTTTAGAGAAAAAACTTATTATATAGTCATACATTAGTTGGCACTCATTAAAACACCTCAACAATAAGTAATCAATAGGTTTTTGTCAAATCATCATTTAATGTGAGATTGCCACTTGGAATTTTCTAGGACTTTTAGTATATAGTAAGATTACTAGAGCTGTTCAAATGTGACTTGATCCGAAAAACCAAACTGAAATCAAAAGTTAATCGACCCGAAATTATCTTCCTTTTTTAGATTTATCGAAACGACATTATCCGAATCGAAGTTGCACCCGAACCATTTGACAACCGAAAATAGGAAAACTGAACCCGAATCGCGATCGATTTTTATAACCGAAATATAACCGTTAACCGAGATTACCGAAACCTAACAGTGACCGACCCGAGTCTTATCCGAACAGAATCATGCTCAAAACCGAATTCGATCCGACTAAAACCGACTTAACCCGAACTTTACCTCACCTAGCCAAGGTGTCTTCATATGAGCCTAATCTCGTGGTACACAAGACACAATGAGGCGTAAGGTATGCAAAATTTTAAAATCTCTTATAAAATACAATAAAGCTTTCTAACAGATAGCCCAAAATGGAAACTAAAGCAATCTTCTAGAGATTGAGTACCAAAGATACATGCATGGTTTTAGTCGATGCCAATCATCCCACTACACACTACACACTACACACTCATGGACTCATGAAACATTCAAAATAATGACCAATATCCATTGATATGAAAACAGAAGGCACAATGCGACTTAATATCACTAAAGGACTAGATCTATAGCAAAAGTCCTTGTTTCCTCAACAATCCAAGTACACCATACCAATAAGCAGTTCATGTTCCTCCAAGAAACTTGTGAAAGGAAGCATATAACATTTAACAATTGAGGTATTTACATCCAATAATAGGAGAAGGAAAGGAAGAAAAGGGAAGAAAATATGGAATGGTGAAGTTGTTCTAACCATTTGCTATCAGCCAACAATTTCCACTAGCCCATGCACCTGCACAAGCATAACCGCTTCTAGGATCCACTATCTCAAAGGGCGAATAACACTATCTTTACTACTATCGAATTTTAAATTTTTAAATTAACCAAATAGAAATAAAAAAAATAGAGTAGACACATACCAATCCACAAATAAAAAACCAAAAACCCTATTATATCTCGTAATTTTCACATTTATTCAAATATGCTCATCAAATTCTTGCAACTTTACTTAATTTTCAGTGTCATGCATATACTTCCAACTTTACTCCAATTATGCTTACTCGATAGTTAACAAGAACACTCGTGTCCTTGTTAGCATTAACTACATTACATTCTCTCTTTTCACGCAAGTATTTTTTTTAAAAAAAATTAACCTATGGTGTGCATTCCAAGAGACGTAGGATACTTCTCAAGTTTATTATATTAATCAAATCAAAGGCATGTCAATAAAATGTCACACGTTGAGACCCTTGCTACTGGTTTCCTGTAAATAAAATCGTAAATTGTGACATGCAATAAACAAATACACATAAAATTTTCCTTTCTTGACAAGAAACATGTAGGAAAGAATATATTCAGGAAATAATATTAATCTGTAATTATTCTATACTAGTATAAAACCTGTGCAATGCACGGAGTTATTAGTATAAAGATATGTATTGATTAATGCAATTTTTATGATTTCTATTGATATATCTTCAAAGTTTACAAACATGATAAACAGATTTTAAAATGCGATGTTAAGATTTTTATTTACTGCAACAAACACAATTTGCAAAAAACATTGCCTATATAATTTAGAAAAATTCTTTTACAACTAAAGATACTATTAATTAGGCATATTATTTGCAAAACGTTTTGAAATAAATTCACAGAATAGTAGTAATAGCATCATTCTAATTAAATTTATTTAATTTAAAAATTCTTTTAATCATGAATCAGGTCAAATATTAAGTTTTGATATTTATTACATAAATAAAATTGAATCTCATAAAAGACATTCCGTAATAAATTTTTAAAATAAACTATTATTTTTAGATGTAATTTAAAGTAAGAATCCACATCACAATTAAACATCTAATAATTTTGATTCATTAACAAATGGCTATGAGACTGTCGTTTGTCATTTTACAGCAAAATTAATAAATTGTATGATTTATTTTATTTCCTAGATTAATTCTCAAATTCTTGTATATATAGGAACTATTGTTTCTTTGATTAATAAATACAAAAACTGGCCAAATAACCCAACTTTCGCATTTATTTTCCATCATGTTATGAAGGTGTTTTCTGGCGATCTATAATCGGTCTACCATATCAGTGTTCATCATCTCCCTTAAACACCTCTTACATGCAATGTAAATCGAAATTTATCAGATGCCACCGACTCCTTTGTCGCAACGAAAATGGTTAAACGCCAACAGATGAGTCTCCATCATTAGATTTCATGTATTGATAATCAAAGCCAAACCCAGAACCCTTAAAACCCAATTCAGACCATCGAAGAAACACGCATAATACTTGTCGTGTCCCTCTCCTCTCTTACTCCAACCTTTTTTCTTCTCTCTCCAGTCATTCCTACCGTGACACTCATCACTTGAGAACCGCCTCCAAGAATCTGAAAATTCAGACTGGCAACAAGGCTTTTTTTTTTAATGACATTGTCCGCCAGTGAAAAATACAGGACTTCAGGGTTGTAAGGCTCGAAACCCGATTTTAAAGGAGTGGGAAAATGAAAGCTGTAAGTAGTACAGTAAGGGAAAAGGAAGAAAGTGTACCAGCTGTGTGGATAAGGGAAGATCCACTGAAAATAAGGGAAAGGGAAGGAAGGGTTGTAGCCGTTTTTCTGTACATGAAAGCCAAAACACAAATCAAAACAGTAACCCTATAAATCCAAACAACCCAAACAAAAAACCTCAATGTAGAAGGATTGGGCCTTATTTGCAAACCAGACCAACACTCTTCAATCATTGAATGCGGGGTCACAAACAAAATGACGTTTGTCTCTTTTTATCTTATTTCCGATGTTCCTACCACTCACACCCACATTCAAACTGTTAATGGGAAGTGTATTAGTGTAACTAAGACGAGAAGTATTAATATTTCCCCATCGATTCACTAAAAATTTGTCCCCTCATCTCTAGCTTATATAATAAACTTTTATCTGTTAGTCAGTTGACTAAAGAACTTAATTGCACAGTTCTTATGTATTCTACTGTTTTCTACTGATTGTGTTATGCAAGATGCTCAGATCGGGACAATAATTGGACATGGTACTAAGAAAAGGGGCTTATACTATGTGGACAAAGCGGTTCAAAAAGGTCACACTTCACTTGCTCATGGGTCTCCTAATCATCAATTATGGATGTGGCACTGGTGTCTAGGTCATCCTTAGAATACGTAAAACGTCTTTTTCCTTCTCTTTCTAATTGCAATGAATCCTTGAACTTTGAATCTTATGTCTTAGCTAAAAGCCATAAACACACATATGCCCCCTAATTTGACTCATAGTATTAAACCCTTTGTTTTAACATTCAAATGTTTGGAGTTCTGCTCTCGAATGTGATACACATGGTTTTTCGTGTCTTGCTTGTGGATGATTATACTTGGATGAGTTGTGTCTATTTTTTGAAACACAAGTCTGAAGTCCTTGATGTGCTTGTCAAATTTTATCACATGATTCTTCTTCAATTTCTAACTCAACCACAAATACTCTAGTCCGACAATAGGGGTGAATATGTTAACCTGAACATAAAAAAATTTATTTCCTACAATAGCTTAATTCACCAAACCACTTGATCTGATACCCCTCAACAAATGGGGTTGGTGGACACAAAAATCAGATCCTTCTCGAAATTAGACGAGGTTTTTTGTTTAAATCACATGTTCCCTCTTATTTTTTGCCAGTTCCATTGTTACTGCCACTTACTTGACCAACCGTCTTCCCACAAAAACTCTGAACTTCCAAACTCCTCTACATACTCTCTAAACTCACACCTTATTTCTTCCACTCTTTACCTCCCCAAGTTTTTGGATGTGTTGTTTATGTTCATTTTCCCGACAAACTTGAACCTCGAGCTGTTAAATGTTTCTTTGTAGGATATGAGGTTACTCAGAAAGGATATTGGTGTTTTGACCCAGTTCATAATAGGATGTACATCACAATAAACTGTGAATTCTTTGAAGACTTTTTCTATCTCTCACACACTCGTCGAAACATTGCATATGCAGTTGGAGTATGAAGCAGGTTTATGCATAAACCCCATATATACCATGTGATAGTAGTTACGAGGATTTTGAGTTGCTTGAAGGATTTAAGAAAAATGATCACTTAGACTTTGTGGCTTACACAAATTCAGACTGGGCAGGAGATCGAGATAATAGGAAATCTGGTTACATGGAAAAGCAAAAAGTGGTTACTCTATCAAGTGCAAAAGCAGAGTTTAATGGTATAGCCAAAGGAAGAACTGAGATCATATGGATACAGAATCTCTTACTTGAACTACACTTCCTACAAAAGAAGGCTTGCAAATTCATTAACGATAATAAAGCAGCAATCAATATCTCTGGAAACCCAGTTCAACATGACCTCACCAAGCAAGTTAAGATCAATAGACATTTTATAAAAGAAAAACTTGAGAAGAAGATCATTAGAATTCCCTTTGTAAGATCAAAAGATCAGTTGACAAATATTCTTATGAAGGTAGTTACTTTAGAAGCCTTTGAACTTAGGTATTGGTGATCCGAAGACCTAACTTGAGGGGGAGTGTAGGAAAGTATATATTTAGGAAATAATATTATTCTTTAATTATTCTATATTTATTTTAATTCCTTGAATAGTTCTCTTATTCTTGTATAAATAGGAGCTATTGTTGCTTTGATTAATTAATACAAAATTAGTACTCACTGGCCAAATAACCCAATTTCACGTTATTATTTTCTATCAAAACAACCATAGGACATGTCATTAGAAACACAACATTGGATTAAGATATGTTACCAAGTTTTCAAACCAAAAGGGTATGCTGACCACCAGATTGCTAAAACAATTTATAGTATCAAGTCCACCTCCAATCCACAATACAAAAGCAAGCAAGTACACAAGCCATATACTAGTGAGCTAAGGCATATACTAGTGAGCAAAACAAAAGTACATATATGTTCCATTATATACTTGGATTGATCATAAATGCTTCAAATAAGATCATCAAAGAACAATAATCAAGATAAATATAAGTACTTTTGACAAATAAAAAAAATATGAGTATCTAAACCATTTAAAACCAATAATATTATATCCATACCCAAATATATAGCTCCATAACTAAAATATTGTTGTGTAAGAGCAACACGTCAAGATCCCCTAATAATATGTACTTTCTCAATAGCTCTAAATAACGCCGATAAATTCTCCTTAAATATGAGGTTGTTCTATAGGTAACACCAAAAAGTTATATAGATCTTCAAAATCTCTATAAGCTCAAGAATCTCATTTCACACACCTAAAATCCAATCCTCACTTCCACATTCTTTATCTTAACAATCAAAATTTTCAAATAAACTTCCACTAGTTTTAAGGAAACTACTAAGTCCTCAAAAGCCATGTCTTAACAAATGTAACATTTCATCACAGTACACCTATTGTTACTCAAAACCAAGGTCACATAGAAGCAACCATACCTAATGATAGCCGAAGAAAAAACTCTGCAACAATACTACAAGCCAAGTGCTTAGTAGTTATACAATTTTCCAATCATTGCATTAAATAACCTTACAAACATAAATTCTTGTAGCCATAATAGATCCATATTAAAGCTAATAATGCTAATCAAAGTATTGGAATCTCACAAAAAGTCTAAGCCACCATCAAAAGCTAGTATTACCTAATTTGTAGTATGAATTCAAAATAAAGTACAAAAATGTTCCAAAATTAGCTAAAAATATCACATTTCGATTAGGGAATTAGGTGATTATAATATAACCCCAAGCTGAAAAATAGAAATGATAGCAAAAGAAAAACCAATTTCCAACAATTTCACCACAAGCTGCATGAGATAAAAAATATATAAAATCTCAAAACCAACCATTAACCCATTAAAAATTTATTACCCCCTTTCACTTGCCCTGTTTTACCAAATACAGTCTCAACTCCCTTAACCTGTTCATAAACCTTATAACCGGTCAACGGTCGACGAGCTACACGGTCCTCAACCTCCCCGTTGAACATCTTCTTCTTCTTACGATATTGGTGATCTCGTGGGAGGAACTTTCGATGGTGCATGAAAACGCCTTCATCCCACATCTTTCTCAAATTCTCAATGAGAGGTGCAAGATATACATCTATGTCATTGCCAGGTTGTTTAGAACTCGATATAAGAAGTGAAAGCATAATGTACTTACGCTTCATACACAACAAAGGTGGCAAATTATAGATCACTAACAGTACCGGCCAAATACCATGCTGAGAACTAAGATTACCGAATGGGTTCATTCCATCTGTACACAGTTCAAACCTTAAATTACGAACCTCATCACCAAAGGTCTTCTGCAACCTATCAATACTCTTTCACTCCGGAGAATCAGATGGATGTGTGAGCAAGTGACCTATCTTCACCCTATCTGCATGTCACCTCAAACTTAACGCATCTTTCTTTATAGAAAACAAGCGCTTTAATCTACGTATTATTGGAAGATACCACAATACCTTAGCCGGGGGCATCTTTAGCATCCCGAGCCCCTTTACGCTTGTAGCGCAATAACCCACACCTAGGACACCCTTCTAAGTTCTCGTTTTCATTCCGATACAATACACAATCATTCGGACACACATTAATCTTCTGGTACTCTAAGCCGAAAGGACACATGAGCTTTTTGTCATAATATGTCGACTTTGGAAGTTCATTTCCCTCAAGAAACATCTCACCTAACGCTTCTAATAACATTGTGAAACTAGCGTCACTCCAATTGAACTTTGACTTAATGTTGAAAATTGCCAACACTGCTGTTAGTTTGGTGAACTTTGTACATTCAGGGTACAAAACCTTTTGAGAAGCCTCTGTCAACAAGTCAAAAACACGAGGATGTTTTCCTAACTCATACTCGACTCCCTTCATCTTCTCATCAACACGATCCACATCCTCATCGACATTCTCTTCATTTGTCTCATACCCATCAACATGATCTACTACGTCCTCATTGACATCAGCCACATTATTGACGTCCCCAACAACACTTTTCTCTTTGTAAACTCCCTCCTCACCATGCCAAACCCAAACATGATATTGAGGCCTAAACCCACGTCGAAGTATGTGCTCCCTAAGGATATGAACACTATCTACCTTTGATACATTGCCACAAGTGACACATGGGCAATAAAAACCAACTCCCCCCGTCCTAACTTGATGTTCAACCGCAATACTACAAAATTCTAATACGCCATCAATAAATTCTGACGATTCAATGCTTTCATACATCCAAGAACGATCTTTTGTCATCCTAATTAGTATAATCAATTAATTCAAGGTTATATGTTGCGGGCAACTAGAAAACCACAGCATTTGATGATCCACAAGGTTATATGCTGCGGGCAACTAGAAAACCGTAACATTTGTTGACTATTTTTTTTTCTAATTCTTTTTCCTATTTATTCCTGCGTATACTAAAAATCGCAGCAAATGATTAGCAGTAGATACGTTTTTTCCCACTAGTGTAGGAATATGTTTGTTGGTATATGATATTTTTTTGTAGTGTTAATCAGTTTGTTTTAAAAAAAAGCATTAATCGGGCTGCTTGTATGGGCCCGTCTCACGATGAGACAGTCTCATACAAGACTTATTGTTTATAACAAAAATTTGACATTTTAAGTCTTAAATTTAGTATAAATGTGTTGAAAAATTAGAAAAAAGGACCGCAAACAATTTTTCTATAAATACCCAGCACTTTCAATCATTTTCATTCACAACTCATCTCTTCTCCTACTCTCTCTACTTACTCTCTCTACTTAATTCTTTAATTACGCAATCATTCTCTTAATTACATAATTAGTGTTTTAATTATTTCTTAATTTAGTTAATTACATAATTAGTCTATTAATTATTTATTTATTTCTTAATTCTATTATTATTTTAATATTATCAATCATGTCTTCATTTTTTAAAAAAGCCTCAAAAAAAGTTACTAAAGTGGCAAAATCATTGGGAGGTTCCAGCTCCTCCAAAAGAAAGGCCACTTCTACTCCGTCGGTATCAACAACACCTTCCATTAGTAATTATAATTATGAACCAAATTATCCAGAAGGGTACGACCCAGAATTACAAAATTATGCAGAAGAAGTGGAAAGAGAAATACAAGAAGAAGAAAAAGAAGAGGAACCAACGACCCCTATTGGGATACATATATCTCGACAGTCATCAACAAGATCACATGAAGAACAAGGAGAACAACAACAACAAAGACAAGCTCGTGGTAAACGAGTCAATTTCCAAACTATCGGTTAGTTTTATAATTTTATTCTTCAAATTAATTAAATTTTAAATTATTTATTTATTTAATTATAGTTTTATAATTTTAAATTATTTATTTAGATGAAGATGAACCAGTAAGACAACCTTTTCCGGCAATGCCACCTCCTAGTGGTAGAGCTGTTTCACATGTGTGGTCGTATTTCACAAAAGAACCAACCGAGAATCCAGATATTTTCTTATGCACTTGTCAAATTTGTGAAAGTCAAGGAGTAAAGCCCTTAGTTTCATACAGTTTCGCCATAGGTAAATACTTTTTAAGTTTTTTTATACATACATTATATATTCATATTTTATAAAAATTTATTTATTGTGTTTTGTGAATACGTGTTAGGTGGTGGTACGGGATCTTTTAACAAACATTTGGCAAAGAAGCATGGAATCACAAAAGAAACTCATGCAGCAAGCGGCAGCGGGACCACAAGTGGAAGCCGACAGACACAGTGGGAAATTCCCAGCACAGGTATGCCTTTTAGATATAATCGTAATGATATGATTGATGAGTTTTCTAAGTATGTAATTTGTGATGAATTTTCATTTAACCATGGTGAAAGTAGGGCATACGAGCGTTACGCTAGAAAAACTTTACAACCACAATATAGAGCAATCCCTAGGAGCACTCTTAAAAGACGCACAATTAAATTATATGAATCAATGCGCTGTGAATTAGTTGAAATGTTTAAATCTTTTAATGGTAGGGTTAGCATAACAACTGACATTTGGTCTGCTCCCCCACATTTAGAATCTTATATGTGTGTAACAGCACATTGGATAGATCAAAATTGGATTATTCAAAAAAGAATAATTGCTTTTGAGACAATGCCAGAAAGACATACCGGTGAAAACATAAAATATAGATTAGTAGAGATATGTAGAGAATGGAACTTATTAGATAAGATATTTTGTTGTTCAACTGATAATGCAACCGCTAACATTAAATGTATAGAACTGATGTATAACGAACCTGCATTTAGTTTTATCCTTGGGGGTAGCTTATTACACATGCGTTGTTGTGCGCATATAGTTAACTTATCTTGCCAAGCAGGTATAAAAGAATTAAGCGATTTATTAGAACCAATTAGAGATATAGTGAAGTGGCTTAGGATTGGAAAGATAAAGAGACGATATAAACAATTATGTGACCAATATCAACTTAAAAAAGTGTATTGGTCATTAGATACTCCTACACGTTGGGGGTCAACCAACGATTTATTAAGAAAGGCGATTGCTTATCGTCCAGTTATAACACAACTATATAGTGAGTGTACAGATAGCTATATAGCTGATGACACTTGGGAATTAGCTATAGGTGTACATAATATATTAGAAGCGTATGACCACGCAACTAAGATTTTTTCATATGTTTATGAACCGAACGTTCACTTAGTAATAAGTGAGTGTATTACTATTTTTTATCATCTCCTTAAACATACGCATAATGATACTAACCCATATTTGAAACCGATTCTTGCAGATATGATGGAAAAATGGAAGGCATATTTTACCGATTTTCCTTATATTTATGGAATTGCAACCATTTTAGACCCATGTTTTAAAACTGAGGTCCTTACTAAAGTAATAGGATTTTACTACCAATCGTTAGATCGCCCCCCTACTGATGTACATAATTATGTAGGAACATGTAAAAAATATTTAGCAGAACTCTATGATTATTACGCTAGTGTATATAACTCAAAACGCGATACGTCTAGGCGTGCTAGCGTTTCGGCACGTCCCTCTTATTATAATTCGGTAATAGCTAATATAATGAGTCAAGATGATAGTTTTGTAGGATCATCTTCTTCTTCCTCCACCTCATATTTAGAATTAGATAGTTATCTTAAACACCACTTTGAAATAGACCAAGGTAGCTATAACATTTTAGAGTGGTGGAAAGAAAAATCTGTAAAATTTCCCATTTTATCGAGAATTGCAAAGGATATCCTTGCAATTCCCGCGTCAACCATTGCGTCGGAGTCTGCTTTTAGTGCAGGTAGAAGAGTTTTGGACGAAAAGAGATCTCGTCTTGCTCCACATAGTATTCAAATATGTGTTTGCAAGAAAGATTGGGATCAAGCGGAGATTCGAACACAAGGACTAAGGAATGATGATGATCAAGACGACAATGATGATCCATGGATGATGATGGATACATCTGCATCATCGTCAGGAGGAGAGTCCGCGGAAGCATCTAACCAACCAGATGATGATGTCGAAGACGAATAGGATCAATCGAACAACGATAAATCAACATTCAACAACTATAAATAAAAGGTATGAAAAAGAACTACGTGGGCTTTGATTCCTTCGGGATACGTAGGCAGCTTAGTATTCCTTTGGGTACTAGGTTCAAGTCCATTTTCTCCCTCTTTTTTTATTAATCATCTTTATCGACATTATCATTGATTCATTTTTTATTAATTTATTTTTTTCATTCTTTTTAGTATATATTTTAATAACGATGACAACTTGACAAGCAATGAATTTCGCTAATAATCAAGTAATCATCAAAGGTACGTCCGCAATATTATAATATTTTTTTATTATATAAATATTTAAAGAAAAAATAAAAATGGAACCGATGGTCCGACCCGCCCGTCCCGTGAGTTGGAACCGCCTCATGAACCGCCAAGGAACCGTTTGGAACCGCCCGGAACCGGAACCGGTCGCGACAGGTTCCAAATGGAACCGGAACCGGGTGGAACCGGAACCGGAACGGAACCGGACCAACCCGGACCGTGGCCATGCCTAGTTGCACCCATGGAATCAGAAACGCCAGTGGTAGCAAATCTTTAAAACAATTTCATATTGTAACATTATACTACTGTACTTAAAGCTACAGTAACATTATTACTCACAATAATACGTTTTTTCGTTAATGTGTGAAATTACGTATGTACCGTTGTCTCTTTTCTTTAAATCACTGTAACACTCATCATTTTCATTTTCATTTTTCATTCATCCATCCTCTTCATTCTCACTTATTTCTCATATTCAAGTACTCTGTGATGTATATTAGTACATAATACACTTCATCACTACCAATGCAACTAACAGTATAAAACAATGCAAGCAAGAATTTGAGAAAAAATTGAAAGGCGTGTGTGGAGATCCGAGTTTGGGGGTCATGGAAAATTAAAAGTGCTCTGGTTATGAGGCCAGGCCTGATAACCGAACTTTTATTATTCAAGTTTGCATGTGACATATATGAACTTATTTGTAAGAGGATACTATAAGAGAGGAATAAGTCTATATTAAGAACTTTGTGTGTTACACGAATTTCTATATTAGTTATATAAATAATTGGGGTAAAATTAGTTAAACAATCCCACGAAATAAAAGAAGGATACTAAATGAAACAAACATGTGAAATTACTATTTACAATATGTAAAAAATTGGACGAGACTTAATGTTAATGAAAAAATACAATCGAGAAAGCACAAGGTGCACACACTTCATAAGTGAAGGAGATATCATCCTAAAATCACATGGTAATGTCATAATAGGAGTGGAGACTCAAACGAGTTATAAAGTGTACATATTATCTTTAACACATCAATATAGGAACAAACTATTCAAACACGATGAAATAGCACCTACGTCAAAATAATATTTTCTTACAAATAAAAAAATTTTGAATAAAAAATAAAAAAATTAAAACATCTATGGAAACTCTACTCACTTTGGAACTAAGGCAAACGAGTAATAAAATATGAATCTCGTCACAACTCCTAAAAATAGAAATATTTTACAAAGTAAAAAAATCCAAAAAATAGAAAAATAGTAATAACCTTAAAACAAGTAACTAAATACACCTCAACTTTTTATTACATAACTTGGGATTCGGATCACATACTACCTTTACACTTTATAAAACATTATTTACAACTTAACTCGGTTAGCTTTACCACAATATTTTCATCTAATTTCTTGAAATCTACTTTTATAATTCTCATTTAATAAATATTATGATCAGGAACTGAATTCATTTATAATTCCTAGATCAGTATTTTCATAATTCATTTAATAGTAAAAATGACAGATTCAGGTGAAACATATAGTGTGGATGATGCATTAATAGCAACAGGGTTTGGAAAGTTACAATATTTAGTTTTAGCCTATGCTGGAATGGCTTGGATTTCAGAAGCAATGGAGATGATGATATTATCATTTGTGGGGCCAGCTTTAAAAAGTGCATGGAAACTTAGTATAGCACAGGAGAGTCTATTGTCTACTATAGTGTTCGTAGGTATGCTTGTAGGAGCATATTCTTGGGGTGTTGTTTCAGATACTTATGGAAGAAGGTATGCCTTCTTTCACTATTTTTACTACATTTGGGATGGGATTTTGTTTTTGTGCATTGTTTTATTTAGCCATGTCTACAAACTCCTCAATAATATAATACTATGACAATTATAATATATTCATAAAATATGCAAAATTACATTTTAAAACTCGTTTTTTAGTTTCTCGATTCTCGTTTCTTATTTTCAGTTCTCGAATACTTTCAACAATAATTTTTCACATTTATCACATAAATGTAAATAAATATCTTTGTTACAGTCACCAACACTTAGTAACTATAAAATTTATTTAATAACTTAGATTCAAAATCACATTTGCATAATACACATAATAATACTTTTAAGTGAGAACATTTGGGATGATCCACATTTATATATTTTTTTTGCTACGAATAGTCAATGCATACAACTACTCCCTCCCTCCCTTTATAATTGGGTCGGGAATCTGCTATAGCAATGTTCAGAAGTATGATCATTTGAAGGAAGAAGATTAGTTGGGGAACTTTTGGTGGGTAGTAAGAGAAACCCATTTTATGTTGCTAATTATAATTAATATATTACATTAATAGTCCGTTTGGTATATGGTAATAAATGGGGGATAATGGAAATGAAAAACTAGGGTAATTTTGGTTGAAAAATCTCTAAATTACCTTATGGCTATGCTTGTTTAACTTCAATCATCTCATTTTCTTCATAAAATTCATTCCAATGCATTACTATTGTGAGGATGGTATTAGGTGGTAATGAAAATTTATTAACAAAAAATTTTTTTTAATCAAAGTTTTATTACTACGGGAATGATATGAAACTTTTGATGAAATTTTACACTAATACCACTAATCAAACGGGTCGTAAAGGAATTTAGCTAGCTAATTTAAATCCAACATATTGAATTTGTCTACATTAATCAGACAAATCAATAATAATATAATATGTAAATGAGTATGAAAAGCTACTTGGATATGTACATGAATTTGGGACATGGTCGAAGGAAATGAATGAGAATTAAGATGATAGATAAAGGAGAAATGGGAATAAAAATGGTAAATGTTACATTAATTTAAAGAAAAAAAAGACAAGTACACATAATTAATTTCATATTAATAGAAAAACGTATGATTTTAATTAATAATGTTATTGTTACTTTAAGTATAACAATACAATGTTATGCTGTGGAACTTTTTTATGAAATCTACTATTGATATTTTTTAAAAACACCATGTTACTATATAGAATATCCTTTAAATTTCTATTTTCATTATTTTGTTGTAAATAATTGCATTTTTTAAAAATAGTTTTTCTACTCGTCATTAACAAATCGCAATACGTTCTGCAATTAACAGAATATTTTCCACTGCTAAGATCTACAATCGCGATAGTTATTGCCCGGCGATTTTGCATCATGTTTTGTACACCTCTAGTCATAATGACTTATTTGATACTTCGTTGGGAACATTTTTTGTGCTTTTTCATTAATAATATCAAATAAATACATGATGACATGAACTTGAACAACTTAGATTCTAATATTAACAAAAGATATTAGTAGTAAATTGCAATAAGAATTTTATTCTATCTTATACATGATGTCATTTATCCAACTTGAAAATTGAAAATATATAGTAGGCAAAGTTAAAAGGTGGTAGATTAGCAAGGGTAAAGCGAGCTATTTTTAGAGTTCTAAATTTTTAAGCCTTAAAGATAATTTTTTCATATATTAGGTTGATATTAATTTGAATTAAATTTAGATATGATTTATATTTTTTGCTATATAGTACTAGTTATTAAGGTTTTTTTTATTTATAAATATTATAAGTTATTACGCCTTAAGTTTTTAGAATCTTTTTTATCTTTCGCTCTGGCCCTCAAAATGAAACGACTTATACAAAAGATTTATAATTAAAGGAATGACGCTAAACAAATACTAATAGAAGTGTATTACATTTTGAATCAGGAAAGGGTTTTTGTTGTCAGCAGTAGTTACAACAGCAGCTGGGATTATGAGCGCGATTGCTCCAAATTACAAAGTCTTGCTCATGTCACGTTGTATTGTAGGCCTTGGCCTTGGAGCTGGTCCTGTTCTCGTCACTTGGTTTTTAGAATTTGTACCTGCTCCCAAAAGGGGTACTTGGTTGGTTCTTTTTCAAACTTTTTGGACTGTTGGTTCCATTGCTGAGGCTGCCTTGGCTTGGGTATGTATTTTTTCCTATTTAAACTACTATCCCTTTATTTCTTACGATCCCTGTGGTTACTGGTACTAAATGATGGTAATGATAATGATTTAGGAAAAATTACCTAAAATAATCCAACATTTTCATGATTTTTCCACAATAATCCCACCTATTGATTAACCATAAATAATCCCAACTTTAAGGGTATTTTTCTAAAGTAAACTTAGGTAATCCGACTATAGTAGATAATTCAACAAAAAAGTAAACTAAAAAATAATTTAAAATTATAGAAAAATTAATAAAATTTACATAAAAAATTTTAAATAATAAACAAAATCATAAATTTTTTTCAACATCTTTATAACATTTTTTTCGACATCTTATTTGTAATTTATCTTTTTTCTAAAAAAAATTAAAACTTACTATAGCAAGTTATCCGGTTACTGGGTTTTCTCTAAGAAAATACTCCTTAAAGTTGAGATTATTCATGGTTAACCAATAGGTGGGATTATAATAGGAATATTATAAATAGATTGGATTACTTTTAAGTAATTTTTCCAATGATTTATAGTGTAAAATTTAATCAAAAGTTTAATATCATTCCCATGGTAATGAAACCTTTATCACAAAAAAGTTTTTTTGTTTACAAATTTTCATTACCACCTAATACCACATTTTCCAATAGAAATACATTGGAATGAAATTTACGAAAAAAAAAAGATGGTTGAAGTTGGACAAGCATGATCATCAGGTAGTAAGTGATTTTCAACTAAAATTGCACTAATTTTCATTTTCATTATCACCGTATAATACCACCTATCAAACGGACCGTAAAAGTTATAAGTAGTTCCCTAATTAACTTAGAAGAGTATTTGCCATGTAGGTTGTAATGCCCCGAATGGGATGGAGGTGGCTACTAGGTGTATCAGTTCTACCATCAGTAATGTTGTTAATATTTTACATTATTACACCAGAATCGCCAAGATATCTTTGTTTAAAAGGAAAAAAAGAAGAAGCCCATCAAGTATTAAAGCTAATAGCCAAATTAAATGGAAAAGAATTGCCTGATGGTACTCTTGTTTCTGAATTGGAAATGGACCAAACTGCAAGTGGTACACTCATTCAGGATCCAAAGGACTCTAAATCAGGCTTAATAGCATCATTACTGGTGTTGCTTTCACCTAAATTACTCCCCATAACTTTATTACTTTGGTTGGTGTTCTTTGGAAATGCATTTGCATATTATGGACTCATTTTGCTCACTACTCAACTCAACCAAAATAACAGTGTCTGCAATCATTCAGGAGCTCATCAAACTCATAATTCTACTTCTGATATTAATTATAGAGATGTCTTCATCACTAGTGTTGCTGGTATGTCGTCTATCATTAATATTAGACATAGTTAGGTGGTCAAATAGCTTATTGTTATGAATCAATTAATTTACAAACTAGTCCCACTAACATGTTCGAAATTCAGTCAAATCAGTTAATAAAATCAGTTGGTCCAATTAACCACTTCAATCAGCTATTATTTGTTTATTTATCAAGTCTTTAGTCCATATAATAGCTAGAAAACTAAGGAATAATTGGTTCTAATGCTTGCAAATTCCCCCCCCCCCCCCAAAAAACTAATTCTTGCTTCTTTTTTTTCGTTACCATTTATAAGGTTGTTTGACAAACAAATAATGCATGAAATCCTCTACCTAGTTGAAGTCACCGATTTGACTATTTGAATTTACCAACGTGTTTGACTAGCTGGTTTTGAAAACACTGTTAGGAATAAGTTCTCAAAACTAGCTTATACATAGAAATAAATTGTTTCAACAAATTAAATTACTAAAAGCTAGTATTTAATGATTTGACTATCGAATCATCTATTTTAACCAAAATAAGCTAGATCAATTGTTCAATAAAGTATTTAACTAAACACCCTTTATATATTTGTATAAAATTATTTAATAAATCTTGATTTTTTTGACGATTTCTGATGAGATTAGTGTTTATTTTTTGTGCTTGGACGTATTTTAAATGGTTGAAGAACTTCCTGGCCTTATCCTGGTTGGTGTCCTCATTGATCGACTTGGGCGTAAACTAACAATGGCAAACATGTTGGTTGTTTGTGCCCTATTTCTGCTTCCTTTGGTGATCCATCGTCAATCAGAAACTTGGACGACTGTTTTTTTGTTTGGTTCTCGAGCATGTATTATGGGAGCCTTTACTACTGCTTTTATATTCGCTCCAGAGGTAACAACTTTTCACTTTTTGCATTCTCTAGCTATACTATTAAATTATTTTCTATCATTTTAGTAATTGAATAGAGAATATGTAGATATATATGTACAAAATCTATCTTTGAAAATAAGAAAATTGTTTAACAATAATATTCCTTAACTAGGTAAACTAAATATTTGTATATAGTATAATGAGAAAAAATGATGAGGGTGTTTGTAAACGCCTCGAATTATAAAGACAAACACTAACTGGAATTTAGTATTAATCAAGCGGAAACTTACTTTTGCCTACATAATTAAGGAGTTACTTAAAGGTCAAATCAATATCCAAGTAAGATACTTGAACCAAACCAAAGCAATATAATGGAAGTCTAAACCGTCCAAAATATAAAAAAATTACAACCAAATCGAAATAAGTCCAAAGTTTAAATTACATCTTTAAAATAGTCTAAATCTAAACAACTAAACTAATAGTCTCTCAAATACAATAAAGAGATCTAAACAAAAGGGGAGACATACTTCAACTCGGGTTCATCTTCCGCTCGCATATCCATTCTCCGTCGAGGTGCCATAGGGGTTTACACTAAAAACAAAACCATTGGAAAAACATACAAAGCATAGTATCAGCAAAAAGGCTGAGTATAAACATACTAGTGTCCATCAAACAAGTTATGAGTATAAACAAGTTATTTGAGTAAATACATTTTGAAATACGTTTTTTCATTTGATAAATCAAATTATCATTCAAGCCCAGTTCAATGGCTCTATAGTCATTTCAAATACTCATTTTTCATTATAAATCATTAGATCTTAATGGATCCAAATCAATTTCAAACTCATATCATAAGTTTATATGGGTACTCTGTGAGTCATCTTGTGACTCGTTTGGTAGTCAGTCTACCGTCCGCGACATGTCCGGCAAGTGTAACACAATGGTATTGTGAACAATACACGCTCAACATCGGTGAGCCGTTTAATCATGCACACAACATTTGCTGGGCATATGTACCCGCCATTTAGGCTAAAACATTTTTGTATATAATATGTATCTTGTAATTTCAATAGCATTTGAAAGTCAAAAATATTAAATTTTTCTATATGATAAACATCTTTTATTTGCAACATAGCAAAACATACTTTATTTGCGACTTAGCAAAATCAAATCATAATATTTTCCACATGGGTAAAACATGATTAGCATAACCATATCATCAAACATAACCTTTGTATTATATTGGGGCATCACTAGCATGTATGAAATGCATCGTAACAAAAAGTAATTAAAGTTCAAAAAGTGATTAAAGTTTAATATGATTTTTCAAGGAAACCACTAAAATGTTTTGTTTCAATCCTTCTTAAAGTAAAAATAACTTAAAAGGGTTTTGAAATTCATTCAAAACAACTAGGATATGATTCATAAGTCTATAAAATCATTATGACAGAAGATTTCATAAAACACTATTTTCTTAAATACGAGATAGTTTTGCCGGTAACAAAATCGATAATTGATTTACAAAATACATATTAGTTCTCCAACAAGGCCCAAATTAATCAAGTCATTATAATACCTTATTTAAAATGAATTTAAGGTTGTCCTATCAGATTATAATTGGTTATGCACATTTACAACGATCTTAAGATTATTTTCGACATTTAGATATTTATTTCAATGGTGTCTTAAATCCGTAAAATTTATAAACCATCTAAGTTAAACTTATCTCATACTATGAGGCAGTAGGTTATTAATATAATTATAAATTTTTGATATAGGTCTATTTTTACCCAAATTTAATTAATAGTATTACACCTTTTAATAAATAAATATTTTCTATTAATTTGATAAATTAGTAAATAATTAATAATTTATTTTATAAAATTTTACCAAAGTTCCAGAAGTCATATAACATGTTCATTAGGTCATTTGGTCTTATAAAAGCTATGTATGATATTTTATTATTTTGTATAGACATTTTATCGATAAATAGAATAAAATAGGTTTAAAATTATTTGAGTCCGAATAAAATATTATAAAAATTCTATGATGTTTCAGAAGTTGTTTTAAGGTGTATATAATTTTCGGGTATTTTTAATAATTAATATCGTTGTTTTATCGATAAACCAAATAAAATTTATTCAAGTCCATACATGGTCATGAAAATCCATATAAAATTTTGAATATGTATCTACTATTTGTATAAATTTCTCATAAAATTTTCATGTCCAAAAGACATCTTTTAGTATTTATTTTATATTTTACCGTTTTCTAACTTACTGATTATTAATAATTGAGTAAAAATTATTAAGGTTCTTAAATGTCAACGAAACCTTCCCAAACGTTTACCAATTTTACTTATTGTCCATATGAGTATGTGATAAAAATTTCAATTCCATATGTCTTTGTTTGGTAATTATTTTATATTTTACCATTTTACAATTTACCATTAAACAATTTAACGATTACTCAAAACTCATGAAAAAATTCCAAACTAAATATATTCTGGCCAAATCTTGTTGGAGACATTATAATATATTTTTATTAATTATTTTTGATGGTGAAGAGTTCATCTAATACCATGTTTTATAATAAGAGTATTTTAACACCTTAAAATCCATTAAAATATCAATTTAACGAATAATCTCAATAAATAGTATCCAAGAGATTTTCTTAACATATAGCTACTGAAAATTTCTTTTAGAATGAATTTCAAATATTTTCAAAGTTCATATAATCATTTCCACCACAATAACTTAAGTAGTGTTAAACATGCCTTTAAACATACAACAATTTATAAAATCAACATGCATGATGCCCACAATATACATGTAATAAATTATTTCATACTCAAAATTATCATTTTGACATCATTTTTCAAGATTTAAGAACTTCTCTTTGGGAATTTTAATTTTTAAAAACAAGTTTATACACAAAATTTCCCAACTTGTTCTTAAATCCTTTAAAAGTCACCCCATGAAACATACTTCGACCCCAAGCCTATATAAATATTCCGCAAGCTCCTATTTAAGCTCCTATGCATTCTTAGAAGTGGTTCCAACTTCGGATCCTTACCCTTCAAATCTGAACTCCAACTCTTCAACTAAACATATTGCATTCATCCAAAAATCAATAATAATTTTGGATTTCTAACATGCACTTAACTTTCTTTAGTTGGAGTTGTTAGACTAATACTTGTGATGATTTTGACATATTTGGAGTATACTTATTATGTTGAGCAATATGCTTAATTAAGTCCCATAATTTTACTTAAATCCTTAAAGCAAGAAAATTTATAAGTTTGCGGAAATACATTTTGTTAGTTTCCAAATTTTATACATTTATACAAGTGATGATTTTTCCTCTTTTTAGTCATAAAATATATCTTTATAACATACTTGATTTATGAAAAAAATTTCATACAAAAATCATTTTTATATGTACTTGTTCTAGTATAAGTTGTAAAAACAAAGTTTGTAAACTTGAATTTATAATATCTTGTAAGAATGCTCCAAAGTGATATAAATAAAGTATAATAAAATGAATAATATTTTTATGAATTTTTTATGTTCATAAACTTCATATAATTAGTCTTTTTGTAAGTGTTTTTGTAAGGAAATGAAAGTATTTTTGTTGGAGGTAATTAGAGATAGCCTTGTATGTGTTTATATGAATACCTTGAGGAGTATATGATGATTTTATTAATCTGGACAGCAGCTATTATGCTCTAAAATAGGTGTTTTTCAAGTGGTTTTAGTGAGATTTTGTCGTAGAAAACATGTAGGACTTCTAGAGGTATTTGAGGGAAGTTGTTTGAATAAGTTTGGGAGTGTATTAAGTGATAATTTATAAGTGAAATGAAGATGATGGAGGGGCTGATTTTCTACAGAAAAAACCATATTCTTTAGCCCTTGTATTTGGTCTTTGCATGCATGTAATGATGCTCAACATTGACCAGGACAAGAGGGAGTCTTGGGTAGAACATTTAGCTTATGTGTGTAAGTGAATAAAAAGCATGCAATGGAGGAGAATGGGGTAGCTATAGCTGGTTAGTTTTAGTTGTTGGGAGGTGATCTTTGTCCCCAAATTGATCTATTATAGTGTAGGAAAGATTTATCTAAGATAGTTTAAGGTTTGGGTAAAAATTATTGTAAATGTAACAAGTTATGTAACATGTACTTCATGTTTAAAAATCACTTGTATATGTTTATGAAATATTTAATTTATTCTCAACATGGGTAAATAAAGTTTTCGATAAGTATTATAATTATCCCGAAACGTTATGGGTAGTTGCTCAACTTTAAGTTTTACCTCCAAAGTTTACTTTACTTGTTACACTTCATAACTACGTTACGAGTTGACAAGTTATTTAGAAAAAATCAATAGTAAGGACTGTTTATGAAAATTCACACCAAATGAGAAACATGTGAGATTATTTAGGACAATTTTTTCTAATATAAAATTAATAAATAGTGTGAATATAATGATATATCATTATCCAAAATAACAACAGTATAGTGTTACGTTGTATTGTCGTACGGTTGTTATTCTGTGGCTCATTTGAGCCACTATACAATCTTGGGAGTGAGATGTTTTTAAGCAAAAAGAAATTTGAATTCGATTTTAATTTAGGTTTGGTCATATAATCAAGTTAACCTTAAGCTCAAATTTAATAATGTCCAGTTGTGTAGAGCTTTTGTCTTTTTTGTGACATTCCTATTAAGTTCTTATAAACATGAATTTGTTTCATTGGGTTAGCTTTGAGCAAGTTGTTTTTAATTGGGGTTATAGCTTTTGTGTGAATTTAATCTATATGTTAATTTATTTTTTATTATAAGTTCACTTAACTTTTATTTAAAATGTATTTTTCATAATGTAGATATATCCAACATCAGTCAGAAATACAGGGTTTGGAACAGCAAGTTCAATAGGTAGAATAGGAGGAATGGTGAGTCCTATTGTGGCAGTTGCCTTGGTACAAGGATGTCATCAAATGGCAGCAATTTTACTCTTTGCAGGCATTTCATTTGCTTCAGCTATTGCAGTGTTATTAATTCCTTATGAAACAAAGGGTAGAGAGCTTGCTGATAGTGTTGGTAGTAGTGTTATGATGAAATCAAACACAAAATCTGACTCAGAACAAGAAGTTTAAACGGTTAGAGGCAAAGTTAGAACTTTACGTGAGAAGAATATTAGGCCAGGACGTTAAAAATTATTAGAAGTTTAAGGTTTTTGGGAACTCTGTTACGTTGATAGTGTGATCAACAAGGATATTTAATTTTTACGTATTTTGAAGGGAGACGACGATCAATTTTCACCCACCTCCAGTTCCGGACGCCCAAAAAAGTAAAATTGTCGATTTCATTTACTGAATTTATCACAAACACCTATCATTTGACAATGCTAAATAGAGAAATATATTTTTTCTTTCATTACTTGTGTTTTTGTGAATTTTGAACATACTTAATGACTAACATTTATGATATGTGATAGAGTCTTAATTAAATAGGAAATATATTTCCTTAACTAACTAAAAGATATTATACAAAATTTGAAACAACTAATTTAATAATTTTGTTTCTATTGTATTTTATTTTCCAATATGCATGATCCTAGGGTTGTGCGATCTTCAACATTTAACTTTAACGTCACATGTTAGGTTTCGCTTGCTTTGGTGTCATTTAGAGAGTATAATGGTTATCAAAAATAATAAATTAATTAAATCAAATAAATTAATTAAATAAATAATTAATTGGAAATATTCCAAAATTGCAAAGTTGCTAATTTTGTGGAAAGTGTTTTTCACGGATCGTAAAAAGGCTCGCGGGTCACGAGTTTTCAAAGCAATTCTGTTTTGGATAAAACACAATTCGCAGGTCGCAATTTTCTTCACCTGTCGCGAAGTTTTTCATTGGTCGTGACTTTCGCGCTGGTTTTTGCAATGTTCGTTTTATTCGATTTTGTTAGTTATGCTATAACTACCTACGGTTAATATGATTATATTAACTGAATATATTGGGACGGATTGATTTATGATCGACATTGATTCGTGAATCGATGTTGCGGTTCTTGAAGTGACATTTTACTTCATGAATGGTTGTATGCTCTTCTATAAATATAGAAGGCATGTGTAAGTTATTTAATACATGAAATACACTTGAGAATATACATGCATTTTCTGAATTCTTCTCCTCTATAGCACTTTACATATAGAACTTGCAATCCTCGATTGTAAATTTTTGTTTCTTCTTCCATTTAAGTTTTCTCATGTCGTTCTAATTTTCTTGTGCTTGGAATTTAGTAAAATTCTTTGTATCTCAAAACATATTTGCGGTATACATTCCAAGCACCGTACTAGGGAGAAAATGATGTTTTAGGATGAGAGTCTCGCCTAGAATTTATATCAAGTCGCATAAAAAATCTTCTTGTTACTATGTTCGATATATGGTGATTCCCGATGATGAAGTTCACATTTGGTGTATGTTAAGTAAAAGTTTGAACTTGTCATATGTTTTGGTAACCTACTAAGCTATAAGTTTAGTTATTAATTGAAAGTCACAAATTACAACAATCTAAAACATCATCTTTCTAAAGTAAGTATGACAAGTTTTAAAGTTTTAACCACAAACTTTGTCAAAATTTGACAAATTTGTTGGGAAAGTTTTAAAGTTTGCTTATATGAAAATGACACCATGATCTGGTGATGAGATAATCGTAGAGATTATTTAAAGGGTGCATTGGTTCGATAAAGAGACACGTTGGTTCATGAAAGGATGCATTGTTTCTTGTTTTGATCAAGTTATGTAAGAAAGATGGACAAAGTTACATGGTAGAAATGATATTTCTCAAGTATGTAAGTGTTGATAAAATCTACAAGTCAAGTAAGATCTTTACTACTATTTACATTAAGTAAAATTTATTAAGTTCTCTATGTTAATTTATATGTTTATTAATTTTATGATGATAGAGAAGTATAATATGTTACATGTTTAAGTAAGTTTCATATCCATGGAAATTGATAAAGTAAGTGATCATGGTTATTTGGTCATGTTTATCATTTGATGTAAATGATGATACTCCATTTTATTTATCAAAGAAATTTGATGGTTGGAAGTATAAGTAACTTACAATTATTTTATGATAATTAATATTATCATCAAATATGGATAGATTATGCTTTATTTTGTTTTGACAAATATTCTTTGATGCATTATACGATGATAAAAGTTCATTGTTATTTTTAACATATTTAATTATCTTGTAGTATTATTTTGTGTCATGTTTTATTTTATAGAAAGATTATAAGTGTTATTATCAAGATTAATTATTTTAATAAGTGCATTAATAGTTCATTAATGGTAATATGTTAAATATTTGGGTTTTTGCATGTTTGGTATGACAAGATAAATTTTATTATGCAAGTTAAGCATTATGTGTTGGTTTTGATTGGTTATCTTTTGACCAATTTCAATAATGATTTCTTGTTGATGTGTGTTTCACCTTTTGAGTAAATGGATTTAAAAGGTTGCATGATTCATAATTAGTTAACAATAAAGTTGATTGAAGTATAAAGTATATTTTTGCTATGTTGTTCTTAACAAAAGTTTATGTTGCATTATTTTGTTTCATGTGTTGAATTATTTCTATGAAATTGTGCATTCAAGTTAGTTTTTTTATTATTTATTCATTGTTGGTTTATTACCAATGTTTTTTATATTTGAACATATAAATTTTTATATGGGTAATATTATTTTGTCATATGTTTATTTTACCCAAGTTTATATAAATGTGTTTATATATGAAATGGTACAAAGTTCACAACATGAATAAATTTAAAGGTTTATCATCAAGGATTCATTAAAAGTAAATTTTAATCTAAAGGTGATGTTAAACAAGAATTTGAAAATCTAATAATGTTATTAAATAAAGATTGAAAATTATCAACATTATTTTAAACTCACAATTTTATTTATTTAAATTTTTTATGGAGGTTCAGTTCCATAATGTTTATAAGTAAAATGAGTATAATTACTAGTGGAAAAAATCTTATTTGCTGCGTGACATATGCTGCGGTCAACGCGCCCCTCATGTACACAATTTCATGAGTATTTTCATTCCCACTGTTTCATTCGCGACTGTATCTTCGTCTTCAACATACGACTGTCTTGTTCTTTTTCTTCTTGCCATTTGCCATTTGAAACCACGAATTTGCTACTGTTTCGTTCCCATACGACTGTTGCTTCCTTTAAAAACCCACGAAACCCACGTATGTCTTGCTCTTCTTCTTCTTTTTCTTCGTGCTACTATTTCAAACCCACAAAATTTCTTAAAAACTCACCCACGAAATTGTTTGAAATTTGCTTCTTTCTACTGTCCTTCATCGAAATTTGCTTTCAACCCACGAAACTATTAAGGTAACGTCCATTTCATGGTGGTTTTGGTGTTTTTGATTTTTTTTTTTACTTTTTTTTGAAAAAATGGTTGTACTTACTAATTTTGTTTTTGTTATGTCATTGTAGGTCACATTGTAACTATTCTTCATGTAGATACACAAGGTAATTCTTTAGATACCAATTTTTATTGCTTTTCAAATTTTTAGGGTTAAATGATGTTGTTTTATTTATGAATGTAATTTTATTTATGAATGTGATTTTAAATGTGATTTTATTTATGGATGTAGTTGTTAGTATTACATTTGTCCAAGTTTATATTATTTGGTTGTTAATTATTTTGATTTATACGTATTTTTGGTTATTAGAATAAAAATAATTTGAAAAATTTAAAGAATATGAAGGTTAATTAAGGTTCAATGAGTGTTGTATTACTATTAGGGTTAATTAGGGTTGAATCAATATTGTTATCAGAATATAATATACATATTTTATGAACAATTTATAGATTATGAAGGTTAATTATTGTAAATTAGGGTTAAATGAATGATTTTTACTTAGTTTTATGGTTAATTAGGTTTAAGTATATATGTTAAAAATGATTATTAATTTTGTTTTGAATTAATTAATCATACTTAAGATGACAAAAGATCGTGCTTGGATGTATGGAAGCATTGAATCGTTAGAAATTATTGATGGCATATTAGAATTTTGTAGTATTGTCGTTTAACATCAAGTTAAGACGGGGGATCGGAGTTGGTTTTTATTGCCCATGTGTCAAGTGTGACAATGTATCAAAGGTAGATAGTGTTGATATCATTAGGGAGCACATACTTCGACGTGGATTTAGGCCTTAAAATCATGTTTGGGTTTGGCATGGTGAGGAGGGAGTTTACAAAGAAAAAAGTGTTGTTGAGGATGTCAATAATGTGGATGTCAATGAGGATGTAGTAGATCGTGTTGATGGATATGAGACAGATGAAGAGAATATCGATGAGGATGTAGATCGTGTTGATGAGACGATGGAGGGAGTGGAGATGAGTTAGGAAAACGACCCATACGTTAGACACGAGAATATGGCTAAAAACGCCCCACTATATCCCTCAAAGATAGAAATAGTATCAACGGATGTTCCCACTACCACTACTAGCGTTGGTTCTAAAAAGAGAAAAGGACGAGGTCCTACGAAAAGCCTCAAAGTCACAGAACCCATGCACTTGGAATACAATGCATTAGGTCAACTATGTGGCAAATGGCATAGGCAATATAGAAAACAAATCGACATATGTATCCGTAAGATTTTCATATTGTACGTATGGAATGAGGTGTAGAGGGTTTGAAGAACTCTCTATGGGATGATATTGTGGTAAAAAACTTTACTATTTTTATTCATTAAGTTTAATTTTAAAATTAATTTAATTGACACTAATAAATATATAATTTTTCTTTTTTGTAGAATCTTTTTCACATTGAGAATGATGAAGAGAAGAAGAATGTTTTTCTTTCAGCTGTTGCTGAAACATTCAGAGACTTCAAATCCAAGCTTGTAACTGGCTGGACCACCAAAAAACGTGCCTGTAAGACCAAGAAGGTCAAAACGGGAAACGAAGGTAGAGACCAAGCACCTGCAAAGATGCCCTATGCAATATGGGGTCATATATCGAAGAATGAATGGGAAGCGTTTGTTGCCAAAAAAATAACTCCCATAAAAGTTGTAAGTATTCCATTATGTTATAGCTTTTCATTTAATTTTACTTCTTTTGATTCAATCATCAAACTAATATATGACATTTGATTTCTATTGATTAACCCAATCAGAGTCTCACGACCTCATTTATGACTACCTCTGCATCTGTGAATACTCTTGTTGTAGATCGAGTATGAGATTTGTACTGCAAACTTCATTCCCGAGATTCAAGTGGTAAATTTACCATTACTGATCTGGGAATGAAGAAGGTTGTTGATGCTGTAGTGAGTTTTGAAATTATTAATTATATGCTTGATTTGTTTTATATATGTCACTTTTTATTTGAACAGATGGGCGGGAAGGAAAAAGAAGCAACGGGGGAGTTCACCCCTAGAGTCAATGTTGATGCATTGCATATGGTCTTAATGAAAGACCATAAAGGGCAGGTAGTCGGAAAAGAAGGGGTCCGCGTGGGGTTAAAGAAGGCCTTCGGCAAAGAGTGTGTCGCTACTCAATCAAGAACGATGCCACCTAAAGAAGTAGCGACCCTTAGAAGGGAAATTACAAAGGACGTTCTCGATAAAGTTGCATTCATTTTGCAGAAGATGGGAGCACCCACTGTAGACTTGGCAAAAACGATTGTTGAGGTAACACCTGAGCCAACACTCGAGCCCATTACCCCCGTAGCTCAAAATCCAACACCCCCGTACCCTCCCCCTTAAACAGACTTGTCCTCAAGTCTGAGTACGCTTAAAATCAGAAATTTTGGCCTCAAAAGTCACTGCATCCTCCCAAGATGATTCATGATCAGCAAATCCTTCCCATTGAAGCAAGTACTACACCACAGCTGCATTTTTCCTTTTGTTGATTCTCCTATTTGCTATAACTCTAGGTTGCATAGTCTCAACATTAGTAGAACCTTGTAGCCAAGATGGAATATGAGCAGCTATAGGTAATGTGCTAGAAAATTTCTTCAGTTGAGATACATGGACAACATTATGTATCTTAGATTCAGGGGGCAAAGACAATTTATAAGCCACCTGACCAATCTTGTCAACGACTTTGAAAGGACCAAAATACTTAGGGGAGAGTTTCTGACTCCTCTTAGAACGAGCTGAAGACTGCCTGTAAGGTTGAAGCTTGATCCGTACCCAATCTCCAACAAGGAAATGTCTCTCTGACCTATGTAAATTAGCTTGTGTTTCATTCAAGTCTGAGCTCTAGTCAAATGAAACTTTAAGTCTCTTATCATACCTTCCTCCTTTGTAAGCTTCTATCTATTGATGCATTAGTTGAGTCCCCAGGCAAGTAAGGTAGATGAAAAGGGGGAGGTTGGTTATAAACCACCTCATAAGGTGTCAACTGTATGGCATTGTGGCAATGAGTGTTGTACCACCACTCAGCTAATGGTAACCAAAGGCTCTACTCTTTTGGATGATCTCTACACATGCATCCAAGATATGTTTCCAAGCACCTATTAACTACCTCTGATTGCCCATCTGTTTGAGGGTGATAGGCAAAAGACATCAAGAATTCAGTACCATGAAGAGAGAATAAGTTTCACCAAATAAATTGAGAAAAACAGAATCTCTGTCACTAACTATACTCTTTGGCCACCCATGAAGCTTAAACACATTGTCTAAGTATGTTTGTGCTACCTCAACTACAGTCAAAGGATGTGACAATGCCATGAAGTGAGCATATTTGCTCAGCCTATCCACTACTACAAAAATTACATATTTCCCCATAGACTTTGGAAGCCCTGTAATGAAGTCCATAGAAATGTCAAACCATACTTGATCTGGTATTGGCAAAGGTTGCAGCAACCCTGGATATGCTACATTATCAGGCTTATAAGATTGACAAACAGTACATTTCTTGATAAACTGCCTAACATGCTTAGGCAAACCTTTCCAATTGAAAAGGCCCTTCAATCTTCTTGTTGTTATGTCCCTACCAGAATGACCCCCTTTAGAAGATGCATGTTGCCAAGAGATTACTTTTGCCCTGAGTTGTTCATCTAGACCAATGACAATTTGTTCTTTTTCCTTAGTAATCCTCCTCTGAGCTCATAACCAGCAAACTGAAGCACATCTTGCAATTCTTCAACAATTGCAATCAAGCTATTATCAAGAGCATAATTGTTCTTAATCATTGATACCAAGTTTGTGTCAATCACAGATATAGCCATATAAAGAAGTTCGGAACCTGGTACCCTAGATAATGCATCAGCAGCTACATTCTCCTTGCCCTTCCTATAGTGTATATCATAGTTAAACCCCATGAGCTTTGATAACAAAAATTGTTGGAAAGGAGTAGATATCTTCTGCTGCAGTAACCACTTGAGGCTTTTCTGATTAGTTTTGATGAGGAAGTTGACCACCAATCAAGTATTGCTCCCATTTTCTTACTGCATGTACAATAGCCAAGAACTCTTTTTCATAAACAGATAGTCGTTGCCACTTTGGACCCAATGATCTGCTTATATAAGCCAAGGGTCTTCCCTCTTGCATAAGCACAGGTCCTATACCATAATTTCAGGCATCAGTTTCCACTATGAATTGTTTTGAGAAATTAGGAAAAGCTAACATAGAAGTTTGTACAAGTGCTTCTTTTAATTGATGGAAGGCATTTTTAGCCTGTTCATTCCAAGAAAAAGCACCTTTCTTTAAGAGATCAGTGACAGGCTTGCTAATAGTGGCATATCTTGGAATGAATTTTCTGTAGTATCTAGTGAGCCCAAGAAAACTTCTTAACTCCTTAATAGTCTTTGGGACAGACCACTTGGAAATTACTTCTATCTTTCTAGGATCTGTCTCTACTCCCTCTGCAGAAATGAATTGACTAAGGTACTCAACCTTGGGCTGAGCAAAAGAACACTTGCTCTCTTTAAGATACATTTGGTGTTGCCTCATAGTGGTAAAGACAGCTTCTAAGTGCTGCCAATGATTCTGTAAAGAATCACTATAGATAAGCACATCATCAAAAAATACTAGAACAAACTTTCTCAAGAAAGGCTTGAAGACCCCATTCATCCAATTCTGAAATAAAGTAGGTGCATTGGTCAGGCCAAATGGCATAACCAAAAATTCATAATGCCCTAAGTGTGTCTTGAATGTAGTTTAAAAATATCATCTGGGTGCTATCTGAGTTGATAATATCCAGACTTCAAGTCTAGCTTGGTAAAAACTTTTGCTCCAGCTAATTCATCAATCAACTCTTCAACTACTGGAATAGGATATTTGTCTTTGACTGTTTTCTTATTCAAATCCCTGTAGTCAATGCATAATCTCCAAGTACCATCTTTTTTGCCAACCAACACAACAGGGGAACCAAAAGGACTGCAGCTACCTTGTATAACTCCCCTATCCAACATTTCTTGAATAAGTTGCTCAATTATATCCTTTTACTTAAGAGGGTACCTTTAGCCCTGTAGGGTCTAATGTTGACTGGAGTTGCATTAGGTAATAAGGGAATTCTGTGATCAAAGACCCCCCTGGATGGTGGCATGTCTACTAGATCATCAAATATATCCTTGAATTCTGCCTTGAGTTTTTGTAATTCATCACATTCTTCAAATGCATTAAACTGATGAGGTACTAGCTGCTCATTTGAAATTTCCCTGACTTGCAAGTAACATAACTGAGCTGCATTTTCCATTATCTTTCTACTAGGTTGAAGTTCTAACACTTGTACTTTCTTAGAGGGAGTACCTTTCAATGTAAACACAGTTCCATTCACATAAAACTGCATAAGAAGTTTGTCAAAATCCTACTAAATCTCTCCCAAGGTCCTCAACCACTGTATTCCTAACACCATATCACATCCCCCTAAAAGAATTAGTAACACTTCACCTTTAAAATCTTGCTTATTCATACTCCAATGAAATTGGGTGCACTTGTGTTGGCATGCAATGTGGTTACCATCTCCAAGAAGTTATGGGTACTTCCTAAATCAATAAGGATATGAATTTTTGTATTTCCCACCATGCCAATGACCCTTATAGTCTGAAAAGTTTGTTTACCTGTTAGTGCATTGATTGATATGCAAGGTTCTATTGATATTAAGGCTATATCTGCTCCCTCTTCCAACTCTGGCACATCATTTTCTGATTCATCTTCATCATACCCCTCAATTTCAACAATAAAAATTTGAGATCCCCTAAAGTTACACTTATGATTCTTATCATATTTCTGATCACATAAATAACACAACCCTTTTGCAATCTTTTCTGCTTTCACATCTGCAGGAACATGAGGGTAAGGTTTTTGTGGGTATTTGGTTTGAGATTGATTAGATGGAGTGCGAAGAAAGGGTGGTTTATTTGCATTTGGGTGAAAAAAGTTCCTGTTTTGATAAGAGGATACTGGTTTAGAGGTAAAGGAAGGCTTATTTTGGAAAGTCTTAGCCATCATTTTTTATGTATATGCTAATTGTTCCACTTGTAACCTAGCATAATTAATGGCATCTTTTGTTGTGGGGTTAAAGGCTTTGAAAAAGGGTTTCACCTCTTCTTTTAATCCACCAATAAAGCTTTCTAACAAATATTCTTCAAACAACCCATGCCCATTTTGGAACAAATCAAACTTGCATTGTTCAAAGGAATCAACATATTCTTCCAATGATGCATTATTATACTACTTGTTAAATTTTTCAACAACATTGGCACTAGTGGTGTCTTTAAATCTAGCAACCAAATCAAACTTAAAATCTTCCCAATCCACATGTTTTCTATTAGACAGGTAATTAGACACACATATCTTAGCCTTATCAACCATGTACAAAGAAGTTGACAGGTAATTAGACACACATATCTTAGCCTTATCAACCATGTACAAAGAAGTAAGTTCCACTTTTGCCTCATCAGCAATTTTGCATAGATTAAAATATCTATTACATTTCTTTATCCACATCCTAGGATTAGTACCATCAAAGCCAGGAAAAGTGAGTTTGAGAATCATACCCTAAGGCCTTATAGAGTTGGCTTCATTATTGAAACGTCCAGAAGAAGTCTGATTAGAATTCTGATTGCTTTCTTTTAACTCAGTGATCATTTGCATCAACACTTGTATTTGCTTTGCTTCATCTTCTAGCTTCTTCTCAAGGTTCTTTACATGTTCCTCCATGGCTGATGATTTGCGAGTAATTGTCGCAAGCCTTAATGACAAGAGACTCTTAATCCAGCCTGTTCTTGAAGGAAAAAAAAATCAAAAAGCAGTGAAATCTTGAAATTTCAGAATCTATACTTCTGATGAAAATTCAGTCCACAAAGTCCAAGATCATCAAGTTACGGTTCCTACAACACAAGCTACGGTCCATGCTTTACTTAGCCACTCAAATGTCAAGAAAATGGCTGCTAATTTCGTGGGATTCTCTTCAAGGCAATCCTTTATTACTTGCCTTAAATGGGAAGTTGAATAAGGCACAATTGCCTTAAATGGGAAGTTGTATACAAGCAGCAACTTGAATTCTAGCTTTAATGCTTAAATGGGAGTTTTTTTTAGGAGAAATGCAAGAGTATTTTTTAGAAGAATATGGACGGTTCAAAGTAGCTTAATTAGCCTTAATTTGCTGTTTAAATAGATATTAATAAACGGTCATTATTAGCCTTAAATGCTTAACATTAAAAAGGCTTAATTCTAGTTTTTGTTTAATGCTTTGTTTTCTGATTTTTGTAAGAGGGAAAGTTAAAAGGTTCCTTGAAGGGAAAGTTAAAAGGTTCCTTGAGGGAAGTTGAAAGGCTCCTTGAAGACTTGTAACACTTGCATTATTTTTAGTATAAAAGGAACTCATTGCCATGCATTTTAGGCAAGTGAGATTGAAAACAAAATTCTGATTTTCTTTGTGAATTTCTTTGTGCTTACTTTGTGTTGCACGCCCCTTTTATTCTTATTACTTAGTGTTTGAGAGTAAAAGCTTTGAGAGTTTAAAATACTTAGTGAATTTTTGCTGCTCAAAGAAACCATCCAATCTAGAATAAGTTTCTAAGTTGCGTGGGTGTTCTCTTGTTTCGTTCCTTGTTGAGCTTGTTCTTAAGCTAACTCATACATTCTAAAACGGTCCTATTACACTTCCACATCAGTTGGTATCAGAGCCAAATCGTGTTGAACGAGATTACACTCGTTAATACGCAGCATGGGTTATAATCAGTCTAATGTCGAAATGTTAAAAGTAATCGTGGATCAACTTCATGTAATGCACGATGGAATGAAGAGGCATGAAACAAGGATGGATGCCATTGGAGAGACGTTGCTTAGAGTGGGTAGAAGGGTAGAGGAATTAGAGAATTCCACTCCCACCCATGGCGAGTCCCATTTTCGTAACAATCAAGAAGATAGAAGTTTCAAACTAGACCTTCCTGAATTTGATGGTTCTAGTGATCCGGAGGTTTTTTATGATTGGGTACAAAGATTAGAGAATATTTTTGAGTATAAAAAGTATGATGATGATAAGAGTTGTAAAATGGCGACTCTTAAATTGACAAAACTTGCTGGGCTTTGGTATGATAACCTCAAAGCCAAGAGAAGGAGAGAAGGGAAAAAAAAGATTGCATCTTGGGAAAAACTCAAGAAGAAAATGGAGCAACGTTGGGTCCCACGTGAATATGTGCAGGATCAATATGTCAAATTAACTCGCCTAAATCAAGGTGAGCGTAATATTGATGAATATGTACGTGAGTTTGAGAAGCTTAGCTTGGTGTGTGACATACAAGAGAAGGAACCACTCAAAATTGCGCGTTTCACAAAGGGGCTTTCTAAACCAATCTCTAATAAGGTGGATCTTCTACCTTATTCCGCTTATGATGAGGTTGTGAAGGCTGCTAGGAAGTTTGAAGCACAAAACAAAGAGGAGAAACCAAAGAATGGTCTAAGACCCCCTTTTAGAGCGTTCTCTTCCGCGGGAAAAGTTGATTCTTTTCCTAGCCCTTCTAAATCAACTGTTCCTACTAACCCTTCGAAAACTTATGGAGGAAAACCAGATTTCAAGCAAGATGCATCCAAAAGAACTTGTTACAAGTGTCATGAAAGAGGACATATTGCTAGTAAATGTCCAAAACGGAATACACTTACTATTCAAGAAGGAGAGTGGGGTTCCGAAGAAGAGGAAGAGGAGGAGGAATATGAGGAATATGGTGCTGAAGAAAATGACGCTCCATTATGTGGTGTTGTGAGAAGACTTCTACATTCCGAACCTCTCAAAGATATGCAACAACGAGAGAACCTTTTTCATACTAGATTCAAGGTTCAAGACAAGGTTTTTGATGTGATTGTTGATGGAGGATCATGCACGGATGTGGCCTCAACTGAACTTGTAAGTAAGCTTAAATTACCTACACGAAATCATGCTAAACCTTACAAGTTAAATTGGCTGGATAATGACACCGGTTTAAAGGTTAAGAAACAAGCACTAGTTTCATTCACTATAGGAAATTTTTATGATGAACGTTGGTGTGATGTTTTACCTATGAGTGCGTGTCATATTTTGCTTGGTAGACCATGGCAATTTGATAGAAAAGCTATTCATGATGGTGTTTCTAATGTCTATACGGTCACTACCAAATTAGGAAAGAAGATTAGGTTGTTACCTTTGCCCCCTAAGGTTGAACCTATGGTGGAAAAGAAACCAAACTTCCTTATGTCTAGGAAGGAGTTTGAGGAAGAATGCGTGATAGAGGGAGGAGGGTTTCCGCTTATTGTAAAGCCCATTGTTGATGATGTTTATCATGTGACTAACTCTATTCCGTTGAGAAACTTGCTTAAAGAATTTGTAGATGTGTTTCCCGATGATTTGCCTAAAGGGTTGCCTCCATTTCGTGGTATTGAACATGCAATTGATTTGGTACCGGGAGCCTCATTACCAAACAAGGCCGCCTATAGATGCAATCCCGAGCAAGCTAAGGAGTTGCAAAGACAAGTTGAAGAACTCATGGAAAAGGGCTATGTGCGTGAAAGCCTTAGTCCATTTGCGGTGCCTGCCCTTTTGGTGCCAAAGAAAGAAGGAACTTGGAGGATGTGTATTGATAGTCGTGCCATCAACAACATAACTATTAAATACAGATTTCCCATGCCAAGGCTACAAGACATGCTTGATGAATTAAGTGGAGCCACAGTTTTTAGCAAAATTGACTTGCGAAGTGGTTATCATCAAATGAGAATTCGTGAAGGAGATGAATAGAAGACTGCTTTCAAGACAAAGCAAGGTCTATATGAATGGCTTGTCATGCCATTTGGACTTTGCAATGCTCCTAGTTTGTTCGTGAGACTCATGAATGAGTGAAGGAGTACAGGTTGATCCGGAGAAAGTGAAAGCTATCTCAACATGGAATGTACCCAAAGATGTTCATGAGGTTAGAACTTTTCATGGACTAGCTTCATTTTATCGAGTCTTCATCAAGAACTTTTCCACTCTTATGGCGCCTTTAACGGAGCTCTTGAAGAAAGGTGCAACTTTCAATGTGGGTGATTTGTCTCCATACCTTGAAGATGAGAGTTTGAGGGCAAACTTCTTTGAAGAGGGGGAGAATGATGAAAATTCAGTCCACAAAGTCCAAGATCATCAAGTTACGGTTCCTACAACACAAGCTACGGTCCATGCTTTACTTAGCCACTCAAATGTCAAGAAAATGGCTGCTAATTTCGTGGGATTCTCTTCAAGGCAATCCTTTATTACTTGCCTTAAAGGGGAAGTTGAATAAGGCACAATTGCCTTAAATGGGAAGTTGTATACAAGCAGCAACTTGAATTCTAGCTTTAATGCTTAAATGGGAGTTTTTTTTAGGAGAAATGCAAGAGTATTTTTTAGAAGAATATGGACGGTTCAAAGTAGCTTAATTAGCCTTAATTTGCTGTTTAAATAGATATTAATAAACGGTCATTATTAGCCTTAAATGCTTAACATTAAAAAGGCTTAATTCTAGTTTTTGTTTAATGCTTTGTTTTCTGATTTTTGTAAGAGGGAAAGTTAAAAGGTTCCTTGAAGGGAAAGTTAAAAGGTTCCTTGAGGGAAGTTGAAAGGCTCCTTGAAGACTTGTAACACTTGCATTATTTTTAGTATAAAAGGAACTCATTGCCATGCATTTTAGGCAAGTGAGATTGAAAACAAAATTCTGATTTTCTTTGTGAATTTCTTTGTGCTTACTTTGTGTTGCACGCCCCTTTTATTCTTATTACTTAGTGTTTGAGAGTAAAAGCTTTGAGAGTTTAAAATACTTAGTGAATTTTTGCTGCTCAAAGAAACCATCCAATCTAGAATAAGTTTCTAAGCTGCGTGGATGTTCTCTTGTTTCGTTCCTTGTTGAGCTTGTTCTTAAGCTAACTCATACATTCTAAAACGGTCCCATTACACTTCCACATCAGTCTATACTTCCCTTTTAGAACTTTGTGTAGACAGGTAGTATGTAAATGTTATGCAAGAATAGAGAGTGAGAGAAACAAATTGGCTCTGATACCAATAATGCAGTTCAAAGGTAATCATGCAAAGATCATCAACTAAATTCTAATTACTAATCAAATTAGAGAACAAAAAATAGAAAAGAAATAGAGAAATGGAGAGGTAGAAAGTTAGAGCAGAAAGAGGGAAAGATAGGAAGAATGACTACTGTATTATTGATATCCTCATATTACAAAATTGTATCTTACATATCAAGTATAAGCAATGAGTAAAACAAAATAACAAAATTATTATTCTTCCCGCCAAAACTACAACTAACAACATTTAACTAACTCAAACTAACTCAATTTTGAAGACTCACATGCATTGCACGTGACCAAACTAGCTTTCCTCTATCAAATAATCTGGTACCATCAGAATTTCGAATACAAATATACTATTTGAAACCTGCAACGTATAGCAGATTTTGAAGATATCAAAACTGAACCAAATCAAGTTAACAAAAACGCTCCGTACATCCTGTCGAATTTCTAATCTCTAAAATCAAGCACGTAATTGTTTAGATAGGAAATTAACGTAATGAAATTATGACCTACAAACTCTTACACCTACAACAATCGACTATCACAGAAACTAACAGTACAAACAACCACTGCACTCCCACGTTGAAAAACTATCGCGCTGCCTGTGGGTGTCCTTGTTCGAGAAGTTGGCCGGCTAATTTGTATGTGCGCATTGACAATGCTTTAGTGTGATCTATGAGCTGCTCATACCTGGAAGAACAATAAAAAAGCATAAATTACAAACTACACCCTTAATTTACTTACAGCAGAAATAGAAGGATAGCTCAAAATAGTCGAGGAAATATTCATACACATTTGGGCAATTTGGCTCCATCACTATGGTTCCTGACTTAGAATCAATCTTGGCATCAAGCTTAGAAGTGCGTATCAGCATCAAAATCCACCTCTCAGCTTCTTCATAACTTAAATTCAATTTTCCCACAAGAGCTCTTACAAATGACAAAATTTCAAAAAAATTACTAACTTGTCAATAATATAAAAAAAAAATTCTACCATGCTTCCACATAGGTGGGGTACGGGGGTTGGGTGTATCGAAACTTGCCCTTGTAATCAAAGAGGTTGCTTCTAATTGACCTTTTATAGAAAGCATCATATCATATGAAACTTCACACAATAAGAAACACTTGATTTAATGAGTCATTTTATTATGGTCCATCACAATTCAAAACTAAACTATTACTTTATATTTTTGGCTTCATCGTACTCCACATATTTCATAAAAAAACAAAGGGATAAAAGTACACATTTTTGCAACAAGAGCTTTGGACATTCATTTCATAGTTGAATAAAATAAATAAGCATTCAAATTGTATTACCTAACCCTAAGCACACTGCCAACACACAAAATGAGGGCATGAACTCAACTTGTTCAAGAGCTCAAAAATTAGTACAACATCATACAAATTTGCGTGTTTTGGAAGGTATTAGTATATTTGGCACAACATAAAGTTTCACCAAATGTTGCAACAATCTTAAAAAATCTGGACACCAATTGTAAAGAAAAATTACAAGGGAGGCAACCAAGTTGGAAAAGCTGTTCTCCGTTGAGTTCAATTAAAAAGCAAATAACATATAGCTTAAGGAAACCATAGTTCCTATATTCCACCCCCAATCAAGTAAAATAAGAACCCACATTACTGATAAGAACTGCTTATCATGCTTAAAATGCTTGCACAAGCAAATTCACTACAGAAAAGAAGGCTTTCCAGCAGTAGCTTTAGTTGCTGCAACCAGCATATTTATGATTCTAGCCTGGAAGTAACTTACTGATAAAACAAGGTAGGCAGAAACTAAAAGAATAGCCCTTTTTTTAGAGAGGAAAGACAAGAAATATGGATCTAAATGTGGTCGTTGTGAGGATTAATTCGAGCAACATGATGTAACTATCGCCTGAAATGTAGACGATGGTCATAAAGTAGAAACATACCCCATGTCAATACGCTGATGTATCTTGCAATACGTTTCACAAATGAAAAGGCGAGCATTTTCAAGGAACTCATCCCTTAACGGAACAGTTGTATAATTGCCTTCCTCAACTCGTTTTCCAAGGAATGGATCATTTAATATGACCTGGAGAAAACATCAAGTGCAAAGAGTGAAATAGTAATATATATAAACTTCAAAAATATACAAGCCATTGAAAAAGACAAAAAATTGTATTCAGACAATTAATCTGCCTGAGGTCTATGATTCAACAAGAAAATGATAAACAATTAAGAAAAAAATCCCAGATTTTACATTCTAAAAATAACTCCTGATAAGTATGTCTGGTTTAATCAAGACCCTGCAATAATAACAAACCAGTGGAATTACTCATACTTCCAACAAGTTAGCATTCACTATTCTCTCCTACTTGTTACTATAAAACAACCTACTGTAGACAACAATTGCAGTCATTAATCACTCTTTACCATTTATGAATGATAAAATCGATGAATATAGCAGAGTAGGAGTACACAGTATACAGTACGCACAAACATTTTGCTTTCCTTCTTGACATCTAATAAGCATTTTGTTAAATTGAAGTTGCATCTAATTAGTAGACAGTGGGGTTAATATAAACACTAATTATTATTATTATATGAAAGGAAATCTAAGATCATAGCAAAACTTTGACCAAGGACAAAAGAATTGATAAGCTTATGCATTGTTGAATCCATATGTTCCATCTGGAAATCATCCCAACACATGAAGCACTAAAAAGATAGCAAAAGAAAGACTAAACAGCCCGATAAAAAAAGCATAGTCGAACAGCATAAAGACTCTTACGTCTTCACATTCCCTCAACTTCTTTTGCGCCTCATCAAAGTCATAGTTGCCAGAAACACAAGCCAAAAATTCAGTGATAGGATCTTTGTATGAGTTTTGCTCCAGCTGGATGACCTTAAGGAAATCTTTGAATTGAGGTTGTCTTCTCTTGTTGACAATGAATGCAGTTGCAAGATAACGCAAAAGATGAGGAGCATTCGTTTGTATAGCATTGAGATATCTGCCAAAAATGTTTAATTTAAATTTGATGAATGTAATATAAGGAAAAAGGGAATCCACAAATGCAGAAGGCAGAGAAACTTCAAGTACTACAGTGTACAGCAACAAATAACTATATTGACTTGCATTTGAAAGGAAAAAATGAGCAAAAAACCACTTCTCGCTCTAAGAGTGCACTGTTTTAGAAGAATGTTTAAGAAAAATATTCCACCTAGAATAGGCCACAGAATACCAAGGAAGAAACAGAAATACAATAGATATAAAATAAGTACAAATGAGAGACTTACTTATCCTGATTAAAAAGGTCAATTATTTGTGTCCTGCCATTATCATGGTTAAAGAAGATGAATAAGCTCCAATGCATCAGCCATATTCTACTTTGCACCTGATTCAAAGGTGATGTGAAAGCCTGCAACAAATAAATATCATAAATGTACACAAAAAAAAAAAAAACCAATTATTTTCACCCCCCCCACATAAAAAAGAAAAAAGAAAAACTTATAAGAGCATTGGAGCATGCCTTAGAATCGATTATCTCTTTCAAACGGTTGAGTTCCTCAAGAGCAATGTCCCAGTTTTGCATTAAAATTTCAGCTGCAAGTTTTCCCCACAAGGCACTGAGGCGTCGTTCACTGTTTGTGCAAAGAGCTCGGTACTGATAGAGAAAATCTGCTGCACCAGAATAGTTCCCACATTCAAATTGGAATTTCGCATATTGATACAATGCCTCAATCTGCTCTGGACCTATCTGAATACAAACGAAAATGAAATCTAAGAATATTCCCAGTGACCTACATAAGGACCAAAGGTAAATAAGAATCAATTGGTTTAACAAACCAAAAATAAATAAACTAAAATTACTGTATAAACAAACACCAAATTTGACAATCCCTTATCCCTTTGTCACAAGTAAAGGCCATGAGATGACAGACCAAAAATTCACGGCTCAACCAAAGAACTTTGTTTCAATTTTCACTTTAGATCCACTATGATTAACATATTTTACACAATAAAGATGCTATATAGTTGCTTAGCCACAATAAGACACAACTAAAAAAAGTTCAAAATTTTATTTTGGGCTTCAACCACCGGAATCAATCCTTCTAATGTGGGAGAAAAGACAAAAACCAAGATAGGAAGTAGGTCTTTCACACAAGTTCCTAAGTTAGAGAAAACTCGCTTAGGAGCACCTTATACTAGCACCTTGGCAGGGGATGGGTTAGAGGCCTTGATTGGATAAACGAAGCAATTTCCTAAGGATAATATTTTGATCTTCATCTTGAAAGCCCATGTATATTTTCTCTATTCTTCTTTTTCTTTTTCCTTATTTACGTTCACTTCTTTTTCTTCTGTAATTCTCTTTTCTTCCTTTTTCTTAGATCGACAATGATTTCCATATTTTACACACTAAAGATGCTATATAGTTGCTTAGCCACAATAAGACACAAATAAAAAAAGCTCAAAATTTATTTTGGGCTTCAACCACTGGAATCAATCCTTCCTAATGTGGGAGAAAAGACAAAAACAAAGATAGGAAGTAGGTCTTTCACACAAGTTCCTAAGTTTGAGAAAACTCGCCTAGGAGCACCTTAGACTAGCACCTTGGCAGGGGATGGGTTGGACGCCTTGATTGGATAAACGATGCAATAATTTGATCTTCATCTTCAAAGCCCGTGTATGTTTTTTCTATTCTTCTTTTTCTTATTCTTTATTTACGTTCAATTCTTTTTCTGATTTATTTCTTTTTTCTTCCTTTTTCTTTATTTCCCTTTTTATACTTTTTGTTGTAATTTTTTGGGGTGTTTTTAATTTATTTTTCTAAGATTAAGGTTGCCTCATACTCAAAGGCTAGGGCTTTTGTCTGGCACCTAGAGCCTAGATTTTTTGGGACTCCTAGCGCTTTAAGGTTCCTTGCCTCCTATTAAAACTAGACAAGTCAAATGACATATTGTCATAAATAATGGCACACTTAGCACTCTCACGGCAATTAAGATATTCAAGGGCATATAAATTCCACATTAGGAAGAGAAAGAATTAAGTGAAAGCTAGATATGGAAGTGTTGCAAGTAGTTTGCAACTTCAATAAAAAGAATAAAGTTAAAGAGGAAGTTTTTCACGGTCAACCATTGCAACCTATTATCAGTAGAAAAATAATGAATTATTGATGCCAGTAAAGAAGAATATAGTTAAATGTCCCTAAATTTAAGCTAGATTAAGAATAATACAGCTTAAAAGGTTCCCCAACTAAGATCTCACTTGTAGGTTGAGTGAGATTGAGTTATCACTTAAAAGCAAACTAAAGGCAGATAACCCATATCCGCCTTTGGAGACCACAGTCCTCAAAACCAAGGGCATTGAGATACTTCATAGTATCATAGTAATAGATATGATTTAGGGAAGAGCTACAATGGATGTCTAAAGGTTTTGATCTCTAAAACCACACAAATTTGCTAATTTGAAGAAAAGATCCTTCAATTTTTTTTTCCTTTCCTTCCAACTAAGCTCAACTGCCATAAAGTTCCTACTTAGTTCTCTCAGGGCAATAAATTTTGTTCGTTGGGATACGGCTCAAGAGAACAAGGGCATATAAACAAAAGAATACATGAAATGAGATCAAGTGTTTATAAAACTAGATGTAATTTGCAACTTCCATCTAGATTAATAAAACTAGATGTAATTTTCAACTTCATAGTTCTCTCAAATGTTGTTGCCTTGTAAAAAAGATCCTTGGGAAAAAAGCTCGTACACTATATATTGTAACTCACTTTTATAGAACTAAATGACAATTTTGGAATAATTTAGGATTAAATTATCCCATGATTAAGAGCATGACGATTCTCGAGAGTATCCCAACAAATAATTCACTTGTAAACCAAGTACAATTTAGTCCTCATTGAAAAGAAAAACTTTGGGCCAAGTTCCCATTGAAAAGCCATCGGAGAGCATAAGGTTGGCTTTTACAATCAAGGATATTGAAGACATTTCATAAAATTAAATAAAGATATCATTTGGGAAGAGGTACAATGTCTAAAGACCTTTTGTCTCTACATTTCATTATTTAATTGCATGATGCTTGGAAGAGAAAGAAAAGATACTTCAGATTTTGTTCTTTGGTGCTGAGTTCCCATTGAAAGGCTATCGGACAGCATAAGGTCGGCTTTTACAATCAAGAGTATTGAAGACATTTCATAAAGTTGAATAAATAGATATCATTTGGAGAAGAGGTACAATGTCTATAGACCTTTTCGCTCTACATTTCTTTGTTTCATTGCAGTAGCGAAAAAAAGGTACTTCTAATTTTGTTCTTTGGTGCAATGGAACCCAAGTGACATGAACTAATGCTCATCTAGCTCTCTAAACGGAAATAGAGTCGTCCATTGGTGTATGATACATAGAAGGGTATATGAAGCAAAAACAATATTTTCTTGCACTTCATCTTAAAAAGTAATCGTCAACATAAATGGAACACATATGTACATAATTAAACAGGATTATAAACTAATTATTACAGAAGCCAAAAGAATGCAACATGTTATACAAATAAGACCATAGAAGGTCCACACTGCCACATTACTTAGAGCTACACCCCATCTAAACCCATCAAAATTACAATCTAGTGACCAACAGAAAACAATATACAAAGAGGATACTTCCCAGTAAAATGCTGTTGTTCATAGTGTTTTCCAAAACCCAAGTCTCCAGGGAAAATTTTAAATATCCTCTTCACAGAAACAATGTCTCATTTGACAATAAAACAAATAAGAATGAAACAATAACGACAAATATCATCTAAGTTAGTTAAAACATACTTCGTTCTGTCACTTTTTAGGAAGAAAATAATTTTTTGAAATGAATCAAACCATGATAACCTAGCGCTTTTCTCTGATTGTTGATTAAGTTTTTGAAACTATTTCTTCTTTTTCTATTCTTTAATTCAATTTTGTGCCACGGTGACTTGCAGCTAAAAGGTTTCAGAGGAAGTATTAATTATACGTTCAAAGATAAAATCAATATTAATTCTCAAAAAATGTTTTACGATGACAAGAGAAAAAGGAAGAAAACCTGATAACGTTCATTAAGCATTTGAAGATTATACTGTTTATCAGCACGTAATTCCTGAACTTTATCCTCACTCTGAAGAAAAGCAACCAAAGGAGCAGCACCTTCTTCCAATGCCTTCAACCTCGCAACTATTTCAACTCTCCTATCCACCATATCTACACTCCAAAACATTTCCGATTAAATCAAAAATAAACATAATTTAAAAAAGACTCTAAAATAAAAAAAATTCAAAAGAAAACCTTGAGGAACATCATCAAGGCGGTAAAGGCTCTTGTGGATGTCCATGGCATAATCGACCATATTAGTATTGTTAAGAAGCTCGATCTTAGCCTTGAGAAGTTGTTCCTCAGGGTAAAATTGACGTTCTTGAAGAAATTCAAGTAAAGGAAATACGAGATGGCGATCGAGATGCGGCGATATTCTCGGCGTTAAATCGTAGTTCGCCATTGTTGCTGCTTGCGGATGCTGCTGTTGTTGATGTCTAGGGTTTTTTCTACCTTACTCCTTACTCGCACTCGATGATAAGTCTCCCCGGTCGCAAAACGTTGATTTAAGAAACAAAAATGTTGCTTATTGGATGTTTTATTCTTTGACGAGTCGAAACTTTTGGTTTTTTTAAACTTAGTTGGATAACTAATTGGTTAAAAACAGGTTTGATATTATATTATACTCCATATATTAATAAAAATGCTTGGAAAATTTTGATATTATATTATACTCCATATATTAATAAAAATGCTTGGAAAATTGAAAATGTGATTTTTAAAGAGCCTTGAAAAATAAAATTATTTTAGTAGATGATAAATTGATAGTTGATTGATCATATAATAATATTTTCTTAATTTAAAATCTGATCCACATGGCATTCTCATAAAGATTTGCCGTATGAAATAATTGTTATCAAAGTAAACATCAATTTATTCCCAAATATATGAGTAGTATATATTACAATCATATCATACAATCCAATAAAAAGATTGTAAAATTTCACATGTCATTCTCAATAGAGATTTGCCACATGAAATAATTCTTATCAAAATGAACATTAACTTATTCCTTAATATATGAATATTATATCACAATTAGATATATTATTTTAAATTTTCTTGGAATGTATGTTTTCATTTTTATGTTGAAGTATTTGCTAATTAATAAAGATTATTCATTTAAATTTTAATTTCTAAAATACATCAAGAAACAAATGATACATGATAATCAAAAAATATTTTGAGAATGATAAAGAATCATTATGATAACATTGTTGGATGATTACTCAGATTTGTCTTAAAAAATATGAGAACTTTAATTTATACTTATATTCACAGCTAGAATTTTTTCATTAAAAACACTATAAATTCTAAAATTTATATTTATATACTATATTTTTCTACTAACAACTTCATGCTTTGCACGAGTTTTTATACTAGTATACTAATAAAAATGCTGAAAAATAAAAAATTTCATTCTTAGGGAGCCTTGACAAATGAAATTATTTTAGTGGATGATAGTTGATTGATTATATTTACCTAATTTAGAATCTAATTTTTTTTAAATGGAATATACAAATAAAAATGCTGGAAAATAACAAATGTCATTCTTAGGGGAGCCTAATATTTACCTAATTTAGAATCTGATTTTTTTAAATTGGAATTAAATTAGGTAAAGTGTTTATATAATTTATTATAGCAATTTTATATAACCTAGAATTATTTGATATATTTGATTGAAGGGAAAAGTGTCAAAAAGTACCTAATAAATTTTTTTCCAAAAAGTACCTTATAAATAAACTTTTATCAAAAAATACGTAACAAAATTTTCTTCTTTTCCAAAGAGTACCAAGTAAATTCCTTCGGTTGACCGTTAAATATAACGGTTAACTAGTCAAAATCGAAAATTCTTCTTCCTCATCTTTAATTTCTTTTCCAACTTAACTTCGATTTTGAGTGAAAAGTAGAGGAAGAAGAGTGAGAAAGTTGAATTGGAAAAGAAATTGAAGATGAGGAAGAAGAATTTTTTATTTTCGCTAGTCAACCATTATATTTGACGGTCAATTGAAGGAAAACGTTAATTGGTATTCTTTGGAAAAGAAAAAATTTTGTTAGGTATTTTTTGACAAAACTTTTTTTATTAGGTACTTTTTGGAAAATTTATTTTTTATTATGTACTTTTTGATACTTTTTCCTTAATTGATGCATAAGTGATGTATTTGGTAAATAATTTATTTTAGAAAATCAATATTTGATTTTTGCATTTAAAAATTCACGTATTCATAAATTTAATTACGATAATATATATTTGTATATCAGTTGGAAATTGAACAATCGACACACTCTATAGAGTTAAAGGAGAGTGTTTTTTAAAGTCCACGATTAGTATGAATTGATGGGGAAGAGTTTTATCCTGCACAAGTGAGCAAACGAGGGCCGAAGAAGGGTTCTCCAGGGGGACCTTCTCTAAGGTAAAGTTAGTAAGTATGGTTACCTAACCTTTGTAACAGGAGCGACAATCTCAAAACATAATTAACATTTAATAATAATGTTTAATACAAGAATACTGCAGAAGTCTCAAAATACCGAACTGTTAAAAACTTTAAGTCTTAAAAACTGAAATTGTTTGAAACAAAAGTAAATATTACGTCTGATAAGAAATATTTTTTGCTAAAAATGAAAAAAATATATAATCATCAAGTCATCAATAAAGATACAAAAAGCAGCTCAGTTCTCGATAGTTGATTGATTATATAATAATATTTTCTTAATTTAGAATCTGATTTTTTAATTGGAACTAAATTAGGTAAAGTGTTTATATAATTTATTACAACAATTTTATATATTTAACCTAGAATAATTTGATATATTTAATTGAATAAATAAGTGATGTATTTAGTAAATTATTATATCATACAATTCACTAAAAAGATTGTAAATTCCACATGGCATTCTCATAGAGATTTGCCATATGAAATAATTTTTATCAAAGTTAACATCAATTTATTCCCAAATATATGAGTAGTATATATTACAATCATATCATACAATCCAATAAAAAGATAGTAAAATTTCACATGTCATTCTCAATTGAGATTTGCCACAAAAATAATTCTTATCAAAATAAACATCAATTTATTCCTTAATATATGAATAGTATATCACAATTAGATGTATTATTTTAAATTTTCTAGGAATGTATGTTTTCATTTTTATGTTGAAGTATTTGCTAATTAATAAAGATTATTCATTAAAATTTTAATTTCTAAAATACATCAAGAAACAAATGATATATGATAATCAAAAAATATTTTGAGAATGATAAAGAATCATTATGATAACATTATTGGATGATTACTCAAATTTGTCTTAAAAAATATGAGAACTTTAATTTATACTTATATTCACAGCTAGAATTTTTTCATTAAAAACACTATAAATTCTAAAATTTATATTTATATACCATATTTTTCTACAAACAACTTCATGCCTTGCACGAGTTTCTATACTAGTATACTAATAAAAATGCTGAAAAATGAAAAATTTCATTCTTAGGGAGTCTTGACAAATGAAATTATTTTAGTAGATGATAGTTAATTGATTATATTTACCTAATTTAGAATCTAATTTTTTAAAATTGGAATATACAAATAAAAATGCTGGAAAATAACAAATGAAATTCCAATTTTTTGGCAGCTGTTACTAGTTCCTAATGGGTTCTACGAACGAGGCCGGTAAGTGGGAAAAGATGCTTTCTTTTGGAATGATGAGAAAGAAAAAGAAGATATAAATATTGTTATATTATTGAATTTCAATTATATTGGATATTATAAAAATATTAATAATCAAAATAATGATAGTAATAATAATAATTTAAGTAATATAGATAACTATAATGAAATATATTATATAAATAATGGTAAAGAGTAAATAGGTAGTTTATATTTAAAAAAAAAATATTAATACGAAACAAAAGCTACTGAAACACGGTTATATGACATCTCCATCACCGCCTATTTCTCAGTATATGTGTCTCTCATGTCTCAGCATCATCTTCAATCTGCCTTTCATTCTCATAACCATTTTTACTTCTTACACTAGTGGAAAAAAAACGTATTTGTTGCTATACATGTGCTGCGGTTTTATTTATACACAACAATTTAATAGAAAATCAAATTGAGCAAAAAAAAAATTCAACAAATGCTGCGGTTTTTTAGTATGACCGCAGCAAATAAGGCATTCTTTGTATGATCGCAGCAAATAATACATTGAAAAATCAGCAAAATGATAATATGCTGCGGACTGCGGTTTTTTCTTTGACCGCAGCAATTGACCAATTTAAAAAGGTACCTTTTAACGTCTATTTTCATAAACCCTACTGTTTCATAAACCACAAACACACGCACAACATTTCCTCTTCTTCCTTCGAAATTTCTCAAACTTAAAACGATTGTTCTTCTGAACTTCAAACTTCGAATTTTCATAAACCCTACTAGTTCATCATCTGCTCGACTATTCTTCTTCTCCCACGACTTCTACTGTTCATCATTCTTCAAAACCCTTTGAAACCAAAAGCATTTGGTCTTGTTCATCTTCAAAACTCACGTATTAAGGTATTATTTCTCTTTTTAATTTCTCAAACCTTTAAGTTTTTGCAAGTTCAATACATACGAAAATTAGGGCTATGGTCACTCATGACCACGTAGAATCGACCAAAAATAATGGATTTGGGTTTGAATTCGATCCAGAATCGACGCAGGGCCAACCCATGACCATCCACACTTCTTAGTAAACACAAATATTTTAACCCTTATGCTTTGCTATGGTCACTCATGACCACGCAGATAAGGCTTTAGTCGTAACACCTTCAAACAATATCTATTCACCCTTATGCACAACATAAGTATAGCAAAACATAAGGGGTTGAACCATGAGGACAAGTGCATGTTAAATCCAATTTTCTTAATATACCAAGGCTATATGGCTTGTGTGAAAAGTCTATAACTACAAGCAAGAATGATAAAACGATTGAAGTTATATAAGTCAAAAGGGGAATACGGGGATAGATTAGAGCCACCCTAGGAAAGTGATTTCGATAAAAGATAAACTAGATTAAAGAAAATTAAATAATAATTAGCATCGATACTCAAGATAAAAAAGGAACTTTTTTATCCCACACGCCACACGTATGACCTATAATTTCTCTATGTCTCACTAGGAGCGCCTGGATGATTTTTATCATTTCCTTAACTCTAAACAATGAAGAACAATTTCTTTCCTAGGGTTTCGCTAATAAAACTACTAAAACTTCTACTCACTCATGATTAAATTAAATAAAGCAATAGTAATAAGGAAAGCAATATGATTACAACATAAATATAACAATCATAAACAATATTAGATTCAATAAGCAAACAATACAATAACTAATCTTAAAAGAAAGTTAAGAAGTAATACTTATAATCCAAGATTAATCTATTATGAAACAGGCGTATTATTAGGAGATTTCATTAGTCGTTTTTAGCGCCTAATTTTTCTTATATATTTGTTCGTTACTAATTATAATTTAATTAGTGATGGTAGTAATTTGAAAAATCTCTACGATGATTAGAAACTTGTTAATTCGTAACATGATTATGAATCGTGACAAGTAACGTGAACTTTGGAGGTGAAACTTAAAGTTGAGCAACTACCCATAACAGTTCGAAAAAAAAAAATTTTAATTTATTACCCAGGCATATTATGTAACCATGATGGGAGTAAATTAAATATTTCACGCATATACAAGTGATTTTTAAACATGAAGTACAAGTTACATAACTTGTTACATGTACAACAATTTTTACCCAAACCTTAAACTATCTTAGATAAACCTTTCTTACACCATATTAGACCAAATTGGGGACATAAATCACCTCAAACTAGCCCCAAAACAGCAGCCCCTAGCTGTCATACTAGCCCTCTTTTAGCCCCAAAACTCACTTGCACACTCCACCAAACTCTCTACCCAAAGCCCCTATTGTTCTTACCCAAAAACACCATCATAACAAGCATGCAAACATAATAAATCAATACATATTTGCTGTCCATATTTTCAGCTCCATCAACCTTCTTTCACTCTTCATTTTACTCCTTATTTCATTCATAAGCAAAGTTGAAGTTCAATCTTACAATTCCTAGCAAAAACACCTTATTTTCTCATCAAATCTTCTTCAAAAACCCATCTAAAACTTCTAAAAATTTATGTTTATAAACTCAAATCTCCCATAAAAATAATCTTCATCTTAAGAGCTTTCCATAGACACCAAACTTGAAGAAATCCACCAAGTATAGAGTAAGTTATGTTCATTTCTTTATTCCACTAGTTTTATTAAAACTTGTTCATGTAAAACATTTTTTTTTACATGAATCTTTCTATAAACTAAGATCATTATAAAATGAGTATTTTATCTCTAAACTAAGAAAATCATCACTTATAAATCTATAAAAATCGGCCACAATAGAAAGTAAGAAGATGTTTTTCCACAAACATATAAATTTTGTTACTTAAAGGATTCAAGTAAAATTATGGGACTTAATTAAGTATGTTGCTCAACATAATAAGTATACTCCAAATATGTTAAAATCATCACAAGTATTAGTTTGAAAACTCTAACTAGGGAAGTTAAGTGCATGTTAGAAACCCAAAATTATTATTGATTTTTGGATGAATGCAATAGGTTTAGTTGAAGAGTTGGAGTTGAGACTTGAAGGGCAAGGACCCGAAGTTAAAACCACATCTAAGAACACGTAGGAGCTTACGTGGGAGCTTACGGAATAATTATATAGGCTTGGAATCGAGGTATGTCACATGGGGTGATTTTTAAAGGATTTAAGAACAAGTTGGGAATGTTTGTGTATAAACTTTTTTAAAAAAATAAAAAAATAAAATTCCCAAAGAGAAGTTCTTAAAATTTGAAAAATGATGTCAAAATGATAAATTTGAGTATGGAATAATTTATTACATGTATTATTATTGTGGGCATCATGCATATTGATTTTATAAATTATTGTATGTTTAAAGGCATGTTTAACACTACTTTGTGAAAGTTATTGTGATGGAAATGATTATATGAATTTGAAAATATTTGAAATTCATTTTAAAAGAAATTTTCAGTAGCTATATGTTAAGAAAATTTCTTGGATACTTTTTGTTGAGATTATTCGTTAAATTGATATTTTAATGAATTTTAAAGTGTTAAATACTCTTATTATAAAACATGGTATTAGATGAACTCTTCATCATCAAAAATAATTAATAAAAACATATTATAATGTCTCCAACAAGATTTGGCCAGAATATATTTAGTTTGGAATTTTTTTTTATTATTTTTGAATAAGCGTTAAATTGTTTAACGGTAAATTGTAAAATGGTAAAATATAAAATAATTACCAAAAAAAGACATATGGACTTGAAATTTTTATCACATACTCATATGGACAGTAGGTAAAATTGGTAAAAGTCTGGGAAGGTTTCGTTGACATTTAAGGACCTTAATAAGTTTTACTCGGTTATTAATAATCGGTAAGTTTGAAAACGGTAAAATATAAAATAAATACTAAATGACGTCTTTTGGACATGAAAATTTTATGAGACACTTATATAAACAGTAGATACATGGTCAAAAATTTATATGGATTTTAGTGACCATATATGGACTTTAATAAATTTTATTCGGTTTATCGGTAAAATAACGATATTAATTATTAAAAATACCCCACATGATTTTTAATGGTTATTTAAAATTTTATACCCCTTAAAATAGCTTCTGGAATATCATATAATTTTTTATAATATTTTATTTGGACTCAAATAATTTTAAACATATTTTATCCTATTTACTCGATAAAATGTCTATACAAAATAATAAAACATCATACATGAGTTTTATAAGTTCAAATAGCCTAATAAACATATTATATGACTTCTGGAACTTTGGTATAATTTTATATAATAAATTATTAATTATTTACTAATTTATCAAATTAATAGACAATGTTTATTTATTAAAAAGTGTAATATTGTTAATTAAATTTGGGTAAAAATAGACATATATAAAAAAATTTATAATTATATTAATAACCTACTGCCTCATAGTATAAATTAATTTTAAATTAGATGGTTTATAAATTTTATGGATTTAAGACACCATTTAAATAACGGTAAATACCCAAATTGTCGAAAGTAATTGTAAGATCGTTTAAATTCGCATAACCAATTATAATCTGATGGGACAACCTTAAATTCATTTTAAATAAGGTACTATAATGACTTGATTAATTTGGGCCTTGTTGGAGAATTAATGTTTACTTTGTAAATCAATTATCGATTTTATTACCGGCAAAACTATCTCGTATTTAAGAAAATAGTGTTTTATGAAATCTTCTGTCATAATGATTTTATAGACTTATGAATCATATCCTAGTTGTTTTGAATGAATTTCAAAACCCTTTAAAGTTATATTTACTTTAAGAAGGATTGAAACGAAACATTTTAGTGGTTTCCTTAAAAAAACATTGTATTGAACTTTGATTACTTTTTGTTACGATGCATTTACATACATGCTAGTGATGCCCCAATATAATACAAAGGTTATGTTAAATGATATGATTATGCTAAGCATGTTTTACCCATGTGGGAAATATTATGAATTGATTTTGCTAAGTCGCAAATAAAGTATGTTTTGCTATGTGCAAATAAAAGATGTTTATCATATTGAAAAAGTTGATACTTTTGACTTTCAAATGCTATTAAAATTACAAGATATATATTATGTACAAAAAAATGTTTTAGCCTAAATGGCGGGTACATATGCCACAGCAAATGTTGTGTGCATGATGAAACGGCTCACCAATGCTGAGCGCGTATTGTTCACAATACCATTGTGTTACACTTGCCGGACATGTCGCGGACGGTAGACCGACTACCAAACGAGTCACATGATGACTCACAGAGTACCCATGTAAACTTATGATATGAGTTTGAAATTGATTTGGATCCATTGAGATCTTATGATTTATGATGAAAAATGAGAATTTGAAATGCATATAGAGCCATTGAACTGGATTTGAATCATAATATGATTTATCAAATGAAAAAACATATTTCAAAATGAAATTACTCAAAAAAAAGGGTTTCAATAACTTTTTTGACGGACACCAGTGTGTTTATACTCAGCCTTTTTGCTGATACTATGCTTTGTATGTTTTTCCAATGATTTTGTTTTTAGAGTATAACCCTATGGCACCTCGACGGAGAATGGATATGCGAGCGGAAGATGAACCTGAGTTGGAGTATGACTCCCCTTTTGTTTAGATCTCGTTATTTTATTTGAGAGACTATTAGTTTAGATTTAGACTAATTTAAGGATGTAATTTGAACTTTGGACTTATTTCGATTTGGTTGTAATTTTCCTATATTTTGGACAGTTAAGACTTCCGTTATATTGCTTGGATATTGGTTTGACCTTTAAGTAACCCCTTAATTGTGTTGGCAAAAGTAAGCTTCCGCTTGATTAATACTAAATTCCAGTTAGTGTTTGCCTTCATAATTCAAGGCGGTTACATATTATCTATTAAATATAAAAAGAGAGCATTTTTGTTTACTATTTATCATATGATCTAATAAACAGTATGCTGACAAGTGTCTTTGGTGTGAGATAGTGGTTGTCTATTTCGTGTTTTCGATGCGATCTGATCCGTTGCTTTGTTCCCCTTGCAACGGCTAGTATTGTCCTAATTTTTTCTTCTTTTGTACGCTTTGTTCAAATGGCGTCCTCACTTTCTCTCATTCCCTCCCATCACTATCCCTCTTTCCTGTTTCTCTCTTTCCCTATTTCCCATCTTTTACCTGCTCCTTCAGAACATAGTTCAGCAAGCTTCATCTTCTCCATTGCGTTTGATCTTATTCCCGTATACAAATTTTTGAATGTTAAGTATAATTTACATATCAAATTCACTTTAGAATTTTGTACTTTGGTTATTTATTTATGTCTCTGAATCCAGAGTTTCTGATTCCTTTCATTTCAACTTTAAAAATTACAGGCGGCTGAAGATGGAGATAAGCATTGGATTTCCTTGCTATTTCAGGTTCGGTTGGTTGATTAGTTTATTAATCATTCAAAGTTTTGATCTTTCAAACTTTTGAAGTTAGTAATTTTTTGGGAATGGAAAGTTTGGGTAGAATTTTTGGTTCATTTTTACAGGTTTTCCTTTATAAATTTGTGGTTCAGGGTCTATTTTTGTTGAATTTTGTTGCAATTTCATGTTGGGTTTTCAGATTTATTTGTTTTAGTTTTGTGGTAGTTTCTGTTTGATTTTGGTATTGTTCTGCGTTCATTTGTTTTTATTTTACAGAAATTTATGGTAAATTTATGTCGTAATTATCCTTCTAATGGCTTTGATGCTAGCTATAGACTTATTATACATCTATGTGTTTTCAATCTCGATCTTCATTGTCGGCTAATCCACGAGTAATGTAATTACTCTTCGAATTACATAAATTTGTATGGTTGTTCATCTTTCTTAAATTTGAAGAGCAATATTCGTTCATCTCTAATTTTGAGTAATTTGTGCAATGAAGGAAAACTAGGTCATTTAAATTTATTTTTAACTTTGGTTTTCGAAATTATTATTGATTTAGAAGGTTTAAAAGGTTTAGTTCAACTTTCTTAAATTTGAAGAGTAATATTGATTCATCTTTCTTAAATTTGGAGTCATTTGTGCCATGAAGGAAAACTATTTCATTCAAATTTATTTTTTACTTTGTTTTTTGAAATTATTATTGATTTAAAAGGTTTAAAAGTAATATTTTTTTTTTATGGATTTTAGGAACCTAGACCCCAAGTCCAATAAGGGTTCAGATTAGAGTATTTTGAGTATTTTTTAGGGGTGCATCCTTAAGCTCTTGCATCCTTCACATCTTTTCAATATACTTGTTTGATGATTATTATAAATGTACGTAATTGAAAAGTTAATGGTATTAGATTTCCTTATTATCTTATCAAATTATTGATGAATCCTATATTGCCAGTGCTAGAATACAATTGCAAGATGAACTCTTGATGAAATTTAAGCTCTTAAAAGTCTACCCAAATATGAATGTGGTGCTATAATTAGGTGTGGTTGTGTGTGACTGAGTTTTATTTGGTGGACTGGTGCAAACTAAATATGCAACAAAAAGTGTAATAGAAATTGTGTGAATGTGGAAGATTAGTATTTTCCTTGAATCCTTATTACAAGTGAATCATATAGGTGACAATTTGAAGTGATATTGAGGAGAGAAAATAGGTGACAATTTACTATTTTATTTTAGCAAAACTATTAAGCAACAAAAAATTGTCATATGCAATACATAAATGACCAAAAATGGAAGCACAAGAGTAGTTTATAGTCGTCTCCTACTGTAAGTTCTCCAAAGTTGAAGTAAATAGTTTTTGGGTTTTACGAACTAAACTTCAGAGTGATAGTTATATTTCAGACACAATCATAAGATATTTTGTTCCTAGTTCATTGCCAAATCCAATTATGAGATGCCTCTAATACGTGTTAAATTTTCTATGATTTGATCATTTCATCTATTTTCTAATTAGATTTTCAATCTTGCGTACAAACAATGTCATACCATGAAATTGAAATATAATTATAAACTCTCGAAATGGAATCAAAAGAGCAGGGCTGGCACATTACCAGTATATTAAATTTTTTATAACGATGGCGGATTAACATGAAAAGAATCTTACTTGTCCCCAATGCGAAAGTACCGAGCATTTTCGAGGACTAGCCCGCTTCCACTCTTTTCTTTTCGATTATTTGCTTGATCGAAACAACCTAGGAAAGGTTGGTAGCGTACATAACCAACTTCTCATACCAAGAAAGCCATGAATCAGATCCCTATTGAGTCCCCCTTTTTTTCCTAGTTCCTGTACGTGAAATGATTTCCAGTGAGCCAAGTAGTCTGGGGAAAAGATAAGGCTTACCCACTACCCCTTTCCCCCCAAAAAGGGGTCTTGAAAAGTGTGGTTTGTTCTTTTACCATGTCAGCCACACTCTCATTTAGTTGATCTTGTACGAGAAGTCTAAACACTCTCCAAGTTTATAGGAAATGCAATGGTAGGATTTGCCATCTTTCTTATTCAATAATAAAAAAAACCTTATTCATGGTGGTAAGCGAGGGGGAATTTAGTAAAGGGATAATGCCAATTTTTACTAATATAGTCCCGAGTTGGTAATTAGAGTTAGAAGCTTCACAGCTTTCTACACGGGCGAATATAGTATACTAGACTATATTCTAGGTCATTCGGAAGGGTAGGGAATAGGGAAATGAGTTTCACTATCCTAAATTGGTGCCATGGGAATACCTTCATTACTCATTTAGTTGGATCGAGGAACTGCCCTGGTAAGGTTAACGTCGAAGGTGAAAAACATCAATATGCCGACACATGTGTGTGCCCGCTGAGAAGCTTTGACTTCTATTCAGGGCTATGGAGTGCGAACTTTCACTCATGAGCAGTGGGATATGGAAAATGGAAAGTGTTTTAGCCAGGTATGAATGAATAGATTAATTGTTCATATATACGGTTGAAACAAAGAATCAAAGTAGCTTTAGGTTTCAGTGCAGAAAATCCCACAACAGTTTCACCAATTGCTTTGATTGACTACCCAGTTGAAGTAGTAAAGTCAGTGGTTTTCCCGATTTGGAACCGAATTCGGGACCAACATTCTTGCTTGTTGGAGAAGTTTGTAATCCTCTTTTCTTGTAATCAGGCTTCTATTCTATATTGAAAACTCTTTCATACTTCCATATCCTTATTCCTTAATAATATAACACCCCTAAATTTCGGGTAACTAAACTATATTATATTATATAATAATTCTACCAAAATTTATGCAGAGTTCCGTTTGAAATATGGACTGTCTAAAATATTTATTTAGGACACACGTAAAAAATATAAACCTGTTTCAACAAAATATTCATTCCATATTCCAAGTTTTCAACTCCACATAGCTCAATTGCTAACGCATCTCCTAACTCGAAATTTCAAGCGTGTTATTCCACGATTATTTTAAGAATAATCGCTAAGGAAACTATCCATCCAGCGTCTAAATCATAATTTAAGTTAAATTATTACAACCTAACCGAAAAGATTTACCGCAGATTAATATTTACACCTTTAAGTTTTAAAATACTAATTATACATACAACTAAGGCGGAAAGAAATATTATAACTTTATACACAAAAGGAATGTAGCTCTCTGTCCATACCCCGACTCTAACCTTCAGGTACCTGCATATAATGACATGTAATATCAGCCAAACAGGCTGAGCTAGCTTCCATAATGTGAATTCCAAACATATATGCAGATAGGATACATTACATGTATATTACAAATCACTTACTTTTGCAAACACAATACTATAAAAAAAATACATTATAACACTAGTGGAAAAAAAGGTATCTGTTGCTAATTATTTGCTGCGGTTTTTTACATACATAGCAATAAATAGGAAAAATAATTAGGAAAAAAAATAAACACTCAAATGCTGCGGTTTTACGCTTGCCCGCAACATATAAGCTATTTTCACATTATATTTTGTCCTGCCTGTAGCATATAATCCTTCCCAAAAAATTAAAAACCCGCGTTTTAACGTTCATTTGGTTAAACCCTCATATAAACTATTGTATTCCTAAAACCCACGACTACCTACTGTCTTCTTCTTCAACTTCCTCCATTTCTTCACGTTCACAAAAATCTCTTCAAGTTCTTCAAAACAACCCACGACTGCAGCTACCGTGTTCTTCTCTTCAAAAATCTCTACTGTGTTCTTCAATTTCGTTCATGCTAATTTACTGTGTTATGCATAAGTAAATTTGTATAACCACCCATTGCACGAATTTTCTTCTCCATCTTTTTTAAGTTCTGTTTAAGTTCTTCAAGAATAGCTTCATTGTGTTTTAATAAACATTTAGTCTTTTTTTATACTAATTTTGATTTTGTTTTACATTGTAGGTTACATTTGTTTTGCATGAAACGTTGCACACAACACTATTTGGTATATATTATTTGTGTTGAATGTATTAGAATTGTAAATCATAGTCATATACTTAATATTACTTGGTAAGTTACGATTTAATGTTTTTAAAACTTTTTTGGCACTTTAACTCACAACACTATTTTGTTAGAATTGAATTTACGTTCCTATGTTCTAATATATTTGTATTCATACTCTTTCAGGTACTGATATATAATGCATCTTTTCAGAGACGAAATTGTCCCTGAGATTGAGACCTCGGATAATGAGCATCATACTTATGACACCGAAGAGGACCAAATTGTTAGATACAAGCGTATGGCTGAATACGCTCCACCACTTAACAATGATTATGACACTAAAGACCCCCACCAACGGATGCTCCCACTACCACTAAGAAAAGAAAAGGGCGAGTTTCTACGAAAAAGCTCAGTCACATAACCCATGCATTTGAAATACAATGTATTGGGTCAACCCTGCGAAAAATGGCGTAGGCAATATGGAAAAGAAGTGGGCCTATTTATCCGCAAGATTTCCATATTGTACGCATGAAACGAGGTTTCAGATGCTTTAAAGAATTTTTTATGGAATGATACCGTGGAAAGCAACTTTACTATTTTTATTCATTTAGTTTTATTTTAAAATTAATTTAATTGACACAAATGAATATAATTTTTTTTTAGATTTTTCACATTGAGAGAGATGAGGAGAAAAATATGTTTCTTTTAGTTCAGAGATTTTAAATTCAAGCTAATAACTGGCTGGATCACGAAGAAGCATGCCCGTACGACCAAAAAAGACAGTAAACACCTTCGAAGATGCTCTACGATATATGAGGTCACATATCAAAGAACGAATGGAAGGTTTTTGCTGCCAAAATAACAACTCCCATTGAAGTTGTAAGTATTCCATATTATATTATAGCTTTTGATTTGAATTTACTTCTTTTGATTCAATCATTAAACTGTATGACATTTGATTTCTATTAATTAATTAGGAAAAACGTGGTAAAGCTTCTGAATCAGCAAGCAAAAGGAAGTTTTACCATCGTTTGGGCCCAAAAACGTACGATGAGGTTCAAAAATAGTGGGTGGATGCGGGTTTATATACCCCAATCAAAGTCCAGCCACACACTCATCGACGACTACCTCCGCTTCCGTCAATACTCCTGCTGGAGATTAGTATTGCGGGCTTCATTTCCGAGATGTAAGTGTTAATTTTACCATTAATAATCCAGGAACGACGAATGTTGTGGTGAGTTTTGAAATTTATTAAGCATATTTTTGATTTGTTTTATATTTTTTGGCTTTGATTTACTGATACTAATTGTTATATATATGTCACTTTTTATTTGAACAGATGGGCGGGAAAGAAAAATAAGCTACGGGGGAGTTCACCCCAAGAGACAATGTTGATGCATTGCGTATTTGCGTATGGTCTTAGGGGAAAGACCATAGAGGGCGGATAGATGGAAAAAGAGGCGTTCGCGTGGAAATAAGACATTTGGCAAAAAATGTGTTGCTATTCAATCCCGAACGATGCCACATGATGAAGTAGCATATGGTGTTGCTAGTGATGGCAACTTAACTGAGGTTGCATATGATTTGGCACAGCCAACCAAAAAGGACCAAACAGTACATTCGATGCTTGTTAAGTGGCCACGTAGTGTGACCGTGGAAACTATTCTAAAGGGGTTTGAAGTTTTCTCACTCCCTGTTCCAATGCCAAAATGGAGCTTTGAGAAACTATCAGACGCCCTAAGTAGTTTTGTCAGTAATTCGGTTAATACAATTAAACAATAATGCCTAAATTGTAACATAATTAACATCACCTCTTGTAGACATGAATAAGAGCTACTTTCAACATTTCTTCTCTCAAAAAATTACCCAATGCCTAAATTGTGGGAATTTGCCCTTCAGGGATAATAATGGGTTGGGGTGCTACGGGGTAATGGGCTCAGGTGTTTGGCTCCACAGAAGTGTTAGGATCCCCATGTTGACTTTGTTGATCCTCGACAATTAGGTTTGCCAAGTCAACAGTGGGTGCTCCCATCTTCTGCGAGTGCCACTTTGGGGAGAACATCCTTCGTAATTTCTGCTCGGAGGGTTGCCACTTCATCAGGTGGCATTGTTCGGGAATGAGTGGCAACACTCTTTGCCGAATGCCTTATTTAACCCCACGCGAACGCCTCTTTTTCCAACTACCCGCCCTCTATGGTCTTCCCCTAAGACCATACGCAATGCATCAACATTGCCTCTTGAGTTGAAGTCACCCGTAGCTTATTTTTCCTTTCAGCCCTTCTGTTCAAATAAAAAGTGACATATATAACAATTAAAGTAAATCAAAGCCAAAAAATATAAAACAAATCAAGAATATACTTAATAATTTCAAAACTCATCACAGCATCAGCAACCTTCTTCGTTCCCAGATCATTAATGGTAAATTTACCACTTGCATCTCGGAATTGAAGCCCGCAATACCAATTTTCATTAGGAATATTCACGGATGCGGAGGTAGTCGGTAGACGAGGGCGTGGTTGGACTTTGATTGGGGTATAAACCAACATCCACCACTCTTTTCGAACCTCATCGTACGTTTTTGGACCGAATCGATGGTAAAATTTCCTTATGCTTGTTGATTCGGAAGCTTTACTACACTTTTCCTAATTAATCAATAGAAATCAAATGTCATACATTAGTTTAATGATTGAACCAAAAGAAGTAACTTCAAATCAAAAGCTATAATATAATATGGAATACTTACAACTTCGATGGGAGTTGTTCTTTTGGCAGCAAAAGCCTCCCATTCCTTCTTTGATATGTGCCCTTATATTTCATAGAGCATCTTCGAAGGTGTTTGCTCTCCACCTTCGTTACCCATTTTGACTTTTTTGTCATACGGGCACGTTTTTTCGTGATCAAGTCAGTTACTAGCTTGAATTTAAAATCTCTGAAAATACATTCTTCTTCACCTCATCGCTCTCGATGTGAAAAAGATTCTACAAAAAAAAAAATTATTTTCATTAGTGTCAATTAAATTAATTTTAAAATAAAACTAAATAAATAAAAATAGTAAAGTTGCTTTCCACAGTATCATTCCATAAAGAGTTCTTTAAACCCTCTGGAACCTCATTCCATGCGTACAACATGGAAATCTTGGGGATAAATAGGCCCACTTGTTTTCCATATTGCCTACGCCATTTTCCGTAGGCTTGACCCAATACATTGTATTCCAAATGCATGGGTTCTGTGACTTTGAGCTTTTTCGTAGGACCTCGCCTTTTTCTTTTCTTAGTGATAGTGGGAGCATCCGTTTTTGAGGCGTCTTTAGTGTCATAATCATTGTTAAGTGGTGGAGCGTCTTCAGCCATACGCTCGTATCTAACAATTTGGTCCTCTTCAGTGTCATAACTATGATGCTCATTATCCGAGGTCTCAATCTCAGTGACAATTTCATCTCTGAAAAGATGGATTGTATATCAGAGTACCTGAAAAAGTATGAATAGAAATATATTAGAACATAGGAACGTAAATTCAATTCTAACAAAATAGTATTGTGTGTTAAAATGCCAAAAAAGTTTTTAAAAACCTTAAATTGTAACTTACCAAATAATATTAAGAATATGACTATGATTTACAATTCTAATACATTCAGAGAAGTATGTTGGGAGGTCTAATTCTTATGTAAATGAGAAAAGTGGTGATACAGACTGATTTGTAAATTCATAACAAATTAACGTAGTTCTTGAAAGATGATGGATCTTACCTGTAACAGACTCAAAATTCTTAATCTTAATCATCCGATTAATTTTCCGAATTTTCAATTCAAATTCCTAATCCTTGTGTTATCCATTTCAAACCATGCATATTTAATTCCTAAAGCTTTAAGTAGGAATGGTCATGGGGCGGGTCTAGAGCGAGTCCGCCAGACCCGGACCTGGATCCTTTTATTTTTTATAGATCCAGACCCGGATTCGGACCCTCAGGGTCCAAAATTTTCAGACCCAGACCTAGACCCTTCGGATCTGACGGGTCTAGGGTCCTTGATGGGTCCTTAATGGGTCTTAAACAAAGTCTCTTTGATTGGTAAAATTGAACCTTTTGCGAGTTTTTTTGTATTTTTGTAATCAACTTATTATCGTATTACAAACACTTATTCGAGTCCATGAAATTCAAATACAAAATAATTGCTAAAAAAAATATTAAATTGTATAGGGTACGAGTTCAGGTCAGAGAGGCGGATCTAGGGTCTGGGTCTCAATGTCGGGTCTGGGTATGGGTCTGCACCTTGGGACCCAAACCCGTAAAATATTTTCTGGATCCAGATCCGACCCGAATCCGATGGGTCTCAAATAAAAACACCCAAACTCTTAAAAAGAGGCGGATCCAACAGGCTCCTGGACCCATGACATAACTTTAAGCGATTTTGTAATTTCATTCAATTAACTTTAATATATTATTTTGTTTAAAAGTTTTTTTAGATGCACTAAAATATTATTTTATTATTTTACAATACAAAAAGTAAAATTTTGATTATTATATTTATGGTTTTGTAAAATGTTACGTTTTTATTTTCCTTCCTTAAACTAACATTACTACATATTATTTTAACCTTATAACTTTGATTAATTATTTTATACCTAAAAATAAACCGTGTTTTTATTATTAACTTAAGTATAGTTTTAAGAAAAATTTCTAAGTAAACTATCATATTTTCATGATCAAACTTACCCATTATTTTAAATTATATTCACTTGTACAAATTAGGATAAAAATTTGATGAACCAAAATCCTTTCTGTTTAATCCATAATGTTTATTATTTACATAAGCTGACCTTGTTCGACACTCCAATCTAGGGATGCTCATGGGTCTACGACCCTGTTGGACTCGCCCCGGACCCGCTCCTTTTTTAAGGGTCTGGGTCTTATTTTTTGAAACCCATCAAATTGCGATCGAATGAGTCTAAAAAATAATTGACGGGTCTGGGTCCGGGTCCTAATCCTTGGACTCGGACCCTTTTAATAATTAAATTAACTATTTGTTTTTTGTCACCTTTCCATTTTGCCATTTTTTTTCTTTATATTTATATTTGTATATTTTTATAATTATTTTAGACTCATTAAGGAGTAAGGACTCATTAAGGACCCTAGACCTGTTAAATTCGGAGGATCTGGGACTGGTCTGAAATTTTTGGACCCTTAGGGTTCGGGTCTAGGTCTGGATCTGGATTTTCAAAAATTAAAAAGGTCGGGGTCTGGGTCTGGCTAGACCCCTTTTAGACCCGCCCCATAACCATCCCTACAGTTTATTTTCTTATGTTAGAATTTTTATTAATATGTTTATGTTAGCCTTCAAATTAGTTTATAAGGTAGTAAGTTATTACAACTATTTTTGTGATAATAATAAGATAACAATTTAAAAAGATATTTTTGAGAAATTTTTATAGGTTTTTAAATATTGAAGTAAAGTAACTTTTAATCACTATTTAGTACAAAATATTTTATTTGCTAACTATTTGACAAAAATTTATGTAAAATGATGTAAAAGTATTTTTAATAAACTTGCCGCTCAAACTATGTGTGATATATTGATTTTGTGAAATTACAAGTTTTACTTGTTTTATAATTAGAAATAGAGAAAATTATAATAAACTACCTATTCTATACCCCTCTTTGCAAAAAACTACCTAATCTAAAATTTTTTGCAAAAAACTACCTTATATAATACATTTCTTTGCAAACGACTACCTTATAACGGTTTTTAGCATTTGACCGTTAAAATTAACCGTTGACTATCACGTGATAATCACGTGACCTTAAAAAATTAAAAAAAAAAATAATAACAAAAAAAAACAATAAAAATAATAAAAATCAAAATAATAAAAAAAATCATGATAAAAAAAATAAAAATAATAATAATAATAATAATAATAACAAAAATAATAAAAATAAATAAAAATAAAAATGAAAATAAAAATAAAAAATAAAAATTTAAAATATTAATAAAAATTATTATTATTATTATTAATAAAAATTTTATTTAAAAAAAATAATAATAATCCAATAAAAATAAAATAAAAAATAGAAATAAAAATAAAATAATAATAATAATAATAATAATAATAATAATAATAATAATAATAATAATAATAATAATAATAATAAATTTTTTTTAAAAAAATAATAATAATAATAAAAATTAATAATAATAATAATAATAATAATAATAATAATAATAATAATAATAATAATAATAATAATAATAATAATAATAATAATAAAAATAAAAACAAAAATAAAAATAGAAATAAAAATAAAAATAAAAATAAAAAAAATTTAAAATAATAATAATAATAATAATAATAATAATAATAATAATAATAATAATAATAAAAATAAAAATAAAAACAAAAATAAAAATAAAAAAAAATAATAATAATAAAAATTTATAAAAAAAAAATTTTGAAATAAAAATAATTTTTTTAATTTTTATATTTTTATTATTATTATTATTATTTATTTTTTTATTTTTACTTATTATTATTATTATTATTATTATTATTATTATTATTATTATTATTATTTTTATCACAATTATTTTTATTAATTTTCTTTTTATTATTTTTTTAATTTTTAATTTTTTTATTTTTTAAGGTCACGTGACTATCACGTGATAGTCAACGGTTAATTATAACGGTCAAATGCTAAAAATTGTTATAAGGTAGTCTTTTGCAAAGAAATGTATTATATAAGGTAGTTTTTTGCAAAAAATTTTAGATAAGGTAGTTTGTTGCAAAGAGGGTTATAGAATAGGTAGTTTATTATAATTTTTTCTTAGAAATATTGACTTTTGTGAATATTATAAGTTTGACTTGTTTTTCAAACTAGAAATATTGATTTTTTTTGAAATTATAAGTTTTATTTGTGTTACAACTAGAATGTTGATTTTTGCAAACCTAATAAGTTTACTTATTTTTCTAAACTTGAAATATTGATTTTTGGTGAACTTGTAGAATTTTGAAAAACTTATCCAAATGATGCAATTTTAACTTGAATATTAATGAGAATATTTGATTTTTTTGAAGAGAAAAAAGTTTTATTTATTGTAAAGTTAAAAATGTTGATTTTGGGAACTAATTTAAAGAAAGAGATAGATTTTAGTAGCTACTTGTGGAAAATATTAATTTGGAGAGTATTGATAGAATATTAAGTTAGTAGTGTGAATTTAGCGAGCTAATAAAAATAAAGTTATAAATAAAATTTAATGTGTAAAAATGTAATAATGAATGTATAAAGACATAGAGACGTAAAATGCGGTGTAAGAAAGGGGGTTAGCTACCTATCTTGAAGAGCTTGAGCATAAATTGTATTGGAGGGGTGACGACTCCCACCACAGTTAGGGTTTAGGACTGCGGTCCTCACCTAACCAAACCTTTACATATATCAGGTGTCATATTGATATGCTTGTTGATCAGTGACAAACTTAATTAGTATTGATGCTATGATGCATGATACGGTTATGAGTATTAACCAAATTAACTTACTTAAGTGTTAAGATTACCGAATTGTATAAGTGGTAGTAACGTACTTCTGTCAGGATTGAGAATGGTATCTTAATGTAACATAAAGAATATGGTAAAAGTATACGGTGATGTTAATTAATTATAAGTTCGTACTTAAATTATTATTTTGTAAATGTAGCGTATAATTTTCATATTTTGAGCTGGATAGGAAGTTATGCTCGGCGTTAAGCTTGACCGATTCAATCGGCTGTCATCCGTATCATGGATGGCAGCATTTTGCAGGATTTAGTTTAGGTTCCAATCCAGGCCGCAACAATTACTATTTATCGAGAACTAAGCTGCTTTTTGTATCTTTATTGATGACTTGATGATTATGTAATTTTCATTTTTAGCAAAAAATATTTCTTATCAGATGTAATATTTACTTTTGTTTTAAACAGTTTCAGTTTTTAAGATTTAAAGTTTTTAACAGTTCGGCATTTTGAGACTTCTGCAATATTCTTGTATTAAACATTATTATTAAGTGTTAATTATGTTTTGAGATTGTCGCTCCTGTTACATAGGTTAGGTAACCATACTTACTAACTTTACCTTAGAGGAGGTCCCCTGGAGAATCCTTCTTCGGCCCTCGTTTGCTCACTTGTGCAGGATAAAACTCAAGACATTCTAGATAGCAACTCAACACCTTCCCCGTCAATTCATACTAATCGTGGACTTTAAAAAGACACTATCCTTTAACTTTATAGAGTGTGTCGATTGTTCAATTTCCAACTGAAACACAAATATATATTATCGTAATTAAATTTATGAATACGTGAATTTTTAAATGCAAAAATCAAATATTGATTTTCTAAAATAAACTATTTACCAAATACATCACTTATGCATCAATTAAGGAAAAAGTATCAAAAAGTACCTAATAAAAAATTGTACTTGGTCTCCGATGGCTTTTCAATGGGAACTTGGCCCAAAGTTTTTCTTTTCAATGAGGACTAAATTGTACTTGGTCTATAAGTGAATTATTTGTTGGGATACTCTCGAGAATTGTCATGCTCTTAATCATGGGATAATTTAATCCTAAATTCTTCCAAAATTGTCATTTAGTTCTATAAAAGTGAGTTACAATATATAGTGTACGAGCTTTTTTCCCAAGGATCTTTTTTACAAGGCAACAACATTTGAGAGAACTATGAAGTTGAAAATAACATCTAGTTTTATTAATCTAGATGGAAGTTGCAAATTACATCTAGTTTTATAAACACTTAATCTCATTTCATGTATTCTTTTATTCATATGCCCTTGTTCTCTTGAGCGGTATCCCAACGAACAAAATTTATTGCCCTGAGAGAACTAAGTTGGAACTTTATGGCAGTTGAGCTCAGTTGGAAGGAAAGGAAAAAAAATTTGAAGGATCTTTTCTTCGAATTAGCAAATTTGTGTTGTTTTAGAGATAAAAACCTTTAGACATCCATTGTATTGTTCTTAATCTAGCTTAAATTTAGAGACATTTAACTATATTCTTCTTTACTGGCATCAATAATTAATATTCTTCTACTGATAATAGGTTGCAATGGTTGACCGTGAAAAACTTCCTCTTTAACTTTATTCTTTTTATTGAAGTTGCAAACTACTTGCAACACTTCCATATCTAGCTTTCACTTAATTCTTTCTCTTCCTAATGTGGAATTTATATGCCCTTGAATATCTTAATTGCCGTGAGAGTGCTAAGTGTGCCATAATTTATGACAATATGTCATTTGACTTGTCTAGTTTTAATAGGAGGCAAGGAACCCTAAAGCACTAGGAGTCCCAAAAATCTATGCTCTAGGTGCCAGAAGAAAGCCCTAGCCTTTGAGTATGAGGCAACCTTAATCTTAGAAAAATAAATTAAAAACACCCCAAAAAATTACAACAAAAAGTATAAAAAGGGAAATAAAGAAAAAGGAAGAAAAAAGAAATAAATCAGAAAAAGAATTGAACGTAAATAAAGAATAAAAAAAAAAAAAAGAAGAATAGAAAAAACATACACGGGCTTTCAAGATGAAGATCAAATTATTGCATCGTTGATCCGATCTAGGCGTCCAACCCATCCCCTGCCAAGGTGCTAGTCTAAGGTGCTCCTAGACGAGTTTTCTCAAACTTAGGAACTTGTGTGAAAGACCTACTTCCTATCTTTGTTTTTGTCTTTTCTCTCACATTAGGAAGGATTGATTCCGGTGGTTGAAGCCCAAAATAAATTTTAAGCTTTTTTTATTTGTGTCTTATTGTGGCTAAGCAACTATATAGCATCTTTAGTGTGTAAAATATGGAAATCATTGTCGATCTAAGAAAAAGGAAGAAAAGAGAATTAAAGAAGAAAAAGAAGTGAACGTAAATAAGGAAAAAGAAAAAGAAGAATAGAGAAAATATACATGGGCTTTCAAGATGAAGATCAAAATATTGTCCTTAGGAAATTGCTTCGTTTATCCAATCAAGGCCTCTAACCCATCCCCTGCCAAGGTGCTAGTCTAAGGTGCTCCTAAGTGACTTTTCTCGAACTTAGGAACTTGTGTGAAAGACCTACTTCCTATCTATTGTATTTCTGTTTCTTCCTTGGTATTCTGTGGCCTATTCTAGGAGGAATATTTTTCTTAAACATTCTTTTAAAACAGTGCACTCTTTGAGCGAGAAGTGGTTTTTTGCTTATTTTTTCCCTTCAAATGCAAGTCAATGTAGTTATTTGTTGCTGTACACTGTAGTACTTGAAGTTTCTCTGCCTTCTGCATTTGTGGATTCCCTTTTTCCTTATATTACATTCATCAAATTTAAATTAAACATTTTTGGCAGATATCTCAATGCTATACAAACGAATGCTCCTCATCTTTTGCGTTATCTTGCAACTGCATTCATTGTCAACTAGAGAAGACGACCTCAATTCAAAGATTTCCTTAAGGTGACTTTGATGAGGCGCAACTCATACAAAGATCCTATCACTGGAATTTTTGGCATGTGTTTCTGGCAACTATGACTTTGATGAGGCGCAAAAGAAGTTGATGGAATGTGAAAGACGTAAGAGTCTTCATGCTGTTCGACTATGCATTTTTTATCGGGCTGTTTAGTCTTTCCAAGCAAATTCATCACTTGGGGTGTTATTTGATCCTTTCTTAATTTCTGACTTGACAAAATTCATGAAGACTTATCAGAATTCATAAAGAAAAGAATAACATATAAGAAAAACGTATATTATTTGTTAATACTCCCTCCTATTCACTTTAGGAGTTTCATTTGACTTTTCACGGATTTTAAGGAGAGTCAAAAGTGGGACCCTAAGGATAAGAAAGAGAGTGGTATTATGAGTTTTTAATATAAGGAAGGAAAATTAGTACGGATAATGGAAGATATAATTGAAAATTGAATAAAGTTACTAAAGGCATAAAAGTCAAAAATACATAACAAAAATAGAAATGGGACAATTAAGGTGACTTGACCATAAAAGGAAATGGGACACATAAGCTGAATAGGAGGGAGTATAATACAACAGAAATGAACATAGTTCAAAGAAACAGAATCGATGCACATAATGATAATGGGTAAGTTTGATCATGAAAATATGATAGTTTACTTAGAAATTTTTCTTAAAACTATACTTAAGTTAATAATAAAAATACGGTTTATTTTTAGGTATAAAATAATTAATCAAAGTTATAAGGTTAAAATAATATGTAGTAATGTTAGTTTAAGGAAAGAAAATAAAAACATAACATTTTACAAAACCATAAATATAATAATCAAAATTTTACTTTTTGTATTGTAAAATAATAAAATAATATTTTAGTGCGTCTAAAAAAACTTTTAAACAAAATAATATTTTAAAGTTAATTGAAAGAAATTACAAAATCGCTTAAAGTTATGTCATGGGTCCAGGACCCTGTTGGATCCGCCTCTTTTTAAGAGTTTGGGTCTTTCTTTTTTGAGACCTATCGGATTTGGGTCGGATCTGGATTCAGAAAATATTTTACGGGTTCGGGTCCCAAAGTGCAGACTCACACCCAGACCCGACATCGAGACCCAGACCCTAGACCCGCCTCTCAGACCTGAACTCGGACCCTATACGATTTAATATTTTTTTTAGTAATTATTTTGTATTTGAATTTCATGGACTCGAACAAGTGTTTGTAATACGATAATAAGTTGCTTACAAAAATACAAAAAAACTCGCAAAAGATTCAATTTTAACAATCAAAGAGACTTTGTTTAAGACCCATCAAGGACCCTAGACCCGTCAGATCCAGAAGGTCTAGGTCTGGGTCTGAAAATTTTGGACCCTTAGGGTCTGGATCTGGGTCTGGATCTATAAAAAATAAAAGGATCCGGGTTCGGGTCTGGCCAGACCCGCTCTAGACCCGCCCCATGACCATCCCTACTTAAAGCTTTAGGAATTAAATATGCATGGTTTGAAATGGATAACTAAAGGATTAGGAATTTGAATTGAAAATTCAGAATAATTAATTGGAAGATTAAGATTAAAAATTTTGAGTCCGTTACAGCTAAGATCCATCATCTTTCAAGAACTACGTTAATTTGTTATGAATTTACAAATCAGTCTATATCACCACTTTTCTCATTTACATAAGAATTAGACCTCCCAATATACTTCTCTGAATTGCACAAAAATCATACCCAATTATCCAATAATTTCACCATTATCCTAATTCCTTATTTCTAAATAGTTAAATCAAAAACATCTAACCCTAACTAAACAAAAGAATTAAGTTTTTAAAAAAATCAGTCAAGAATTTACAATGATAGTAGTAGAGTTACCTAGTAAATAGAGCAGCCATAATCAAGCTCAATTAAAATAACTCTACATCAAACCCTAAATTTTTCCCCCTAAAAAATTACACGATCTGAATGTTAATAGGAGGTTGAATACTCTCTAGAGGGGGGGGGGTGAATAGAGAGTTTGGACTATTTAAAAATTTGTCTGGAAGCTTGTCTCAAGAGTTTGAGGAGTTTGTCAAAACTGTTTTCTGGAACAGCTTTGAGTTAATTAGTAAACAATAACGTATGTACGGAAAATAAACTTTAAAGTATAACACACGATATGTTAACGAGGTTCGGTTCTAACCAACCTACTCCCCGCCTATGGGTTCTCTTTCAACCCGTAGGATTTCAACGCCTTTTATTAATCCGACTTTAATACAAACAAGAAGATCTTACTATCTCCTCACACCACGTTCTTCCCCTTGAAAAACCGTATTACAAGTCCCTTTAATAAAAGCGAAATCCCAAATCTCACAATAGAGATTCACAAGTTGAACACTTTGATAAGTATTCTTGATTAGGCGTATTAAACTTAATCTAACTCTTTTTAAAATCTTAAACCTATTACAAATGTAAGAGTTAGATGAACTAAGAAATACAACTCTTTAAACACTTAGAGAATTTCTAAATCTTATGTCAAGAGAGAAAGAGATAAGAAGAGGTGTATCCTTAAATCTGAAATGAAGCCTTGTATTTATAGTGTTACGCCTCAACACATCATGAAAAACAATAAGGCTCATTTTCGTTATTTTCTGTTGACCTGATCATTCAGCGTCTGTCTTCAAGATCTTGAGGTTAACTTTAAACTGACGTGTATTGACAGCTAAAATAATTTCGTCATTGTTGTGCTGTAATTTGTCTTTAATATCCAATGCTATGCTGTCACGTTAGTACTCATACAAGATAATGAAACTAAGCAAAAACCAGATATATCAACGTTTAACATAATCATTCAAATTAATTCCTATTATTAGTATTAATTCAAATAGTCATTTTCTATTTTTTGTATTAATTCAAATAGCATCTTATTAATAGAAAACTCTATATCTTGCACAACAACTAATTCAATATCAAATATAGCCGTGTACTATAATTAGCAAAACATGTGTACCTTGTACTATATTTAATCATCAAATTAATTTAAGCACATATTTAAATTCAAGTTCAAATATAAACCGTTTAAGATAAAACGTGTAATAACATATTCAAACTTAATTTCAAATAATATCAAAGTTAATTTTAATGAACCTTGACCTATTAAAATATTACGAAATTAACCTGATTGTAAACGTAATTATCTTCAAGACATTGAAAAATATTTCAAGACTTATAAAATCAACTTTAAAATAAACTTAAGTTCTTTAAGCATATTCCATCGTCTTCGAACTTAAATATATATTACTTATCAAATGTATATCAAATATGATTTTAAACTTACTTAAACAATTAAATGTAATTACTTAATTTATTTGTTTAATCAATATGTGTTTTGAATTATCATCATTCAAGAGAATTAAGTCTTCAATCTCCTCTTATCATTATTTAAGAGAGTTGAGTCTTCAATCTCTCCCTTGATGAAAGTCAAAACCATATTTTCCTAAATCATATTTCTAAGTTAATATGAACTGAAAACATGATAAGAATAAACAATATATCTTTAAACAGAATAATTTTAAGACTTTATCATCAATCAGAATGTTCTTCAAAATTTTGAAAACAATTTCAAATCAGAACAATATAATATAAACCAGTGAATTTTCATACTTCATATCATCACAATCATTATTTATGCAAACAAATATCCAATCATAATACATGCAAATATAAAAATCATTATTGTAATGTAACATCATATCAATACTTTAATATCAAAGTCATGATTATCAACCATTATGACCATGAACAATAATTAATAATCAGCAACTATCAATTTCTATATCTATATTTTCACAAATTTTCTACAAAATTTTCATATCTCCCCCAAGTATGAATATCATATCTCCCTTAAGCATGAATGTTAAGCATGAATACATTTAGCAATAAACAGAACAATTCATTAATAAATCAGAGCAAAACATTCAACAATATATCCAATCATTTAGCAATATATCAGAGCATAATATATCAGAACATCTAAAAAACAAACCAGCAATATAAGCAAAATATGATAAGCAAGCAAGCAAACAAAGCAACAAAAATCAGAGCAAGTAAGCATGCAAATAAAATATACATACATACATATATAAAATATACATACATACATATACATATATATCTCCCCCTTTTTGACTTTCATCAAAAAGTAAACAAGGAGAGTAAAATGTTGGGATTAAAACATTGTTTTCCAAAAAAAAATATTTGTCGAAATTTTAAAAAAATTGTTTATCATTCATCAATCAACTAAAATTACTTCCTGGACCTAGTCTTCCTTTTCTTGGAAGGTTTTGGTTTACCAGGTGAAGTAGTTTCATCAACGACTAAAGGAATGGTTTGGATTGGGGTAGAATCAACATCAACAGTAATTTCTACTTCTTTATCAGTCTGTCCATCAGCAGTTTCCTTCTTTTCTTCTTTTTCCTTCTCCTTTGCCTTCTTCATAATAACATCCTCTTGTGGCACAACAACATCACCCTCATTAACTTCTTCTTCAACAACCACATCTTCTACTACCATACCTTTCATTTCTTTCATAAATGTGTCTAACATAAAAGTCTGAGTAGACACCTTATCATGCAATTCAAGTAAAGAAGATTTTATTTCACCAACCTCTAAGTCAAGAGACTTGAGGTGAGAAATAGTGGTGTGTTCTTTAATATGAGGTTCAAAACATGAAAGCCGCTTACCATGGATCTTTTGTAGATCCTCTTTGTCAGTTGAAGACAAATGTGAGTATAACTCATACTTGTCATGCATTTTAAAAATACCAAGAGGAGGAAGGATTTCACTTGATAAGGATGTAGGACCAGAATAATCCACTTCCTCTGAATCAGAGAGTAGATTAAAATGATCAAAGATCAATGTCAAAAGGTTGGCATAAGGAAGAGAACAATTGCGAGTATGTGAACTACAAAATCGCATTGTAGAGAAGATAACAGAAGAAAAATCAACATTCTTAAGAGAAGCAATTTTCCACATCAATATAAGATGGGCATCAGTGACTAATTCGCATGAGGAGTTGCGAGAGAAGACAGTCCTAACCAGAATGTAATGCAGCAATTTACCACTTAAATTCAAAGCATTGTGAGTCAATTGTTTAACAGAAGAGAAATCAGAGTATGATTCAAGAATAAACATATCCTTAGCATTTTGTAAGGCCAAAATGTTAGGAGTTTTATCATTAGCTTCATGAGAGAATTTTAACAAATCATTCATTAGGGTTTTAGAGATAATAATCTCTTGTCCTTTGACAAAACTTCTTAAAGCTTGATTTCCATCAATCAGAGGAAAAGGTAAGTTTGAATAAAATACTTTCACAAGAGCCGGATAAGTAGTAGAGCCAGGGTTTAATAACATACCAGGAGTAAATTGAATAAAAGCAGAGATAATCTCAAGATTTTCAAATAAAAAGAAATTGTAATCAAGAAGATCAACATAAGAAAGTGATCTCTGTCTGAAAATATCAACCCATCTCCCATATGCAGTATGATTCTCAAACCACTGCTTAGGAACTTCTAAAGAGTTCAAAGGTGAGTGAACAATAGGGGTAATTGGTTCAACCATTTTGGATTTAGACGATTCACCTTTCTCTGATTTTGAACCAGATTTGTTCATTTTTCTTTTGGGTGCCATTGAAAGAGATTTTGAAGGCTTGAAAAGGAAGGTAAAAGAGACGGTTTGAAAAGCAAAGCAGAAAGTGTAGTAGTGAGTAAATGAATGAAATGCGTTTCACTCTCTATTTAAGAGGGTATAGTACAATGCATTTGTACTTCCAATTACAATGACGTGAATAAGTGTTTGATTTGGAAATACAATTATGAGATTAATTGGATTTAAACCAAAATCATGAACAAGATCCTAATGCATGGATGACGTCCATAAGTAATTTAAACAAATAATTTTATTTTAAAATAATTAAATATCCTTTATTGATTAAAGGTATTTAATTATAAATCCCATTTTTATAAAACAAATAATTTTTAAGAAATTGAAATTAAATTTTCAATTCTCAATTTCATGCATAAACACACACATATAATCACAATTAAAATAAATAATATGTGATGCTCCCCCTTAATACATACTTGGTATTTAAGTAATTAACGTCTCAATCCTTTTACTCATATGCCATTACTCCCCCTTAATTCATGCAACATCATTTAGCATGCCAAGTTCCATACGTATATAAGCAAAACGATCAGCACTTAAAGGTTTTGTAAATATATCCGCTAACTGATTTTCAGTAGGTATAAAAGATAAAGAAATATTACCTTTTTCAACATGATCCCTTATAAAATAGTGACGTACCTCAATGTGTTTTGTACGTGAATGTTGTACAGGATTCTTAGTAATACAAATTGCACTTGTATTATCACACTTTGTTGGTATACCTTTGAAATCAATTCCAAGATCTCTAAGTTGTTGAGCAATCTATAAAATTTGAGAGCATCATGCACCTGCAACTATGTATTCAGCTTCAGCTGTTGATAAAGCAACTGAATTTTGCTTTTTAGAATACCACGAGATCAATGAATTTCCTAAGAATTGACATGATCCTGAGGTGCTTTTTCTATCAACTTTGTATCCAGCATAATCAGCATCTGAAAAACCAATCAAACTAAAATTTCCACAACTAGGGTACCACAGACCAAAGTCTTTAGTCCCATATAAATATCTAAAGATTCTCTTAACTGCTGTTAAGTGAGATTCTTTTGGGTTAGCTTTAAAACGAGCACATAAACAAACACTAAACATGATATCAGGACGACTAGCAGTTAAATACAATAAAGAACCAATCATACCTCTATAAGTCTTTTGATCAACACTCTTACCATTTATATCTTAGTCTAGACTTAGAGTTGCACTCATAGGCGTATTAACGTCTTTAAATTGATCCATATTGTACTTCTTTAACAAATCTTTAACATATTTACTTTGACAAATAAATATGCCATCTTTCTTTTGCTTTATTTGTAGTCCAAGAAAGAATGTTAAGTCTCCCATCATGCTCATTTCGAATTCCTTGCACATAATCTCAGAAAATTCCTTGCACAAAGAATCATTAGTAGCTCCAAACAATATATCATCAACATATACTTGAACAACTAGAATATCTTTTCCTTTAGTTTTAATGAAAAGTGTTTTATCAATTTTACCTCGTTGAAATTCATTTTCAAGTAGATGTGAGCTAAATCTGTCATACCAAGCTCTTGGAGCTTGTTTCAAGCCATATAACGCTTTATTTAGTTTGAACACATGATTAGGTAGATCAGAATTTTCAAAGCCGGGTGGTTGTTTACCATATACTTCCTCTTGCAAGTATCCATTTAAGAATGCACATTTAACATCCATTTGATATAGTTTAATATTCATGTATGAAGCAAAAGCAAGCATAATACGAATAGATTCTAACCTTGCAACTGGTGCGAAAGTTTCATCATAATCTATACCTTCTTCTTGATTATAGCCTTGAGCTACCAGCCTTGCTTTATTTCTTACAATGTCTCCATCCTCATTGAGTTTATTACGAAAGACCCATCTAGTTCCAATGATAGTACGATCTGGAGGTCTTTCAACTAGATCCCAAACTTTATTTCTTTCGAATTCATCTAATTCATTTTGCATTGCAATGATCCACTCTAGTTCTTTTACTGCTTCTTTAACATCCTTTGGTTCTACAAGAGAAACAAAAGAAGAAAATGCACATAGATTCTTAAGAGAGGATCGAGTTTGCGTACCTTTGTTTGGATCACTTATAATGTTTTCTGAAGGATGTTGATATGAGTTTCTAATTCTTCTTCGTAATATGGATGGTGTGTTTTCATTCAAAGAACTTGTACTTACTTTATTTGAGGAGTTTCTAATTGGTGTATCAAAAATAGTATGTTCAGGAACTATCTCAAGTTCTTGAGATTGGGTCTCAAGATGAGACTGTGAGCCTTCAATGTTAACAACCTGTTTTCCTTCATCATCAATAGTTTGTATGGTATTCTGCATGTTATTCCTTTTAACTGCACTAGTAACATTAACATCCAGTTCATCATCACTAAAATCATCAAAATGTTTATTAAGGTTCAACTCCTTAAATCCTTCATTTAATGTCCCATTTTCAGATTCATCAAAAACGACATGTATACTTTCTTCAACTATACTTGTACGTTTGTTCAGCACTCGATAAGCTTTACTATTTAGTAAGTATCCAAGAAATATACCTTCATCACTTCTAGCATCAAATTTACCTAAATTGTCTTTACCATTATTATGAATAAAACATTTGCAACCAAATGGTCTAAGGTATGCTATATTCGGTTTTCTTCCTTTGAATAACTCATAGGGAGTTTTCTTAAGTATAAGTCTTATAAGGCATCTATTTAAAACATAATCAGCTGTGTTAACAGCCTCAGCCCAATAGTGTTTAGCTAATCCATTTTCAATAAGCATTGTCCTAGCTATTTCTTCTAAGGTTTGATTTTTTCCTTTCAACTACACTGTTTTGTTGGGGTGTCCTAGGAGCTGAAAAGTTATGGGTTATTCCATATTTTTCACACAAGGAGTCAAAGCCTAGTTGATCAAAATCTCTCCCATGGTCACTTCTAATCGAGACTATTGGAAGGTTTAGTTGAGTTTGCATCTCTTTACAACGTCTTGAGAACGGTTTCAAGGCTTCACTTTTATCCTTCAAAAAATCAACCCATGTAAATCTAGAATAATCATCAACTGTAACTAAAATGTAAGATTTACCTCTTATGCTCCGTACACGCATTGGTCCACATAAATCAATATGTAAGAGTTCACATGGTCTTGATGTACTTACCATTTTCTTCGGTTTGAATGAACTTCTTACTTGTTTACCTTTAATGCATGCGTCACAAATAGAACTTTGTTTATAGTCAAGAGCTGGAAGTCCCTTAACTAGATCTTACTTACCAACTTCTGCATGGTGTGAGTATTGATGTGACCAAGACGTCTATGCCATAGTTTTGGATTATCTGTAATAGCTTTCAAGCACTTGAAATTCTGCGCTGTAATTTCGTTAGTATGCAAGGCATAAACATTATCATTTCTAAGGGCAGTAATGAGAGTATCTCCGGTTTTAGGATTTTTAACAACACATTTTTCTTTGTCAAATGTTACTTCATTACCTTTATCACATAGTTGAGACACACTTACCAAATTAAATTTTAGACCTTCAACTAAATAAACATTGTCAATAGTTTTAGATGGATTCTTACCAATTTTACCAACGCCTAAAATTTTGCATTTACCTTTATCTCCTAGGGTGATTGAGCCATTGCATCTTTCCTTAATTTCAGAAAATAAAGATATTTTACCACTCATATGCCTTAAGCATCCACTATCTAGAATCCATTTTTGTTTAACCTACAAAACAAAAAAAATAACCTTTCTCAACCTTACTTGGCTATCCATGTGACAAATTTGGAACCATATTCGGGATAGACCATGTTGGGTGGTCTTGTCCCTTTAGGAACCCATATTTGCTTTATCTGTCCACGCAATTCAAGAGGAAAGGAATTCTTGATAATATGATTTTCCTTACGTTTGTATGGACATGCAAACCTAATATGTCCTTCTTTGCAACAAAAGGTTCAAGTAGGTGTACGTTTATGTATATATGCACTTTTCACAAATGTGGTTTTACTCTTATAGTTATGTATAACATTATTATAACCAATACCACGTTTATCACTAGTTGGTTTTTGTCGTGTAAGCATTTTAGTGAATTTGGATTCAGATTCATTTAGCTTGGTTAATGCTTGTAGATTTTTCTCAGACTCATTTTTCAAGGTTTTGATCCTAGCTTCAAGATCATTGTTCTCATTCTTAAGGTCGATAAGCTGTTTAGTCTGGCTGAGATTCTGTTCTTTCAAGACCGTGACAGTCTTTTCAAGTTTAATTTTTTCAGCCTTTAGTGAATCATTTTTATTTATGATTTCTTCACAACCTTCAGCATAATGACGTATTCTATCCACTAAGATATCTTTCTCATCTTTTAAAATCTTTTCAATTTGAAACATATTGACAAGAGTTGTAACTAATTCATCTTTTGAGCATGTGTTAAGATAGTCACGTACCTCTTTATGATTTTGATCCAAGTCATCATTGTTATCATTATCTACCATAAGACATACATGAGCTTGTCAATCTTCACTTTCAGATTCGGATGATCCTTCGGAATCACTCCAAGTTGCAACCATCGCTTGTTTCTTCTTGTTCTTTTTGTAGGATTCCTTTTTCTTCTTAAGACAGTCCTTTACAATATGTTCTGTAGATCCACACTCAAAACAAGCAAGTTTGTTAGTCTTAAAGTTTGAATTAGGGTTAGAAGACTTACCTTTATTTTTGGATTTAAATTTCTTAAATCTTTTTCGCATCTTCATAATTCCTTCAAGACCTTTTGTGATCAATGCAAATGAATCTTCTTCATCATCGCTTTCTTCTTTATCACTTGAAGATTCATGATGTTTCTTTGCCTTTAGAGCAAGATTTTTCATGGAAGGTATTACATCATTTTCTCCATCATCATGTAGGGTAAGTTCATGAGTTGTGAGTTTTCCAAGGAGATCGTCAAGCGATAGAATTCTCAAGTCTTGAGCTTCCTCAATGGCGGTGACTTTTGGACCCCATTTGGATCTTGGAAGACACCTCAAGACCTTCTGGACTTTTTCTGCATTAGTAAAAGTTTTGCCAAGAGAATTCAAACTGTTAGTAATCAAAGTAAAATGAGTAAAATTTCATTTATATTCTCACCCTTTTTCATCTTAAACATTTCGTATTGATGCATAAGGATATTGATCTTTGTTTCCTTCACTTGACTTGTTCCTTCGTATGTCACAACCAGCTTGTCCCATATTTCTTTAGCACTTGTACATGAAGAAACTCGATTAAACTCAGTACCATTCAAAGCACAACATAATTGATTCATTGCCCTATAGTTTTTGGAAACCCATTCCAAATCAGTTTGTGAATATTCGGACTCAGACTTTAGTACATCATTTCCTTGAGCGTTCTTTTTCATGGGTATCTTAGGTCCTTTGGTTATAATCTCCCAAAGTTCCATATCTTGATCAATCACGAACATTTTCATCAAGGTTTTCCAATGTGAGAAATTTGTACCGCAAAACAAAGGTGGTCTTGAACACGAACGTCCTTGAGCAAACAACCCTTCTCCTATTGGATCCATCACAAGATATTACTCTTTTTATGTGAAACTCAGCTCTGATACCAATTGAAGGTTAATAGAAGGTTCAATACTCTCTAGAGGGGGGGGGGGGGGGGGGGGGGGGGTGAATAGAGAGTTTGGACTATTTAAAAATTTATCTGGAAGCTTGTCTCAAGAGTTTGAGGAGTCTGTCAAAACTGTTTTCTGGAACAGCTTTGAGTTAATTCGTAAACAATAACGTATGTGCGAAAAATAAACTTTAAAGAATAACACACGATATGTTAACGAGGTTCGGTTCTAACCAACCTACTCCCCGCCTATGGGTTCTCTTTCAACCCGTAGGATTTCTACGCCTTTTATTAATCTGACTTTAATACAAACAAGAAGATCTCACTATCTCCTCACACCACGTTCTTCCCCTTGAAAAACCGTATTACAAGTCCCTTTAATAAAAGAAAAATCCCAAATCTCACAATAGAGATTCACAAGTTGAACACTTTGATAAGTATTCCTGATTAGGCCTATTAAGCTTAATTTAACTCTTTTTAAACTCTTAAACCTATTACAAATGTAAGAGTTAGATGAACTAAGAAATACAACTCTTTAAACACTTAGAGAATTTCTAAATCTTAAGTCAAGAGAGAAAGAGATAAGAAGAGGTGTATCCTTAAATTTGAAATGAAGCCTTGTATTTATAGTGTTACGCCTCAACACATCATGAAAAAGAATAAGGCTCATTTCCGTTATTTTTTGTTGACCTGGTCATTCAGCGTCTGTCTTCAAGATCTTGAGGTTAACTTTAAACTGACGTGTATTGACAGCTAAAATAATTTCGTCATTGTTGTGCTGTAATTTGTCTTTAATATCCAATGCTATGCTGTCACGTTAGTACTCATACAAGATAATAAAACTAAGCAAAAACAAGATATATCAACGTTTAACATAATCATTCAAATTAATTCCTATTATTAGTATTAATTCAAATAGTCATTTTCTATTTTTTGTATTAATTCAAATAGCATCTTATTAATAGAAAACTCTATATCTTGCATAACAACTAATTCAATATCAAATATAGCCGTGTACTATAATTAGCAAAACATGTGTACCTTGTACTATATTTAATCATCAAATTAATTTAAGCACATATTTAAATTCAAGTTCAAATATAAACCGTTTAAGATAAAACGTGTAATAACATATTCAAACTTAATTTCAAATAATATCAAAGTTAATTTTAATGAACCTTGACCTATTAAAATATTTCAAATATAATTTCAAGGAACATTGACCTATTAAAATATTACGAAATTAACCTGATTGTAAACGTAATTATCTTCAAGACATTGAAAAATATTTCAAGACTTATAAAATCAACTTTAAAATAAACTTAAGTTCTTTAAGCATATTCCATCGTCTTCGAATTTAAATATATATTACTTATCAAATGTATATCAAATATGATTTTAAACTTACTTAAACAATTAAATGTAATTACTTAATTTATTTGTTTAATCAATATGTGTTTTGAATTATCATCATTCAAGAGAATTAAGTCTTCAATCTCCTCTTATCATTATTTAAGAGAGTTGAGTCTTCACGATCAATAGAAATGAATTTAAAAGAACAGAATTCATAGCAATAATCATTATCTATACCTGAAGAGGGCTTTCGAGGGCAGAATTGATATTAGTAGATTATGTTTTGCACAACAGGTCATCATTAGCTACATTCAATGGTATTATTCCGGCTTAACTTGGTGTTGCACATGTAATGTTTTCTCTAATATTACATTTGATATATTTTCGTCGTAATGAAATAGTTGTTACTTCTTCTGTTCCACTATACTTGTTACATTTGACTTTTTACGTAATGCAATGTAGTATTTTGATCATTTATATATTAAACTATACACATTTAAAAATTATAAAAAGTTAATATTATGAAACTATGCGATTAATCGATTCAAACAAGATTTCACCTGGCTATATTTTCTCTTACACTTTAGCCGCACTATATAAAATAAGTGTCAACGATGAATAGTGTCGATAACCGTAATGTAGCGAGTATTTCAAAACAGAATCCTAAATTGATTCGTTTTTGATGATAAGCTCCAATTACATCATAAGAATTACAAAAAAGGGTTCTTTCATATACTTATAATTATTATCGTTTTTCATTTTGATAGGTTTTTTGAGTCCGTAGATTCTATTTATTTGCACAAATACCTTGACGATTCCCACTCGTTAATGTATAGAGTCCAATAAGCATATCTTGAGTTGGTACGGAAATGGGATCCCCTATAGTGGAGACCAAAGATTCATATGATAAAACAAAGTAATTTTCTAAAATGTAGTGCTAGCCAATGACCACGGGGACGCAGCGCATTAGCTAAACCCATTTGAGGGCTTTTTTAACTAATTCACCATGACAATTGTGTCTTACCCATTTAATCCGGTTAACTCACGTTACAAGTGCTTCCTGAATTACATCCATCCTTGCCAACCATTTGAGAGTTATAGCATGACGAAGGCCTTAAGGGAAGGCAAATGTAAAGCGCGTAGTCCCTCGATTCAGGGATTGATAACGTCATCCTCGGTCGGTACGTATAGTGTTCAGTATCGAACATAGTCGAGTCGTCCAGGAACTTGCCAACCGCTCCCTTTTGCTCCCATCGTTTAGGCACCTTGGGTATTTTGTATCCCATAGCCAATTTTTTGGCAGCTGTTACTGGTTCCTAATGGGTTCTACGAACGAGGCCGATAAGTGGGAAAAGATGCTTTCTTTTGGAATGAGAAAGAAAAAGAAGATATAAATATTGTTATTTTATTTAATTCCAATTTATATTGGATATTATAAAAATATTAATAATCAAAATAATGATAGTAATAATAATAATTTAAGTAATATAGATAACTATAATGAAATATATTATATAAATAATGGTAAAGAGTAAATAGGTAGTTTTATATTTAAAAAATAATAATAATACAAAACAAAAGCTATTGAAACACGGTTATATGACTAGTGGAAAAAAAACATATCTGTTGCTATACATGTGCTGCGGTTTTATTTATACACAACATTTAATCGAAAATAAAATTCAGCAAAAAAAAAAATTTCAACAAATGCTGCGGTTTTTTTAATATGACCACAGCAAATAAGGCATTGAAGAAATCAAATGCTGCGGTTCTTTGTATGACCGTAGCAAATAATACATTAAAAATCAGCAAAATGATTATATGCTGCGGTTTTTGCTTTGACCGTAGCAACTGACCAATTTAAAAAGGTTCCTTTTAACGTCTATTTTCATAAACCCTACTGTTTCATAAACCACAAACGCACGCACAACATTTCCTCTTCTTCCTTCGAAATTTCTCAAACTTCAAACGATTGTTCTTCTGAACTTCAAACTTCGAATTTTTATAAACCCTACTAGTTCATCATCTGCTCGACTATTCTTCTTCTCCCACGACTTCTACTGTTCATCATTCTTCAAAACCCTTTGAAACCAAAAGCATTTGGTCTTGTTCATCTTCAAAACTCACGAATTAAGGTATTATTTCTCTTTTTAATTTCTCAAACCTTTAAGTTTTTGTAAGTTCAATACATACGAAAATTAGGGCTATGGTCACTCATGACCACGCAGAATCGACCAAAAATAATGGATTTGGGTTTGAATTCGATCCAGAATCGACCGAGGCCCAACCCATGACCATCCACACTTCTTAGTAAACACAAATATGTTAACCCTTATGATTTGCTATGGTCACTCATGACCACGCAGATAAGGCTTTAGTCGTAACACCTTCAAACAATATTTATTCACCTTTATGCACTACATAAGTATAGCAAAACATAAGGGGTTGAATCATGAGGACAAGTGCATGCTAAATCCAATTTTCTTAATATACCAAGGTTATATGGCTTGTGTGAAAAGTCTATAACTATAAGCAAGAATGATAAAACGATTGAAGTTATATAAGTCAAATGGGGAATACGAGGATAGATTAGAGCCACCCTAGGAAAGTGATTTTGATAAAAGATAAACTAGATTAAAGAAAATTAAATAATAATTAGCATCGATACTCATGATAAGAAAGGAACTTTTTTATCCCACACGCCACACGTATTTCCTAAAATTTCTCTATGTCTCACTAGGAGCGCCTGGACAAGATTCGTATTGAATATCAATAGCTAACGATTTTTATCATTTCCATAACTCTAAACAATGAAGAACACTTTCTTTCCTAGGGTTTCGCTAATAAAACCACTAAAACTTCTACTCACTCGTGATTAAATTAAATAAAACAATAGTAATAAGGAAAGCAATATGATTACAACATGAATATAACAATTATAAACAAGATAGATTCAATAAACAAACAATACAATAACTAATCTTAATAGCAAGTTAAGAAGTGATACTTATAAACCAAGATTAATCTATTATCTATTACATATAAAAAGAGAGCGTTTTTGTTTACTATTCATCAGATGATCTAATAAACAGTATAACTTCAAATGCTAACAAGTGTCTTTGGTGTGAGATAGTGGTCGTCTATTTCGTGTTTTCCATGCTATCTGATCTGTTGCTTTGTTCCCCTTGCAACGGCTAGTATTGCCCTAATTTTTTCTTCTTTTGTACGCTTTGTTCAAATGGCGTCCTCACTTTCTCTCATTCCCTCCCATCACTATCCCTCATTCCTGTTTCTCTCTTTCCCTATTTCCCATCTTTTACCTGCTCCTTCAGAACATAGTTCAGCAAGCTTCATCTTCTCCATTGCGTTTGATCTTATTCCCGTATACAAATTTTTGAATGTTAAGTATAATTTACATATCAAATTCACTTTAGAATTTTGTACTTTGGTTATTTATTTATGTCTCTGAATCCAGAGTTTCTGATTCTTTTCATTTCAACTTTAAAAATTACAGGCGGCTGAAAATGGAGATAAGCATTGGATTTCCTTGCTATTTCATCTATGTGTTTTCAATCTCGATCTGCCATCAAATTATGAGAAGCTTTACATCTTCATTGTCGGCTAATCCACGAGTAATGTAATTACTCTTCGAATTACATAAATTTGTATGGTAGTTCATCTTTCTTAAATTTGAAGAGCAATATTCGTTCATCTCTAATTTTGAGTAATTTGTGCAATGAATGAAAACTAGGTCATTCAAATTTATTTTTAACTTTGGTTTTCGAAATTATTATTGATTTAGAAGGTTTAGTTCATCTTTCTTAAATTTGAAGAGCAATATTCGTTCATCTCTAATTTTGAGTAATTTGTGCAATGAAGGAAAGCTAGGTCATTCAAATTTATTTTTAACTTTGTTTTATGAAATTATTATTGATTTAAAAGGTTTAAAAGTAATATTTTTCTTTTTATGGATTAGAGTATTTTGAGTATTTTTTAGGGGTGCATCCTTAAGCTCTTGCATCCTTCACATCTTTTCAATATACTTGTTTGATGATTATTATAAATGTACGTAATTGAAAAGTTTATGGTATTAGATTTCTTTATTATCTTATCAAATTATTGATGAATCCTATATTGCCAGTGCTAGAATACAAGTGCAATGAATATAATTAGTTGGAAGTGCAATCAGCACAGAAAGCTCAAATTGCTTTCCTCATGGATCCTAATCAAAGGCATTATATCAAAGTGATTCTCTTAGCGTCTTGCTTTACAAGGTACTATTACTCCTTTTTAGTTAGTTTATGTCTTGTGAGATTTCACTGATACCTGAACTCTTATTTGTTGACGTACCTTCGTAACTATTATCTAAAAGGTTTGTGTGTGACTGAGTTTTATTTGGTGGACTGGTGCAAACTAAATATGCAACAAAAAGTGTAATAGAAATTGTGAGAATGTGGAAGATTAGTATTTTCCTTGAATGCTTATTACAAGTGAATCATATAAGTGACAATTTGAAGTGATATTGAGGAGAAAAAATAGGTGACAATTTACTATTTTATTTTAGCAAAACTATTAAGCAACAAAAAATTGTCATATGCAATACATAAATGACCAAAAATGGAAGCACAAGAGTAGTTTATAGTCGTCTCCTACTGTAAATTCTCCAAAGTTGAAGTTAATAGTTTTTGGGTTTTACGAACTAAACTTCAGAGTGATAGTTATATTTCAGACATAATCATAAGATATTTTGTTCCTAGTTCATTGCCAAATCCGATTATGAGATGCCTCTAATATGTGTTAAATTTTCTATGATTTGATCATTTCATCTATTTTCTAATTAGATTTTCAATCTTGCGTACAAACAATGTCAAACCATGAAATTGAAATATAATTATAAACTCTCGAAATGGAATCGAAAGAGCAGGGCTGACGCATTACCAGGATGTTAAATTTTTTATAACGATCGCGGATTAACATGAAAAGAATCTTACTTGTCCCCAACGCGAAAGTACCGGGCATTTTCGGGGACTAGCCCGCTTCCACTCTTTTCTTTTCGATTATTTGGCCTGATCGAAGCAACCTAGGAAAGGTTGGTAGCCTACATAACCAACTTCTCATACCAAGAAAGCCATGAAATGATTTCTAGTGAGCCAAGTAGTCTGGGGAAAAGATAAGGCTTACCCACTACCCTTTCCCCCCAAAAAGGGATCCTGAAAAGTGTGGTTTGTTCTTTTACCATGTCAGCCACACTCTCATTTAGTTGATCTTGTACGAGAAGTCTAAACATTCTCCAAGTTGATACGAGATGCAATGGTAGGATTTGCCATCTTTCTTATTCAATAATAAAAAACCTTGCTCATGGAGGTAAGCGAGGAGGAATTTAGTAAAGGGATAATGCCGCTTTTTACTAGTATAGTCTCGAGTTGGTAATTAGAGTTAGAAGCTTCACAGCTTTCTACACGGGCGAATATAGTATACTAGACCATATTCTAGGTCATTCGGAAGGATAGGAAATAGGAAAATGAGTTTCATATTCTAAATTGGTGCCATGGGAATACCTTCATTACTCATTTAGTTGGATCGAGGAACTGCCCTGGTGTAAGGTTAACTTCGAAGGTGAAAAAACATCAGTATGCCGACACACGTGTGTGCCCGCTAAGAAGCCTTGACTTCAATTCGGAGCTATGGAGTGCGAACTTTCACTCATGAGGAGTGGGATATGGAGAAATTTGTAATCCTCTTTTCTTGTAGCTTTAGGTTTCAGTGCTGAAAATCCCTCAACAGTTTCACCAATTGCTTGATTGACTACCCAGTTGAAGTAGTAAAGTCAGTGGTTTTCCCGATTTGGAACCGAATTCGGGACCAACATTCTTGCCTGTTGGAGAAGTTTGTAATCCTCTTTTTTTATGATCGTCTTAGGCTTCTATTCTATATTGAAAACTCTTTCATACTTTGATATCCTTATTCCTTAATAATATAACACCCCTAAATTTCGAGTAACTAAACTATATTATATTATATAATAATTCTACTAAAATTTTGGCAGAGTTCTGTTTGAAATATAGACTGTCTAAAATATTAATTTAGGACAGACGTCCAAAATATAAACTTGTTTCAACAAAACATTCATTCCATTTTCCAAGTTTTCAACTCCACATAGCTCAATTGTTAACGCATCTCCTAACTCGAAATTTCAAGCGTGTTATTCCACGATTATTTTAAGAATAATCGCTAAGGAAACTATCCATCCAGCGTCTAAATCATAACTTAAGATAAATTATTACAACCTAAACGAAAAGATTTAGCGCAGATTAATATTTACACCTTTATGTTTTAAAATACTAATTATACATAAAACTAAGCCGAAAAGAAATATTATAACTTTATATACAAAATGAATGGACGTAGCTCTCTGTCCGTACCCTGACTCTAACCTTCAGGTACCTGTATATAATGACATGTAATATCAGCCAAACAGGCTGAGCTAGCTTCCATACTGTGAGTTCCAAACATATATGCAGATAGGATACATACATGTATATTACAAATCACTTACTTTTGCACACACAATACTATAAAAAAATACGTTGTAACACTAGTGGAAAAAAACGTATCTGCTGCTAATTATTTGCTGCGGTTTTTTACATACGTAGCAATAAATAAGAAAAAGAATTAGGAAAAAAAAATAAACACTCAAATGTTTCAGTTTTACGCTTGCCCGCAGCATATAAGCTATTTTCACATCATATGCAGTGATTTTTGTCCTGCCTACAGCAAATAATTCTTCCCAAAAAATTAAAAACCCGCGTTTTAACGTTCATTTGGTTAAACCCACATATAAACTGTTATATTTCTAAAACCCACGACTACCTACTGTCTTCTTCAAGTTCCTCAATTTCTTCACGTTCACAAAAATCTTTGCAAAAACCCACGACTGCAGCTATCGTGTTCTTCTCTTCAAAAATCTCTACTGTGTTCTTCAATTTCGTTCATGCTAATTTACTGTGTTAAACATAAGTAAATTAGTGTTATATATAAGTAAATTAGTATAACCGCCCATTGCACGAATTTTCTTCTCCATCTTTTTTTAAGTTATTCAACTCACCATTGTTGTTTTTTCTTCAAAAAGCCACAACATTAGGGCCAAGCTTGTTCTTCTTCAAGGTATAAATTTTCAATCTCTGTTTAAGTTCTTCAAGAATAGCTTCATTGTGAAAAATAAGTATTTAGTCTTTTTTTATACTAATTTTGATTTTGTTTTACATAGGTTACATTTGTTTTGCATGAAACTTTGCATACAACACTATTTGGTATATATTATTTGTGTTGAATGTATTAGAATTATAAAACATAGTCATATACTTAATATTACTTGGTAAGTTACGATTTAAGGTTTTTAAAACTTTTTTGGCACTTTAACACATAAAACTATTTTGTTAAAATTGAATTTACGTTCCTATATTTTAATATATTTGTATTCATACTCTTTCAGGTACTGATATACAATGCATCTTTTCAGAGACGAAATTGTTCCTGAGATTGAGACCTCGGATAATGAGCTTCATAGTTATGACACTGAAGAGGACCAAATTGTTAGATACGAGCGTATGGCTGAAGACGCTCGACCACTTAACAATGATTATGACACTAAAGACGCCCTACCAACGAATGCTCTCACTACCACTAAGAAAAGAAAAAGGGTGAGGTCCCACGAAAAAACTCAATCACAGAACCCATGCATTTGGAATACAATGTATTGGGTCAACATTACGGAAAATGGTGTAGGCAATATGAAAAACAAGTGGGGCTTATTTATCCGCAAGATTTCCATATTGTACGCATGAAACGAGGTTCTAGAGGCTTTAAAGAATTCTTTATGGAATGATACTGTGAAAAGAAAAATATGTTTCTTTCAGTTCAGAGATTTCAAATTCAAACTAGTAACTGGCTGGATCACGAAGAACCATACGAGCAAAAAAGTCAAAACGGGTAACGAAGGTGGAGAGCAAGCACCTTTGAAAATGCCCTACGATATATGAGGTCACATATCGAAAATAGTGGGTGGATACGGGTTTATACCCCAACCACGCCCTCATCAACGACTACCTCCGCATCCGTGAATACTCTTGCTGGAGATTAGTATTGCGGGCTTTATTTCCGAGATGCAAGTGGTAAATTTACAATTGTGCTTTATTAAGAGCCCTTTTGTAATTATTAGTCCTAGTGACATTGGGCAATTTTTAAGAGGAGAAATATTGAATGTAGCTCTAATCTATGTCTAGATGAGGTAATGTTCATTATCTTACAATTTAGGCATTATTGTTTAATTGTTTTAATAACCGAGTTATTGACAAAATTTTCTTATATGTAGTTTAGTGCGACTTACGAAGAGCTAAATTATTGCGAACCTCCAATAAAAATATGATGATATTGTCCTGAATAGATTTCGGGTACTAAAAGCGTAAATGATCCAGACGACGTCAAAGCATACATTGACGTCAAAGCATACTTTGAATACTTCCCTTACATTTAAACATATGTTCATTTTGGCTCCATATATGCAAGAGTAATTTGTTGATTTTAAATTTTCGTTTGTAGTTTGCATTGGATACCTTTGATCCTATATCCTTTAACGAACATTGTAATTTGCGTTTATAACATTACGTACGCATCCAATAAGGTTTTGAATTTTGTGTTGCGAGGCGGATTTTGAGGTTTTTGTAATTAGTCGAAAACGTGTACCGTATTTGTTAAAAGACATATGTGAATTTAAAAATCAAAAGATAAATTCAATTTTAAAAATAAAACTTACTCTTCTACATATAGAGCCAGAAAGAACGTGTGTTTAGATGCAAGAGAATTATTCAAAGCAATCTCAATGTATGCTTTGACGTCATCTAGATCATTTACGCTTTTAGAACCCGAAATCGACTCAGGACAAAACCATCCAATTTTTAATGAAGGTTCGCAAGAATATAGCTCCTCGTACGCTGCACTAAACTCACGAATAAAAAAATTTTGTCAGTAATTCGGTTGTTAATACAATTAAACAATAATGCCTAAATTGTAAGATAATTAACATCACCACATGTAGACATGGATAAGAGTTACTTTCAACATTTCTCCTCTCAAAAATTACCCAACGCCTCTTTTTCCGACTACCTGCTCTCTTTGGTCTTCTCCTAAGACCATACGCAATGCATCAACATTGCCTCTTGGGTAGAAATCACCCGTAGCTAATTTTTCCTTTCAGCCCTTCTGTTCAAATAAAAAGTGACATATATAACAATTAAAGTAAATCAAAACCAAAAAATATAAAACAAATCAAGAATATACTTAATAATTTCAAAACTCACCCAGCATCAATAACCTTGCATCTTCTGAATTAATTCAGAAGCTTGTTGATTCAGAAGCTTACCACAATTTTCCTAATTAATTAATAGAAATCAAATGTCATACATATTAGTTTAATAATTGAATCAAAAGAAGTAACTTCAAATTAAAAGCTATAATATAATATGGAATACGTAACTTCAATGGGAGTTGTTCTTTGGCCAACAAAAGCCTCCCATTCCTTCTTTGATATGTGCCCTTATATTTCGTATGGCATCTTCGGAGGTGCTTGCTCTCCACCTTTGTCACCCGTTTTGACTTTTTTAGTTGTACCGGCACGCTTCTTCGTGATCCAGCCAGTTACTAACTTGGATTTGATATCTCTGAAAACACATTCTTCTTCTCCTCATCGCTCTCGATGTGAAAAAGATTGTAAAAAAATAAATTATATTTATTAGTGTCAATTAAATTAATTTTAAAATAAAACTAAATGATTAAAAATAGTAAAGTTGCTTTCCACAGTATCATTCAATATAGAGTTCCATCCGTACAATATGGAAATCTTGCGGATAAATAGGCCCACTTGTTTTCCATATTGCCTACGCCATTTTCTGCAGGGTTGACCCAATACATTGTATTCCAAATGCATGGGTTATGTGACTTTGAGGTTTTTCGTAGGACCTCACCTTTTTCTTTTCTTAGTGGTAGTGGGAGCATTCGTTGTTGAGGCGTCTTTAGTGTCATAATCATTGTTAAGTGGTAGAGCGTCTTCAGCTATACGCTCGTATCTAACAATTTGGTCCTCTTCAGTGTCATAACTATGATGAAGACAATTTCGTCTCTGAAAAAATGGATTGTATATCAGTACCTGAAAGAGTATGAATAGAAATATATTAGAACATAGAAACGTAAATTCAATTTTATCAAAATAGTGTTGTGTGTTAAAGTGCCAAAAAATTTTAAAAAACCTTAAATTGTAACTTACCAAACAATATTAAGAATATAACTATGATTTACAATTCTAATACATTCAACACAATAAATACCAAATTGTGTTGTGCGCAAAGTTTAATGCGAAACAAATCAAGTTTGAGTTACTTTATGCGCAAAAGTGACAAAAAAGCTTAAAAAAACCTATAAATCGCAACTTACTATGTAATATTAAGAATATGTCTATGATTTACAATTCTAACCACTTCAACACATAATATATACAAATTAGTGTTGAGTGCAAAGTTTCATATAAAACAAATTAAGTTTGAGCTACTTTATGCGCAAGTGCCAAAAAAGCTTAAAAAAACCTTAAAATCGAAACTTACAAGTAATATTAAGAATATGACTATGATTTGCAATTCTAATACGTTCAACACAATAATATATACCAAATAGTGTTGTGTGCAAAGTTTCATGCAAAAAAAACCAAGTTTGAGCTACTCTATGCGCGAAAGTGCCAAAAAACCTTAAAATTCATACCTTGTGAATCACTTAATTCAAATGTATTCCTTCTATGTGATCTACACGCATATAACCAACATTTACATCATCTTGACATACTGATTTTGGATTGATAAAGGGCAGTCTTCAAAAGCTTCATATTCTTCCTCATCCTCAACATCACCTTTACCAAGGATGCTTCTTTTTTTCGGTACAATAATAGACCATTTTTTATCAGACGGGTCTACAATGTAGAATACTTGCTTGACTCGGTGGCTAGTATGAATGACTCCTCACTATCACGCAAACGAGCTAAGTCTACAAGAGTGAATCAACAAATACAAGTGTGCTTGTAGAAGACTGTCTCGATGAGGCGTGATCGATTGCCAATTGTTCCTTTTCCCTAAAGCTTTCCTTCATGTCGAGAGGTGGGAAGTTCAATAGGCTTTTCCATGGCTAGAAACTCGGCTATAAAGTTACTAATCTCATCGCTCACAGTGCCTTGAATCATACTCCTCTCGAGTTGTGCTGGATTCCTCAACTTATTTTGTAAAACACCCATGTGTCTTTCAAAAGAATAACACAACCTTAAAAAAACTGGACCCAAAATCTTGATCTCACGAACAAGATGGACAATAAAATGAACCATTATGTCAAAGAAAAAAGGTGGAAAATACATCTTAAACTTGCATAAAGTTACAATTACGTCGACGTGATGAGCATCAAGTTTAAAGGGATCAAGAACTTTACTACAAGTTGTGTTGAAGAATGAACATAACTCGGTAATAGCATATGTCACATGTTTTGGCAGTATTCCACGGATTGCAATTGGTAAGGACACTTGCACCATTACATGGGCAATCGTGAAATTTCATGCTTCCCAACTTCAGCTCACTATTTAGGCTCACAAATTTCTTCATGTTGGAAGAGTACCCAGACGGAACCTTAATACCATACAAAGACTCACAAAATGTCCGCTTCTCTGCTTTGGACAATGTGTAGCAAGCTGCAAGCAAATAAACTTTATCATTACTCATCTTCTTACCGCCCTTTCCCTTGTTACTACCACCAACTTAATCAGCTCTATTTCTTTTCTTACACCTTAACATGTGCCCACAACTCCGTACGAAGACTCTTACATTCAAACCAATTTCGCACGGCCCTAACATACTTTGTCTTACCCGGAATGTTCATGAGAGTCCCGAGAATGGCATCGCATACATTTTTCTCTATATGTATAACGTCAAGACAATGCCTAACCTGTACATCTCTTCAATATGGAAGCTTCCAAAAGATAGATTCTTTTTTTCATAATCGGTCTTCACCCCCTGACTTGCCCTATTTTACCAAATGCAGTCTCAACTCTCTTAACCTGTTCATAAACTTCATAACCGGCAACGGTCAACGAGCTACACGGTACTCAACCTCCCCGTTGAACATCTTCTTCTTACGATATTGGTGATCTCGTGGGAGGAACTTTCAATGATGTATGAATACGTGTTTGCACTTAGGAATCCACGTGGATTCCATGTCATCGATACATATCAAGCATGCTTTTTTCTCTTTGTTTTTAATGATGTATAAAAGCATTGCACGCAAGGTGAACTCCTCATTAGCATATGCATCAAACACTGAAATGCCTTCATCCCACTTTTTTCTCAAATCCTCAACGAGAGGTGCAAGATATACATCTATGTCATTGCCAAGTTGTTCAGGATCCGAGATAAGAAGCGAAAGCATAATGTACTTACGCTTCATACACAGCCAAGGTGGCAAATTATAGATCACTAACAGTACTGGCCAAGTACTATGTTGAGAACTAAGATTGCCGAATGGGTTCATTCCATTCGTACACAGTCCGAGCATTAAAATATGAACCGCATTCCCAAAAGTCTTATGCAACCTATCAATACTCTTCCACTCCGAAGAATCAGATGGATGTGTGAGTAAGTGACCTATTTTCACCCTATCTACATGCCACCTCAAATTTAACGTATCCTTCTTTATAGAAAACAAGCGCTTGAATAAAGGTATTATTGGAAGATATCACAATACCTTAGCCGGGGGCCCTTTAGCATCCCGAGCCCCTTTACGCTTGTAGCGCGATAACCCACACCTAGGACACTATTCTAAGTTCTCGTTTTCATTCCGATACAACACACAATCAATCGGACATGCATGAATCTTCTGGTACTCTAAGCCGAAAGGACACATGAGCTTTTTGGCATAATATGTCGACTTTGGAAGTTCATTTCCCTCAGGAAGCATCTCACCTAACACACAACACTATTTTGTTAGAATTGAATTTACGTTCCTATGTTCTAATATATTTCTATTCATACTCTTTCAGGTACTGATATACAATGCATCTTTTCAGAGACAAAATCGTCCATGAGATTGAGACCTTGGATAATGAGCATCATAGTTATGACACTGAAAAGGACCAAATTGTTTGATACGAGCGTATGGCTGAAGACGCTCCACCACTTAACAACGATTATAACACTGAAGACGCCCTACCAACGTATACTCCCACTACCACTAAAAAAAAGGGCGAGTTCCTACGAAAAACCTCAAAGTCACAGTACCCATGCATTTGGAATACAATGCATTGGGTCAACCCTGCGGAAATAGCATAGGCAATATGGAAAACAAGTGGCCCTATTTATCTGCAAGATTTTTCATATTGTACGCATGGAACGAGTTACCAGAGAGTTTAAAGAACTTTTTATAGAATGATACTGTGGAAAGCAACTTTACTATTTTTATTCATTTAGTTTTATTTGAAAATTAATTTAATTGACACTAATGAATATAAATTTTTTATGTAGAATTTTTTTCACATCGAAAGCGATGAGGTTGCTGAAAGATTCAGAGATTTCAAATCCAAACTAGTAATTGGCTGGATCACGAAGAAATGTGCCCCTACGACTAAAAAAGTCAAAATGGGTAACGAAGGTGGAGAGCAAGCACTTTCGGAATATGAGGTTACATATCAAAGAAGGTGTAGAATCTTTTGCTGCCTAAAGAAGAACTCCCATTGAAGTTATGTATTTCATAATATATTATAACTTTTGATTTGAATTTACTTCTTTTGATTCAATCATTAAACTAATATATGACATTTGATTTCTATTGATTAATTAGGAAAAGCGTGGTAAAGCTTCTAAATCAGCAAGCCAAAGATAGTTTACCATCGCTTGGGTCCAAAAACGTACGATGAGGTTTAAAAAGAGTGGGTGGATGCGGGTTTATACCCCAATCAATGTCCAGCTACGCTCTCATCTAAGACTACCTCTGCATCTGTGAATACTCCTGCTGGAAATTGGTATTGCGGGCTTCATTTCCGAGATACAAGTGGTAAATTTATCATTAATGATCCGGCAACTAAACACACGTTCATTTTGGCTCTATATATAGACGAGTAAGTTTTATTATTGAAATTGAACTTTTGATTTTTAAATTCAAATAATCTCTAATTTGTTGATTTTAAATTTGCGTTTGTAGTTTGCATTGGATACTTTTGGTCATACGTCCTTTAACGAATACTGTGCACGTCTTCGAGTATTTAAAAAACCTCAAAGTCCGCCTTGTAACACAAAATTCTTATTGAACGCGTATGTAATGTTATAAATTTTACCAATTATATATATATATATATATATATATATATATATATATATATATATATATATATATATATATATATATATATATATATATATATATATATTTTATATATATATATATATATATATATATATATATATATATATATATATATATATATATATATATATATATATATATATATATATATATATATATATATATATATATATATATATATATATATATATAAAGTGCGTGGAGAAATTGAATCTATATTCAGAGCCACATTTTCAAAATAGACAGCAGTAAAGGTACATAACACTATTTGATTTTATATGTTTTTAAGCTTTTTTAACACTAACATCTATTTTCTCTTAAAAACCCATAAAATTGCAACTTAGCACTTATTTCTAGCATATGACTATTATTTTCCATTTTAATATTACGTTCGCATTCAATAAGGCTTTGAATTTTGTGTTGCGAGGCGGGATTTGAGGTTTTTATAATGAGTCGAAGACGTGCACAATGTTCGTTAAAAGACATATGACCAAAAGTATCCAATGCAAACTACAAACGCAAATTTAAAATCAACAAATTAGAGATTATGTGAACTTAAAAAGCAAAGATAAGTTCAATTTCAAAAATAAAACTTACTCTTCCACATATGGAGCCAGAATGAACGTATGTTTAAATGCAAGGGAAGTATTCAAAGCCGTCTCAATGTATGCTTTGACGTCATCTGGATCATTTACGCTTTTAGTACCCGAAATCGATTCAGGACAAAAGCATCCAATTTTTATTGGAGGTTCGCAAGAATTTAGCTCCTCGTAAGCCGCACTAAACTCACATATAAGAAAATTTTGTCAATAACTCGGTTATTAAAATAATTTAACAATAGCACCCAAATTGTAAGATAATGAAAATCACCTCATGTAGACATAAATTAAGAGCTACATTCAACATTACTTCTCTTAAAATTTGCCCAATGTCACTAGGAACAATAATTATAAAAGGGCTCTCAACAAAGCAAAATTATTCCTTTTACAGGGTTGGAACGATCGAGTCTTTCTCATGCAGGCGAGATGCTCATGTGTGCAACCATTTGCAATCTTAAGAGCATCAGTCAAAATTGGAGTGATTGTCATTGACTCCCAATTGACACCTTTGATGAGGAACCGATCTCTCTCTTAATGCCCTTTGGTCTCTTTTGTTATTTCAATTTATACAATTAAATTAGTGTAAGCATGTATTTAAAAAAATAAAAATAAATAAAATACAAGTGATTATTACCATGGTAGTGAATCGAACCTAAGCATATGACCATGCAACGAAACTACTAGGGCGTCTGATAGTTTTTCAAAGCTCCATTCTAGCATTGGAACCAGGAGTAAGAAATCTTCGAACCCCTTTAGAATAGTTTTCACGGTCACACTGACGTGGCCACTTGTAACAGGCATCAAATGTACTGTTTGGCTCTTTTTGGTTGGTTGTGCCACATCATATGCAACCTCAGTTAAGTCGCCATCACTAGCAACACCATATGCCACTTCATCAGGTGGCATCGTTCGGGATTGAGTAGCAACACATTCTTTGCCGAATGCCCTATTTAACCCCACGCGAACGCCTCTTTTTCCAACTACCCGCCCTTTATGGCCTTTCTCTAAGATCATGCGCAATGCATCAACATTGCCTTTTGGGGTGAATTCCCCCGTAGCTTATTTTTCCTTCCAGCCCATCTGTTCAAATAAAAAGTGACATATATAACAATTAGTATAAATAAATCAAAGCCAAAAAATATAAAACAAATCAGGAATATACTTAATAATTTCAAAAATTCACCACAGCATCAGCAACCTTCTTCGTTTCCGGATCATTAATGGTAAATTTACCACTTTCATTTCGGAAATGAAGCCCGCAATACCAATCTCCAGCAGAAGTATTCACGGATGCGGAGGTAGTCGTCGATGAGGGCGTGACTGGACTTTGATTGGGGTATAACCCGCATCCACCCACTCTTTTCAAAACCTCATCGTACGTTTTAAGGCCCAAACGATGATAAAACTTCCTATTTTCCACGTTTTTCCTTAATTAATCAATAGAAATAAAATGTCATACGTTAGTTTAATGATTGAATCAAAAGAAGTAAATTCAAATCAAAAGCTATAATATAATATGAAATATTTACAACTTCAATGGGAGTTGTTTTTTGGCAGCAAAAACCTCCCAATCCTTCTTTGATATGTGACTTATCGTAAAGTTATATTCTACAACCTCATCGCTCTTGATGTGAAAAAGATTCTACAAAAAAAGTTATATTCATTAGTATCGATTAAATTAATTTTAAAATAAAACTAAATGAATAAAAATAGTAAAGTTGCTTACCACAATATCATTCCATAGAGAGTTCTTTAAACCCTCTGCAACCTCGTTCTATGCGTATAATATGGAAATCTTGCAGATAAATAAGGTCACTTGTTTTCCATATTGCCTACGTCATTTTCCGCAGAGTTGACCCAATGCATTATATTCGTTGGTGGGACATCTTCAGTGTCATAATTATTGTTAAGTGGTAGAGCGTCTTCAGCCATACGCTCGTATCAAACAATTTGGTCCTCTTCAGTGTCATAACTATGATGCTCATTATCCAAAGTCTCAATTTCAGGGACAATTTCGTCAGAAAAAGATGCATTGTATATCAGTACCTGAAAGAGTATGAACAGAAATATATTAGAACATAAGAACGTAAATTCAATTGTGACAAAATAGTGTTGTGTGTTAAAGTGCCAAAAAAGTTTAAAAAACCATAAATCGTAACTTATCAAGTAATATTAAGAATATGACCATGATTTACAATTCTAATACATTCAACACAATAATATATACCAAATTCTGTTGTGTGCAAAGTTTCATGCAAAACAAATCAAAAACACGAGGACGTTTTCCTAACTAATCCTCAACTCCCTTCATCTTCTCATCAACACGATCCACATCCTCATCGACATTCTCTTCATCTGTCTCATACCCATCAACATGTTCTATTACATCCTCATTGACATCAGCCACACTATTGACGTCCTCAACAACACTTTTCTTTTTGTAAACTCCCTCCTCACCACGCCAAACCCAAACATGATATTGAGGCCTAAATCCACGTCGAAGTATGTGCTCCCTAAGGATATCAACACTATCTACCTTTGATACATTGCCACAAGTGACACATAGGCAATAAAAACCAACTCCCCCCGTCCTAACTTGATGTTCAACTGCAATACTACAAAATTTTAATACGCCATCAATAAATTCTGACGATTCAATGCTTCCATACATCCAAGAACGATCTTTTGTAATCTTAATTAGTGTGATTAATCAATTTAAAACAAAATTAATACACAACTTTTAACATATATAATTAAACCAAATTAAACCCATTTAACCCTGTATAACCTTTATATTATTTAAAGTAATCAAATTCTTTATATTAAACTACAAAACATATATAACCAAAAAAAAACCATTTTCTTTAATCAAATACACATAAATCAAAATAATAAAAAACTAATAATATACAACTACATACATAAGTAAATTATTCACATTCAAATGAACGTTAAAAAGCGGGTTTTTAATTTTTTGGGAAGGATTATTTGCTGCAGGCAGGACAAAAATCGCAGCATATGATGTGAAAATAGCGTATATGCTGCGGGCAAGCGTAAAACCGCAGTTTTTCCTAATTCTTTTTCCTATTTATTGCTACGCATGTAAAAAACCGGAACAAATAATTAGCAGCAGATACGTTTTTTTCCACTAGTGTTATAATGTATTTTTTTTATAGTATTGTGTTTGCAAAAAGTAAATGATTTGTAATATACATGTAATGTATCCTATCTGCATATATGTTTGGAATTCACAGTATGGAAGCTAGCTCAGCCTGTTTGGCTGATATTACATGTCATTATATGCAGGTACCTGAAGGTTAGAGTCGGGGTACGGACAGAGAGCTACGTCCATTCATTTTGTATATAAAGTTATAATATTTCTTTCTGCCTTAGTTTTATGTATAATTAGTATTTTAAGACTTAAAGGTGTAAATATTAATCTGCGCTAAATCTTTTCGGTTAGGTTGTAATAATTTAATTTAAGTTATGATTTAGACGCTGGATGGATAGTTTCCTTAGCGATTATTCTTAAAATAATCGTGGAATAACACGCTTGAAATTTCGAGTTAGGAGATGCGTTAGCAATTGAGCTATGTGGAGTTGAAAACTTGGAATATGGAATGAATATTTTGTTGAAACAAGTTTATATTTTAGACGTCGGTCCTAAATTAATATTTTAGACTGTCCATATTTCAAACGGAACTCTGCCGAAATTTTGGTAAAATTATTATATCATATAATATAGTTTAGTTACTCAAAATTTAGGGGTGTTATATTATTAAGGAATAAGGATATGAAAGTATGAAAGAGTTTTCAATATAGAATAGAAGCCTAAGACGATTACAAGAAAAGAGGATTACAAACTTCTCCAACAGGCAAGAATGTTGGTCCCGAATTCGATTCCAAATCGGGAAAACCATTGACTTTGCTACTACTTCAACTGAGTAGTCAATCAAAGCAATTGGTAAAACTGTTGTGGGATTTTCTGCACTGAAACCTAAAGCTACTTTGATTCTATGTTTCAACTGTATATATGAGCAATTAATCTATTCATTCATACATGCTAAAACACTTTCCATTTTCCATATCCCACTGCTCATGAGTGAAAGTTCGCACTCCATAGCCCCGAATAGAAGTCAAGGCTTCTCAGCGGGCACACACGTGTGTCGACGTACTGATGTTTTTCACCTTCGACGTTAACCTTACAAGGGCAGTTCCTCGATCCAACTAAATGAGTAATGAAGGTATTCCCATGGCACCAATTTAGAATAGTGAAACTCATTTCCCTATTCCCTACCCTTCCGAATGACCTAGAATATGGTCTAGGCCCGTGTAGAAAGTTGTGAAGCTTCTAACTCTAATAACCAACTCGGGACTATATTAGTAAAAACCGGCATTATCCCTTTACTAAATTCCCCCTCGCTTACCACCATGAACAAGGTTTTTTATTATTGAATAAGAAAGATGGCAAATCCTACCATTGCATTTCCTATCAACTTGGAGAGTGTTTAGACTTCTCGTACAAGATCAACTAAATGAGAATGTGGCTGACATGGTAAAAGAACAAACCACACCTTTCAGGACCCCTTTTTGGGGGGAAAGGGGTAGTGGGTAAGCCTTATCTTTTCCCCAGACTACTTGGCTCACTGAAAATCATTTCACGTACAGGAACTAGGAAAAAAAGGGGGGCTCAATAGGGATCTGATTCATGGCTTTTTTGGTATGAGAAGTTGGTTATGTAGGCTACCAACCTTTCCTAGGTTGTTTCGATCAGGCCAAATAATCGAAAAGAAAAGAGTGGAAGCGGGCTAGTCCCCGAAAATGCCCGGTACTTCCGCGTTGGGGACAAGTAAGAATCTTTTCATCTTAATCCGCGATCGTTATAAAAAAATTTCACATCCTGGTAATGTGCCAGCCCTGCTCTTTCGATTCCATTTCGAAAGTTTATAATTATATTCCAATTTCATGGTATGACAGTGTTTGTACGCAAGATTGAAAATCTAATTAGAAAATAGATGAAATGATCAAATCATAGAAAATTTAACACGTATTAGAGGCATCTCATAATTGGATTTGGCAATGAACTAGGAACAAAATATCTTATGATTGTGTCTGAAATATAACTATCACTCTGAAGTTTAGTTCGTAAAACTCAAAAACTATTTACTTCAACTTTGGAGAACTTACAATAGGAGACGACTATAAACTACTCTTGTGCTTCCATTTTTGGTCATTTATGTATTGCATATGACAATTTTTTGTTGCTTAATAGTTTTGCTAAAATAAAATAGTAAATTGTCACCTATTTTCTCTCCTCAATATCACTTCAAATTGTCACCTATATGATTCACTTGTAATAAGCATTCAAGGAAAATACTATCTTCCACCTTCTCACAATTTCTATTATACTTTTTGTTGCATATTTAGTTTGCACCAGTCCACCAAATAAAACTCAGTCACACACAAACCTTTTAGATAATAGTATAGGTCAAACATTCTCCAACTACTTGAAGATGTACCATTACTTACAAGTTACGAAGGTACATCAACAAATAAGAGTTCAAGTATCAGTGAAATCTCACGAGTCATAAACTAACTAAAAAGGAGTAATAGTACCTTGTAAAGCAAGACGCTAAGAGAATCACTTTGATATAATGCCTTTGATTAGGATCCATGAGGAAAGCAATTTGAGCTTCTGTGCTGATTGCACTTCCAACTAATTATAGCACCACATTCATATTTGGGTAGACTTTTAAGAGCTTAAATTTTATCAAGAGTTCATCTTGCAATTGTATTCTAGCACTGACAATATAGGATTCATCAATAATTTGATAAGATAATAAGGAATTCTAATACCATAAACTTTTCAATTAAGTACATTTATAATAATCATCAAACAAGTATATTGAAAAGATGTGAAGGATGCAAGAGCTTAAGGTGTTTAGGTAGTAGGAGGCAGCACACCTAAAAAATACTCTAATCTAAACCCTTATTGGACTTGGGGTCTACGTTATAAAAAAAATTACTTTTAAACCTTTTAAATCAATAATAATTTCAAAAAACAAAGTTAAAAATAAATTAGAATGAAATAGTTTTCCTTCATGGCACAAATGACTCCAAATTTAAGAAAGATGAATCAATATTACTCTTCAAATTTAAGAAAGATGAACTAAACCTTTTAAACCTTCTAAATCAATAATAATTTCGAAAACCAAAGTTAAAAATAAATTTAAATGACCTAGTTTTCCTTCATTGCACAAATTACTCAAAATTAGAGATGAACGAATATTGCTCTTCAAATTTAAGAAAGATGAACAACCATACAAATTTATGTAATTCGAAGAGTAATTACATTACTCGTGGATTAGCCGACAATGAAGATCGAGATTGAAAACACATAGATGTATAATAAGTCTATAGCTAGCATCAAAGCCATTAGAAGGATAATTACGACATAAATTTACCATAAATTTCTGTAAAATAAAAACAAATGAACGCAGAACAATACCAAAATCAAACAGAAACTACCACAAAACTAAAACAAATAAATCTGAAAACCCAACATGAAATTGCAACAAAATTCAACAAAAATAGACCCTGAACCACAAATTTATAAAGGAAAACCTGTAAAAATGAACCAAAAATTCTACCCAAACTTTCCATTCCCAAAAAATTACTAACTTCAAAAGTTTGAAAGATCAAAACTTTGAATGATTAATAAACTAATCAACCAACCGAACCTGAAATAGCAAGGAAATCCAATGCTTATCTCCATCTTCAGCCGCCTGTAATTTTTAAAGTTGAAATGAAAGGAATCAGAAACTCCGGATTCAGAGACATAAATAAATAACCAAAGTACAAAATTCTAAAGTGAATTTGTTATGTAAATTATACTTAACATTCAAAAATTTGTATACGGGAATAAGATCAAACGCAATGGAGAAGATGAAGCTTGCTGAACTATGTTCTGAAGGAGCAGGTAAAAGATGGGAAATAGGGAAAGAGAGAGACAGGAAAGAGGGATAGTGATGGGAGGGAATGAGAGAAAGTGAGGACGCCATTTGAACAAAGCGTACAAAAGAAGAAAAAATTAGGACAATACTAGCCGTTGCAAGGGGAACAAAGCAACGGATCAGATCGCATAGAAAACACGAAATAGACGACCACTATCTCACCAAAGACACTTGTCAGCATTTGAAGTGATCTCTTTTTATGTGTAATAGATAATAGATTAATCTTGGTTTATAAGTATCACTTCTTAACTTGCTTTTAAGATTAGTTATTGTATTGTTTGCTTATTGAATTTATCATTGTTTATGATTGTTATATTCATGTTGTAATCATATTGCTTTCCTTATTAATTTAATTTTATTATGAGTGAGTAAAAGTTTTAGTGGTTTTATTAGCGAAACCCTGGGAAAGAAAGTGTTCTTCATTGTTTAGAGTTAAGGAAATGATAAAAATCGTTAGCTATTGATATTCAATACGAATCTTGTCCAGGCGCTCCAAGTGAGACATAGAGAAATTATAGGTCATACGTGTGGCGTGTGGGATAAAAAAGTTCCTTTCTTATCTTGAGTATCGATGCTAATTATTATTTAATTTTCTTTAATCTAGTTTATCTTTTATCAAAATCAGTTTCCTAGGGTGGCTCTAATTTATCCCCGTATTCCCCATTTAACTTATATAACTTCAATCGTTTTGTCATTCTTGCTTGTAGTTATAGACTTTTCACACAAGCCATATAACCTTGGTATATTAAGAAAATTGGATTTAGCATGCACTTGTCCTCATGGTTCAACCCCTTATGTTTTGCTATACTTATGTAGTGCATAAGGGTGAATAGATATTGTTTGAAGGTGTTACGACTAAAGCCTTATCTGCGTGGTCATGAGTGACAATAGCAAATCATAAGGGTTAATATATTTGTGTTTACTAAGAAGTGTGGATGGTCATGGGTTGGGCCTGGGTCGATTCTGGATCGAATTCAAACCCAAATCCATTATTTTTGGTCGATTTTGCGTGGTCATGAGTGACCATAGCCGTAATTTTCGTATGTATTGAACTTGCAAAAACTTAAAGGTTTGAGAAATTAAAAAGAGAAATAATACCTTAATTCGTGAGTTTTGAAGATGAACAAGACCAAATGCTTTTGGCTTCAAAGGGTTTTGAAGAATGACGAACAGTAGAAGTCGTGGGAGAAGAAGAATAGTCGAGCAGATGATGAACTAGTAGGGTTTATGAAAATTCGAAGTATGAAGTTCAGAAGAACAATCGTTTGAAGTTTGAGAAATTTCGAAGAAAGAAGAGGAAATGTTGTGCGTGTGTTTTTGGTTTATGAAACAGTAGGGTTTATGAAAATAGACGTTAAAAGGCACCTTTTTAAATTGGTCAATTGCTGCGGTCAAAGCAAAAACCGCAGCATATAATCATTTTGCTAATTTTTCAATGTATTATTTGCTGCGGTCATTCAAAGAACCGCAGCATTTGATTTCTTTAATGCCTTATTTGCTGCGGTCATACTAAAAAACCGCAGCATTTGTTTAATATTTATTTTTTTGCTCAATTTTATTTTCTATTAAATGTTGTGTATAAATAAAACCGCAGCACATGTATAGCAGCAGATATGTTTTTTTTCCACTAGTGTAAGAAGTAAAAATGGTTATGAGAATGAAAGGCAGGTAGAAAATGATGCTGACACATGAGAGACACATATACTGAAAAATAGGCGGTGATGGAGATGTCATATAACCGTGTTTCAGTAGCTTTTGTTTTGTATTATTATTTTTTTTTAAATATAAAACTACCTATTTACTCTTTACCATTATTTATTTAATATATTTCATTATAGTTATCTATATTACTTAAATTATTATTATTACTATCATTATTTTTATTATTAATATTTTTATAATATCTAATATAAATTGGAATTAAATAAAAATAACATTATTTATATTTTCTTTTTCTTTCTCATTCCAAAAGAAAGCATCTTTTCCCACTTACCGGCCTCGTTCGTAGAACCCATTAGGAAACAGTAACAGCTGCCAGAAAATTGGCTATAGGATACAAAATACCTAAGGTGCCTAAACGATGGGAGCAAGAGGGAGCGGTTGGCAAGTTCCTGGACGACTCGACTATGTTCGATACTGAACACTATACGTACCGACCGAGGAAGACGTTATCAATCCCTAAATCGAGGGACTACGCGCTTTACATTTGCCTTCCCTTAAGGCCTTCGTCATGCTATAACTCTCAAATGGTTGGCAAGAATGGATGTAATTCAGGAAGCACTTGTAGCGTGAGTTAACCGGATTAAATGGGTAAGACACAATCGTCATGATGAATTAGTTAAAAAAGCCCTCAAATGGGTTTAGCTAATGTGTTGCGTCCCTGCGGTCATTGGATAGCACTATATTTCAGAAAATTACTTTGTTTTATCATATGAATCTTTTGTCTCCACTATAGGGGATCCCATTTCCGTACCAACTCAAGATATGCTTATTGGACTCTATATATAAACGAGTGGGAATCGTTAAGGCATTTGTGCAAATAAATAGAATCTAGGGACTCAAAAAACCTGTCAAAATGAAAAATGATAATAATTATAAGTATATGAAAGAACCCTTTTTTGTAATTGTTATGATGTAGTTGGAGCTTATCATCAAAAACGAAGCAATTTAGGATTCTGTTTTGAAATACTCGCCACATTACGGTAATCGACACTATTCATCGTTGAAACTTATTTTATATAGTGCGGCTAAAGTGTAAGAGAAAATATAGCCAGGTGAAATCTTGTTTGAATCGATTAATCGCATAGTTTCATAATATTAACTTTTTATAATTTTTAAATGTGTATAGTTTAATATATAAATGATCAAAATAATACATTGGATTACGTAAAAAGTCAAATGTAACAAGTATAGTGGAACAGAAGAAATAATAACTATTCCATTACGACGAAAATATATCAAATGTAATATTAGAAAGAACATTACATGTGCAACACCAAGTTAAGCTGCAATAATACCATTGAATGTAGCTAATGATGACCTGTTGTGCAAAACATAATCTACTAATATCAATTCTTCCCTCGAAAGCCCTCTTCAGCTGTCAGGGACTGGAGAAAGTATGCCTTTAACTATAAGAGCAAGAGCAGCAAACACTTATTTAAGACACTAACTTTCACAGTAGGTAATAAGTAGACGTATTAGTGCGCACCAAAAAAAAAGGATCAATGGCTAAAAGGGTTAAGTGATTTCAACTCGTTTTCAGGTATGGATAATGATTATTGCTATGAATTCTGTTCTTTTAAATTCATTTCTATTGATTGTGTAATTTTTTAGGGGGAAAATTTTAGGGTTTGATGTAGAGTAATTTTAATTGAGCTTGATTATGGTTGCTCTATTTACTAGGTAACTCTACTAATGTCATTGTAAATTCTTGATTGATTTTTTTAAAACTTAATTCTTTTGTTGAGTTAGGGTTAGATGTTTTGATTTGACTATTTAGAAATAAGGAATTAGGATAATGGTGAAATTATTGGATAATAGGGTTTGATTTTTGTGCAATTCAGAGAAGCATGTTGGGAGGTCTAATTCTTATTTAAATGAGAAAACTGGTGATACATACTGATTTGTAAATTCATAACAAATTAACGTAGTTCTTGAAAGATGATGGACCTTAGCTGTAACAAACTCAAAATTCTTAATCTTAATCTTCTGATTAATTATTCTGAATTTTCAATTCAAATTCCTAATCCTTTGGTTATCCATTTAAAACCATGCATATTTAATTCCTAAAGCTTTAAGTAGGGGCGGGTCTAGAGCGGGTCCGTTAAACCCGGACCCGAATCCTTTTATTTTTTATAGATCCAGACCCAGATCCGGACCCTAAGGGTCCATAATTTTCAAACCCAGACCTAGACCCTCCGGATCAGATGGGTCTTAAACAAAGTCTCTTTGATTGTTAAAATTGAACCTTTTGCGAGTTTTTTTGTATTTTTGTAAGCAACTTATTATCGTATTACAAACACTTGTTCGAGTCCATGAAATTCAAATACAAAATAATTACTAAAAAAAAATATTAAATTGTATAGGGTCCGAGTTCAGGTCTGAGAGGCGGATCTAGGGTCTGGGTGTGGGTCTGCACCTTGGGACCCGAACCCATAAAATATTTTCTGGATCTAGATCCGACCCGAATCCGATGGGTCTCAAAAAAAAATACCCAAACTCTTAAAAAGAGGCGGATCCAACAGGATCTTGGACCCATGACATAACTTTAAGCAATTTTGTAATTTCTTTCAATTAACTTGAAAATATTATTTTGTTTAAAAGTTTTTTTAGACGCACTAAAATATTATTTATTATTTTACAATACAAAAAGTAAAATTTTGATTATTATATTTATGGTTTTTTAAAATGTTACGTTTTTATTTTCCTTCCTTAAACTAACATTACTACATATTATTTTAACCTTATAACTTTGATTAATTATTTTATACCTAAAAATAAATCGTATTTTTATTATTAACTTAAGTATAGTTTTAAGAAAAATTTCTAAGTAAACTATCATATTTTCATGATCAAACTTACCCATTATTTTAAATTATATTCACTTGTACAAATTAGGATAAAAGTTTGATGAACCAAAATCTTTTCTCTTTAACTTATGATGTTCATTATTTACATAAGCTAACCTTGTTCTACACTCCAATCTAGGGATGATAATGGGTCTAGGACCCTGTTGGACTCGCCCCGGACCCGCTCCTTTTTAAGAGTCTTTTTTTTTTGAAAATTAGGAATGAATAACAAAGTACAAAGAAAGACATTGAACCGAGGACACCCAAACCCGCCGGCATAAAAAACCTCGGTAGGGAAAAAGCCATAGGAATAAAGGGCCACGGCAACAGGCCACCCGAAACAGCATAGGGGTGGGCTATGCATACAAGGATAAACCAGAGACTTCCAAAGGAAAGCAGGAAAAAGCCGCCAGACATCCCCTTGTACGTTTTAGCCACCTTACACACCAGAGTCTAGGGCCTATATTGCTTTACACCTTACACACCAGATATATACAAAAAAACACACACCACAGATATATTCTAAGCTATATCTATTCTATTTAACTTCAGGAGAGTTGTCGGCAAGTGATGTACTCAAAAGGATAGAAGCTATTAAGTTGAACAGAGTACCCTAGCATTTCCTTTGCCCAGATGCCAATCCTGATTTTCAGAGAGAGAACGAAATTATTCAGAATGGGGACCTTCCTTTCGAATTTGATGTGGTTTCGTTCATACTAGAGAGACCATATAACACACCCTAGGATGAGTCCCCAGATATCTCGGAATTTCCTGTTTTTCACCAGGCCAAACCATTGTGCGCTGAAGATTTGACATCGATTAGGGAGAGCAGCTACGATACCCCACCATTTGAGAATTTTCATCCAAGCGCCCCAGGCGAAGCTGCAAGTAAAAAGAATGTGAGAATTTGATTCTATATGTAGAGAACAGAAAGGGCATGCGGCATCCTGAGGGTTTATAACCCCTTTTTGTACAAGGAAGTCTCCAGTTTTCAGTTTTTCCTGGTTTGCGAGCCATACACACAGTTTTGCTCTAGGAGGGATACAATGTTGCCATATAGTGTTTGCTATAGGCTTGGATAGAGAGGGAGTAAGGGATTCATTGAGTTTCTTGTTGATGCATTTTGTAGGGTAGCACAAGGAACCAGAGTTTTTCCAGTATACCCTTTCTTCCTAATCTATTGTCGGCCCGTTCTATTCAATGATATGTTGGAGACTGCGCACTTCTTCCAATTCCCACTCATATAGGGTTCGACGCCATAGGAGATTCCAAATCCATGAACTATCATTCCATTCACCCATCTGACTTATATGAGAGTTTTTTTGTAAAGAGATTGTGAAGAGTCTTAGGAATAATTCTTTTAGGAGCCCTGCTTCACACCATCTGTCATGCCAAAAGCTAACCGAGTTCCCGTTTCCCACCCTTAGGATCATACCCTTCTACAATCGATCTGATTTTGACTGTGCCTGAGTCATTGTTCATCAAAGAAGACCATGTACCATCCCTGAGTTTTGAGAACGCATAGGAGGAGGCTTTACAACCGTTGATCTTATGCACCGATTGGATAATTTTCTTCCACAGAGTGTTGTCGGCCTTGGAGAAGCGCCACCACCATTTGAACAATAGGATCAGATTTTTGTGCATGATGTTTCCAATTCCTAGTCCTCCCATCTCTTTCGGAAGCTCTATATCTTGCCAAGCGACCGTCGGCCGGCATGTATTTCCACCGTTTGTTCCTCCCCAAAAAAATCTTCTCTGAAGTTTGACAATTCTGAGGGCAATTTTTGCGGCATCTTGAACATACTCATGAAGTAAACGGGGAGGTTGTTGAGCACACTCTTGACGAGGGTTAGTCTCCCAGCTCTAGATAATAGTTTTGCTTTCCATGATGCTAGTCTGTTTTCTATTCTTTTAAGCACTGGATCCCAAGCAGAACATCTACTCATGTGAGCCCCAAGGGGGAAGCCAACATAACTGAACGGGGGGCGTGAGTGGCGACAACCAACTCTTCCAGCGATGTCATTTGCCCAAGCATGATCTTTTGGATTCCAAGTTATGAAGGAAGATTTGCTGTAATTAAGACTCAAACCCGACATCAAAGCAAAGACTCTAAAATTCTGAAGTAATTAGTAATGCATGAGGAATTTTTTGGAGCGAAGATAAGGGTATCATCAGCAAATTGGAGTAGTTTCAGGTTTACCTTTGCTTTTCCAATGCTCACCGCCTCAATCAAGTTCAACTCATGTGCTTTATGCAGATGCTAACTAGTCCTTCACTAACCAGGATGAAGAGATACGGTGACAGGGGGTCCCCTTGCCTCAGCCCTTTTTCCATATTGAATGGTTTAAGAGGTGTGCCGTTTAGAATAATGGACATGGAGGCAGAGCACACACACTTCATAATCCATCCGATCCATTTCCGCCCGAAGCCAAGCTTTTCCATGACGAGTTCCAAAAATTCCCAGTTCACAGAGTCATATGCCTTTTGAAAATCGAGTTTGATCAAGGTTCCATGGATTTTCTTTTTCCTCAACCAACGCAGGGATTCATTTGCAATCAACACTCTATCCAGTATCTGTCTGTTCCCGATGAAAGCACTTTGTTATTCATCAATGAGAGGGGCAATGACCTCTTTGAGGCGGGAGGATATAATTTTGGCAATAATCTTGTAGATGGCACCCACCATACTGATTGGCTTAAACTCCTCAATGGATGTGGGGTTTTCCACCTTTGGTATCAATGTAACCTAGGTGATATTCAGATGTCGTATCGACTGGCCCCCAATGAAAAAGTCCATAACAGATGCGTAGATTTCTTCCCACATTTCCCTGATGAATTTGAAATTAAAGCCATCGAAACCCGGAGCTTTGTCAATCCCGCATGCCCAGACTGCTGCTTTTACTTCTTCTCTCGAAGGGGTTGATTCTAGGAAGATTGTTTGTGCTTCAGTGATTTTCGGGTGGTTTTCCATATTGAAGTCAAAATTTGGGACATGCTCTTGAGCAAATCTCTGGGCAAAATAATTTCTGGTTTCTTTTTTTAGATTTGCCACCCCTCGAATTGTCCTGCCGTTGATTTTTAACTGGCTAATCTCTTTCTTCTTTTTTTTTGTAAAGAGTGGCGGCAAGAAAGAATTTTGAATTGTGATCTTTTAGTTTGAAGCCGTATGATCGAGCTCTTTGTCTCCATATTCTTTCTCTTCTGATGAGCCACTGATGGAGGAAGCTATTGGCTGCATTCAGTCTGGCCTTTTCCATAGTATCTAGCATTCTGTTATCACTTTTTTGTTCAAGATCATGGATCACAACTTCAAAATCTGCAATTTTGTTATCCATACAGTCAAAATTTGCTGACCGCCAAGCTTTGAGGGGGGTTTTGAGTATCTTCAGTTTGTTGTGTAGGGGCACATTCGGGATGTTGCGCCATTCATTAATCAGGAAGCCTTTAAAGTTCGGATTCAAGAACCAGGCGTCGTAGCACCTGAAGGGTTTTTGACCCTAGTTTATGCAATCTTCCATTGATATGAGAAGAGGGTTATGATCGGAGAAGCTTCTATTCAGGCCCTGTAGCCTCAGATGTGGGAAGGATCTCAGCCATGTGTGACAACATAGAGCTTTATCCAGTCTGCTTTTTGATTCATTCCTTCTCCAGGTAAATTTCAGTCCATGTAAGGGTAAATCAAGTAGTCTCAAGTCTGTAATCCATTCCGAGAAATCATTCATGCTACGGTCGCATCTGTAAGATCCGGTTCTTTCCCCTGCGTGTAATGTGACATTGAAGTCACCAAGCATCAGGATTGGTTTGTTGATACTGACCACTCTCTGTTTAATCTCTTCAAACATAGCGCATCTTCCCATTCTATCATTATGCCCATAAATGACACCCACACGACATTCAAAATTATATGAGTTAATACACCCTTCAATAAGGATCCATCGACTTCCCATGTGTTTACTTGAGGCAATGAAAGTTTGTTTATCCCACACAGCGATCACTCCGCCCCCGTTCGTCTCAGAAGCATAAACTTCACAAAAATCATAGTCATCGTTACCCCACATCCTCTTCAACCTATTTTGCACAGATCTCTTGTGTTTAGTTTCCGCAAGACCCATGAAGGTAACTTTCTTTTTTTCGACTAAAGATCTAATAGGTACAATTTTCTCGCCTATACCTATACCACGAATATTCCAAAATAGGCAGTTCATTTAAAGTCAGGTAAGCACAGATACACCAACGAAACAGGGAAAATTTATGTGGTTTTCCCCTCCAAGATCATGATTCTCTTCGATTTTCTGAGCCCAGATACAACAGCACATTCATCCTTTTTTAAGAGTCTGGGTCTTATTTTTTGAAACCCATCTGATTGGGATCGAATATGAGTCTAAAAAATAATTGACGGGTCTGGGTCCGGGTCCTAATCCTTGGACCCGGACTCGGACCCTTATAATAATTAAATTAACTATTTGTTTTCTATCACCTTTCCATTTCCCCCTTTTTTTTTCTTTATATTTATATTTGTATATTTTTATAATTATTTTAGACCCATTATGGAGTAAGGACTCATTAAGGACCCTAAACCTATTAAATTCGGAGGGAATGGGTCTGGTCTGAAATTTTTGTACCCTTAGGGTTCGGGTCTAGGTCTGGATCTGGATTTGCAAAAATTAAAAAGGTCGGGGTTTTGGTCTGGCTAAACCCCTTTTACACCCGCCCCTTAACCATCCTTACAGTTTATTTTCTTATGTTAGAATTTTTATTAATATGTTTATATTAGCCTTCAAATTAGTTTATAAGGTAGTAAGTTATTTTATGAATGTATTTTACTAAGTATGATTATATTAAGAATATTGTTATTATACTTTATTTTGAGATTTAAGTTTATTCTTAAAGTTATAGAAAATTTCTATGTTATTGCGAAAAGTTTTTATTTTGTAAGTGGTTATGTTAATTATTTAAATTTAGGATTTAGTATGATAAATTAAATTAAGTCATTCTTTTTATGTGAAAAGGGCCCAAAATACTCATAGGCCATTCAACTACTATCATATAATAATAAAAATAAAAGAGTTTGATTTACTATTTTAAATTATTACAACCATTTTTGTGATAATAATAAGATAACAATTTAAAAAGATATTTTTGAGAAATTTTTATAAGTTATTAAATATTGAAGTAAAGTAACTTTTAACCACTATTTAGTACAAAATATTTTATTTGCTAACTATTTGACCAAAATTTATGTAAAATGATGTAAAAGTATTTTTAGTAAACTTGCCGCTTAAACCATGTGTGATATATTGACTTTGTGAAATTACAACTTTTACTTGTTTTATAATTAGAAATATTGACTTTTGTGAAAATTATAAGTTTGACTTGTTTTTCAAACTAGAAATATTGATTTTTTGTGAAATTATAAGTTTTATTTGTTTTACAACTAGAATGTTGATTTTTGCAAACCTAATAAGTTTACTTATTTTTCTAAACTTGAAATATTGATTTTTGGTGAACTTGTAGAATTTTGAAAAACTTATCCAAATGATGCAATTTTAACTTAAATTTTAATGAGAATATTTAATTTTTTTTGAAGAGAATAAAGTTTTATTTATTGTAAAGTTAAAAATGTTGATTTTGGGAACTTATTTAAAAAAAGAGATAGATTTTAGTAGCTACCTGTGGAAAATATTAATTTGGAGAGTATTGATAGAATATTAAGTTACTAGTGTGAATTTAGCGAGCTAATAAAAATAAAGTTATAAATAAAATTTAATGTGTAAAAATTTAAAATGAATGTATTAAGACATAAAGGTTAATTTTACGTTATGATTTAGAATTTTATTAAATAAAAGAGGTTATCACCTAAGTTGATCAAAGTTAAAGTCAATGTCAAATTGTAGTAATAAAATGTGATGTACTTGTGTGAATGAATATTGATTGAATGACCCTGATAGTAAGGTAATGTCGAACCATGGACCGACATGTAAAATCCCGGCGCCCGTGTTGGCTGGCACGTAAAATGCGGTGTAAGAAAGGAGGTTAGCTACCTATCTTGAAAAGCTCGAGCACAAATTGTATTGGAGTTGACGACTCCCACCACAGTTAGGGTTTAGGACTACGGTCCTCACCTAACCAAACCCTTACATATATAAGGTGTCGTATTGATGTGCTTATTGATCAGTGATAAACTTAATTAGTATTGATGCTATGATGCATGATACGGTTATGAGTATTAACCAAATGAACTTACTTAAGTGTTAAGATTACCGAATTGTATAAGTGGCAGTAACGTACTTCTGTCAGGATTGAGAATGGTATTTTAATGTAACAGAAAGAATATGGTAAAAGTATACAGTGATGTTAATTAATTATAAGTTCGTACTAAATTATTATTTTGTAAATGTAGCGTATAATTTTCATATTTTGAGCTGGATAGGAAGTTATGTTCGGCGTTAAGCTCTGACCGATTCAATCGGCTGTCATCCGTATCATGGATGGCAGTATTTTGCAGGATTTAGTTCAGGTTCCGATCCAGGCCGCATCAATTACTATTTATCGAGAATTGAGCTGCTTTTTGTATCTTTATTGATGACTTGATGATTATGTATTTTTTCATTTTTAGCAAACAATATTTCTTATCAGATGTAATATTTACTTTTGTTTTAAACAGTTTCAGTTTTTAAGATTTAAAGTTTTTAACTGTTTGGCATTTTGAGACTTCCGCAATATTCTTGTATTAAATATTATTATTAAATGTTAATTTATGTTTTTAGATTGTTGCTCCTGTTACAAAGGTTAGGTAACCATACTTACTAACTTTACCTTAGAGGAGGTCCCCTGGAGAACCCTTCTTCGGCCCTCGTTTGCTCACTTGTGCATGATAAAACTCAGGACATTCTAGATAGCAACTCAACACCTTCCTCATCAATTCATACTAATCGTGGACTTAAAAAGACACTCTCCTTTAACTCTATAGAGTGTGTCGATTGTTCAATTTCCAACTGAAACACAAATATATATTATCGTAATTAAACTTATGAATACGTGAATTTTTAAATGCAAAAATCAAATATTGATTTTCTAAAATAAATTATTTACCAAATACATCACTTATGCATCAATTAAGGAAAAAGTGTCAAAAAGTACCTAATAAAAAATAATTTTTCCAAAAAGTACCTAATAAAAAAAGTTTTGTCAAAAAATACCTAACAAAATTTTTTCTTTTCCAAAGAGTACAAATTAACGTTTTCCTTCAGTTGACCGTCAAATATAACGGTTGACTGGCGAAAATAAAAAATTATTCTTCCTCATCTTCAATTTCTTTTCCAATTCAACTTTCTCACTCTTCTTCCTCTACTTTTCACTCAAATCGAAGTTAAATTGGTAAAGAAATTAAAGATGAGGAAGAAGAATTTTTTATTTTGACCAATTAACCGTTATATTTAACGGTCAACTGAAGGAATTTACTTGGTACTCTTTAGAAAAGAAGAAATTTTGTTAGGTATTTTTTGATAAAAGTTTATTATTAGGTACTTTTTGGAAAAAAAATTATTAGGTACTTTTTGACACTTTTCCCTAAAACGGACACAGGGACACGTAAATGGTAATATAATAAATATATCAAATTGAAGATAATTTTACAATCTTTCATTTGATATATGTAAATAAACACTTTAAAAACATAAAACTCACAAAAAATGCAAATAAGTACCAAATAAACAACATGAGTGTTTAAAAATAGTCATACAAACCAAATCAATGAAAACCAAATAAATAGGTAAATTTAACTTTGATCATCACACATCATCCATATATGAGGTAACGGAACGCTCAATATGACAAATGAAAACTTTTTAAGGACAAAGATAATATATTTAAACTCTCTTTTTAAATGTAACACGCTGAGATTTTACAAAGTTATTATTTAATCTTTTAAATAACTTTTGGAGATTTTATAATTATATATTAAATTATTTAAATTAGTTTTAATAAATTTCTTTCATATAGGAATATAAATATTAACACTTTTATATTAAAAATAAATTGCAATTACTCAAATAAAGAGATTAGAATTATATGATTATAATCGTATTAAAAAAAATGTATGAACAAAGCAAATGTGAGTTGTTGTGAGAGAGTTAATCAAGAATATAGATAAATAAAATAACAAATGAGTTAGGGTTTTTTATGGGAGACCAAAACCCTTCCCTAACATCAGATTCACACGCCTCCTCTCCCTGTTCTTCTTTCTCTCTTCCTCTTCTCCCTGTGAAGCCACCCCTCCTTCACTCTAGCAGGCAACAGCCACGGTCGAGCCCCCACGAGCAGCCTGCATCCGCCAGCTACACCTCCTCCCCCACAGCCGGCAGCAGCCACCAACAGCAGGCAATGGCGGATCTACAATATAACCTTAGGTAGCAAATGCTACCCATGAATTTTGGAACACGGGGACCTTTGAGTAACTGAGGAGTTTATTTTCAGCTTTTTCAATTTTTTTTTAAATAACACACATGTCCCTTGCCGTGTCCCTTGCCGTGTCCATCGCGTGTCCTTGCCGTGTCCACGTGTCTGGAAAAATATTAAAAAATTGGACACTTCATTTGGCGTGTCGGACACGGATTTTCGCGTGTCCGTCGCGTGTCCGTGTCCGACACGTGTCGAACACGCGACACGTCAGTTGACTGCCGTGTCCGTGTTTCGCAGAACTCAACACCTTCCCCATCAATTCATACTAATCGTGGACTTTAAAAAGACACTCTCCTTTAACTCTATAGAGTGTGTCGATTGTTCAATTTCCAACTGAAACACAAATATATATTATCGTAATTAAATTTATGAATACGTGAATTTTTAAATGCAAAAATCAAATATTGATTTTCTAAAATAAATTATTTACCAAATACATCACTTATGCATCAATTAAGGAAAAAGTGTCAAAAAGTACCTAATAAAAAATAATTTTTCCAAAAAGTACCTAATAAAAAAAGTTTTGTCAAATATATCAAATAATTGTAGGTTATATAAAATTGCTATAATAAATTATATAAACATTTTACCTAATTTAATTCCAATTTAAAAAAATCAGATTCTAAATTAGGTAAATATTAGGCTCCCTAAGAATGACATTTGTTATTTTCCAGCATTTTTATTTGTATATTCCAATTTATAAAAATTAGATTCTAAATTAGGTAAATATAATCAATCAACTATCATCTACTAAAATAATTTCATTTGTCAAGGCTCCCTAAGAATGAAAATTTTCATTTTTCAACATTTTTATTAGTATACTAGTATAGAAACTCGTGCAAAGCATGAAGTTGTTTGTAGAAAAATATAGTATATAAATATAAATTTTAGAATTTATAGTGTTTTTAATGAAAAAATTCTAGCTGTGAATATAAGTATAAATTAAAGTTCTCATATTTTTTAAGACAAATCTGAGTAATCATCCAACAATGTTATCATAATGATTCTTATCATTCTCAAAATATTTTTTGATTATCATGTATCATTTGTTTCTTGATGTATAGAAATTAAAATATTAAAAAATAATCTTTATTAATTAGCAAATACTTCAACATAAAAATGAAAACATACATTCCCAGAAAATTTAAAATAATAAATCTAATTGTGATATACTATTCATATATTAATGAATAAGTTGATGTTCATTTTGATAAGAATTATTTAATGTGGCAAATCTCTATTGTGAATGACATGAAATTTTACAATCTCTTTATTGGATTGTATGATATGATTGTAATATATACCTGCGAAACACGGACACGGCTGGCAACTGACGTGTCGCGTGTCCGACACGTGTCGGACACGGACACGCGAAAATCCGTGTCCGACACGCCAAATGAAGTGTCCAATTTTTTAATGTTTTTTCGGACACGTGGACACGGCAAGGACACGCAACGGACACGGCAAGGACACGCAACGGACACGGCAAGGGACACGTGTCTTATTTAAAAAAAAAATAAAAAAAGCTGAAAATAAAGAAATAAACTCCTCACTTACTCAAAGCCCAAAGGTCACGCATTGTACTGGCCCACTGGAAATCTGGATTTCATTTCCCTCCCTCTCAAATCTCAATTCCCTCTCCAACTCCGTTAAGTTTGAATAAAATTTAAAATCTAGAAATTATAAGATTGAGATCTGTAATCTTGTGATCTAAATGGTATAATTTGAATTTCATTATAAGAAATATTCTAGAAGATAGTATTAAGAAAATTCAATAGTAATAAATTTTGGGGGGAAGATGAATAGAAAAGCAAAGAATGTTGGGACTTGAAAATGATGGAGAATTCACCGATAATGTTGACACAAGTATTAAGGGAAGAGTGAAAAAATAGAAATCGATTGTTTTTTAAAAAATAATGTGGAGTAGTAGTTGACTGGAATACACGGACACGTTTCTGAATTGGCGTGTTTTGTGTTGGACACGTGTCGGACACGGACACGCGACAGACACGCAAAAATCCGTGTCTGACACGCCAAATGAAGTGTCCAATATTTTAATATTTTTCCGAACACACGGACACCACAAGGACACGACAAGGGACACGCAAGCAGTCAAGGACAAGTTTTTTTAAAAAAAAATAAAAATAAAAAAATTGAAACCAAAATTGAAATTTTTTGATTTTGTTTAAGGTATTTTCACTCTTTATCCTAAATCCTAATATTAATCTTGTTCTAATCTTTAATCTTAGTGTTAATCTTAAATTCTTAATCTTGAAAAGTTTGTAATTTGAATTTTGAAAAATTGAAATGTTGTTCGTCATTTTTTTGTATATCCTCTTTGAATATTTGTTAATTGTTATTTGTTAATGTTAAATTGTTAATGTGTTATATGTTAATCTTGATTTTTAAATCTTAAATTTACCTATTTATTTTTATTTTTTTTTGATTTGGTTTGTACGACTATTTTTAAATATTCATGTTGTTTATTTGGTACTTATTTGCATTTTATGTGAGTTTTATGTTTTTAAAGTGTTTATTTACATATATCTAATGAAAGATTGTAAAATTATCTTTAATTTGATATATTTATTATATTACCATTTTCGTGTCCCCGTGTCCGCCATTTTTAAGTTGGCGTTTTCCCGTACCCGTGTCGTGTCCGTGTCTGTGTTAGTGTCCGTTTTAGTGCAACTTAGATATATACTACTCATATTTGTTTCTTAAATCAACGTTTTGCGACCGGGGAGACTTATCATCGAGTGCGAGTAAATAGTAAGGTAGAAAAAACCCTAGACATCAACAACAGCAGCATCCGCAAGCAGCAACAATGGCGAACTACGATTTAACGCCGAGAATATCGCCGCATCTCGATCGCCATCTCGTATTTCCTTTACTCGAATTTCTTCAAGAACGTCAATTTTACCCTGAGGAACAACTTCTCAAGGCTAAGATCGAGCTTCTTAACAATACTAACATGGTCGATTATGCCATGGACATCCACAAGAGCCTTTACCGCCTTGATGATGTTTCTCAAGGTTTTCTTTTGAATTTTTTTGATTTTAGAGTCTTTTTTAAATTATGTTTATTTTTGATTTAATCGGAAATGTTTTGGAGTGTAGATATGGTGGATAGGAGAGTTGAAATAGTTGCGAGGTTGAAGGCATTGGAAGAAGGTGCTGCTCCTTTGGTTGCTTTTCTTCAGAGTGAGGATAAAGTTCAGGAATTACGTGCTGATAAACAGTATAATCTTCAAATGCTTGATGAACGTTATCAGGTTTTCTTCCTTTTTCTCTTGTCATCGTAAAACATTTTTTGAGAATCAATATAGATTTTATCTTTGAACGTATAATTAATACTTCCTCTGAAACCTTTTAGCTGCAAGTCACCGGGGCACAAAATTGACTTAAAGAATAGAAAAAGTAGAAATAGTTTCAAAAACTTAATCAACAATCAGAGAAAAGCGCTAGGTTATCATGGTTTGATTCATTTCAAAAAATTATTTTCTTCCTAAAAAGTGACAGAACGAAGTATGTTTTAACTAACTTAGATGATATTTGTCGTTATTGTTTCATTCTTATTTGTTTTATTGTCAAATGAGACATTGTTTCTGTGAAGAGGATATATAAAATTTTCCCTGGAGACTTGGGTTTTGGAAAACACTATGAACAACAGCATTTTACTGGGAAGTATCCTCTTTGTATATTGTTTTCTGTTGGTCACTAGATTGTAATTTTGATGGGTTTAGATGGGGTGTAGCTCTAAGTAATGTGGCAGTGTGGACCTTCTATGGTCTTATTTGTATAACATGTTGCATTCTTTTGGCTTCTGTAATAATTAGTTTATAATCCTGTTTAATTATGTACATATGTGTTCTATTTATGTTGATGATTACTTTTTAAGATGAAGTGCAAGCAAAATATTGTTTTTGCTTCATATACCCTTCTATGTATCATACACCAATGGACGACTCTATTTCCTTTTAGAGATCTAGATGAGCATTAGTTCATGTCACTTGGGTTCCATTGCACCAAAGAACAAAATTAGAAGTACCTTTTTTTCTCTACTTCAATGAAACAAAGAAATGTAGAGCGAAAAGGTCTATAGACATTGTACCTCTTCCCCAAATGATATCTATTTATTCAACATTATGAAATGTCTTCAATACTCTTGATTGTAAAAGCCGACCTTATGCTGTCCGATAGCCTTTCAATGGGAACTCAGCACCAAAGAACAAAATCTGAAGTATCTTTTCTTTCTCTTCCAAGCATCATGCAATTGAATAGTGAAATGTAGAGACAAAAGGTCTTTAGACATTGTACCTCTTCCCAAATGATATCTTTATTCAATTTTATGAAATGTCTTCAATATCCTTGATTGTATAAGCCAACCTTATGCTCTCCGATGGCTTTTCAATGGGAACTTGGCCCAAAGTTTTTCTTTTCAATGAGGACTAAATTGTACTTGGTCTACAAGTGAATTATTTGTTGGGATACTCTCGAGAATCGTCATGCTCTTAATCATGGGATAATTTAATCCTAAATTCTTCCAAAATTGTCATTTAGTTCTATAAAAGTGAGTTACAATATATAGTGTACGAGCTTTTTTCCCCAGGATCTTTTTTACAAGGCAACAACATTTGAGAGAACTATGAAGTTGAAAATTACTTCTAGTTTTATTAATCTAGATGGAAGTTGCAAATTACATCTAGTTTTATAAGCACTTAATCTCGTTTCATGTATTCTTTTGTTCATATGCCCTTGTTCTCTTGAGCCGTATCCCAATGAACAAAATTTATTGCCCTGAGAGAACTAAGTAGGAACTTTTTGGCAGTTGAGCTCAGTTGGAAGGAAAGGAAAAAAAAATTGAAGGATCTTTTCTTCGAATTAGCAAATTTGTGTGGTTTTAGAGATAAAAACCATTAGACATCCATTGTAGCTCTTCCCTAAATCATATCTATTACTATGATACTATGAAGTATCTCAATGCCCTTGGTTTTGAGGACTGTGGTCTCCAAAGGCGGATTCAATGGGTTATCTGCCTTTAGTTTGCTTTTAAGTGATAACTTAATCTCACTCAACCTACAAGTGAGACCTTAGTTGGGGAACCTTTTAAGCTGTATTGTTCTTAATCTAGCTTAAATTTAGGGACATTTAACTATATTCTTCCTTACTGGCATCAATAATTAATATTCTTCTACTGATAATAGGTTGCAATGGTTGACCGTGAAAAACTTCCTCTTTAACTTTATTCTTTTTATTGAAGTTGCAAACTACTTGCAACACTTCCATATCTAGCTTTCACTTAATTCTTTCTCTTCCTAATGTGGAATTTATATGCCCTTGAATATCTTAATTGCCGTGAGAGTGCTAAGTGTGCCATAATTTATGACAATATGTCATTTGACTTGTCTAGTATTAATAGGAGGTAAGGAACCCTAAAGCGCTAGGAGTCCCAAAAATCTAGGCTCTAGGTGCCAGACGAAAGCCCTAGCCTTTGAGTATGAGGCAACCTTAATCTTAGAAAAATAAATTAAAAACACCCCAAAAAATTACAACAAAAAGTATAAAAAGGGAAATAAAGAAAAAGGAAGAAAAAAGAAATAAATCAGAAAAAGAATTGAACGTAAATAAAGAATAAGAAAAAGAAGAATAGAAAAAACATACACGGGCTTTCAACATGAAGATCAAATTATTGCATCGTTTATCCAATCAAGGCGTCCAACCCATCCCCTGCCAAGGTGCTAGTCTAAGGTGCTCCTAGGCGAGTTTTCTCAAACTTAGGAACTTGTGTGAAAGACCTACTTCCTATCTTTGTTTTTTTCTTTTCTCCCACATTAAGAAGGATTGATTCCGGTGGTTGAAGCCCAAAATAAATTTTGAGCTTTTTTTATTTGTGTCTTATTGTGGCTAAGCAACTATATAACATCTTTAGTGTGTAAAATATGGAAATCATTGTCGATTTAAGAAAAAGGAAGAAAAGAGAATTAAAGAAGAAAATGAAGTGAACGTAAATAAGGAAAAAGAAAAAGAATAGAGAAAATATACATGGGCTTTCAAGATGAAGATCAAAATATTTTCCTTAGGAAATTGCTTCGTTTATCCAATCAAGGCCTCTAACCCATCCCCTGCCAAGGTGCTAGTCTAAGGTGCTCCTATGCGAGTTTTCTCGAACTTAGGAACTTGTGTGAAAGACCTACTTCCTATCTTGGTTTTTGTCTTTTCTCCCACATTAGAAGGATTGATTCCGGTGGTTGAAGCCCAAAATAAATTTTGAACTTTTTTTAGTTGTGTCTTATTGTGGCTAAGCAACTATATAGCATCTTTATTGTGTAAAATATGTAAATCATAGTGGATCTTAAGTGAAAATTGAAACAAAGTTGTTCTTTGGTTGAGCCGTGAATTTTGGTCTGTCATCTCATGGCCTTTACTTGTGACAAAGGGATAAGGGATTGTCAAATTTGGTGTTGTTTATACAGTAATTTTAGTTTATTTATTTTTGGTTTCTTAAACCAATTGATTCTTATTTACCTTTGGTCCTTATGTAGGTAACTGGGAATATTCTTAGATTTCATTTTCGTTTGTATTCAGATAGGTCCAGAGCAGATTGAGGCATTGTATTAATATGCGAAATTCCAATTTGAATGTGGGAACTATTCTGGTGCAGCAGATTTTCTCCATCAGTACCGAGCTCTTTGCACAAACAGTGAACGGCGCCTCAGTGCCTTGTGGGGAAAACTTGCAGCTGAAATTTTAATGCAAAACTGAGACATTGCTCTTGAGGAACTCAACCGTTTGAAAGAGATAATCGATTCTAAGGCATGCTCCAATGCTCTTATAAGTTTTTCTTTTTTCTTTTTTATGTGTGGGGGGTGAAAATAATTGGTTTTTTTTTTTTTATTGTGTACATTTATGATGTTTATTTGTTGCAGGCTTTCACATCACCTTTGAATCAGGTGCAAAGTAGAATATGGCTGATGCATTGGAGCTTATTCATCTTCTTTAACCATGATAATGGCAGGACACAAATAATTGACCTTTTTAATCAGGATAAGTCTCTCATTTGTACTTATTTTATATCTAGTGTATTTCTGTTTCTTCCTTGGTATTCTGTGGGCTATTCTAGGTGGAATATTTTTCTTAAACATTCTTCTAAAACAGTGCACTCTTAGAGCGAGAAGTGGTTTTTTGCTCATTTTTTCCTTTCAAATGCAAGTCAATATAGTTATTTGTTGCTGTACACTGTAGTTATCTTGCAACTGCATTTTTGGCATGTGTTTCTGGCAACTATGACTTTGATGAGGCGCAAGAGAAGTTGAGGGAATGTGAAAGACGTAAGAGTCTTCATGCTGTTCGACTATGCTTTTTTTATCGGGCTGTTTAGTCTTTCCAAGCAAATTCATCACTTGGGGTGTTATTTGATCCTTTCTTCATTTCTGACTTAACAAAATTCATGAAGACTTATCAGAATTCATAAAGAAAAGAATAACATATAAGAAAAAGGCATATTATTTGTTAATACTCCCTCCTATTTACCTTAGCAGTTCCATTTGACTTTTCACGAATTTTAAAGAGATTTAAATTGGGACCCTAAGGGTAGGAAAGAGAGTGGTATTATGGGTTTTTAATGTAAAGGAGGAAATTTTGTATGAGTAATGGAGGGTATAATTGAAAATAGGATAAAGCTACTAAAGGTATAAAAGTCAAAAACCCATACCAAAAATAGAAATGAGACAATTAAGGTGACTTGACCATAAAAGTAAATGAAACACATAACCTGAATAGGAGGGAGTATAACACAACGGAAATGAATATAGTTCAAAGAAACATAATCGATGCACATAATGATGAAAATAATGATCTAAAAATGATGAAAAATTGGAAAGATGAAATCTCACAATTTTAATTCGAGATCTAGTGAATTGTAACTATTACTTTAACTATTACATTTATCAAGTGTGGATAACTGATTTATTTGGTGATTTTGATTTTTTAGGTGATTTAAAGAAATCAATTAAATTGCTCGAATTACTCCCTTCAATTCACTACTAATGTTCTATTTGCTTTATGCATTCTATTTAATGCACTTATTTAATCCTTAATATCTCTAATTATGCATAATTAAAAATTATAAAAAATTGATATGAATAATTCTTGCAATGAAACGAATAAAATAAGATCCTACTTGACTATGTTTTAACTTATAGATTAATAATAAAATACAAATGAAGATAAGAGATGAATAGTATCCAAAAAGCAAATGGGACGTTAGTGCTGAATTGGAGGGAGTATCATTTTGTCTTGAGTTAATCAATGGATCTTCGTTAATTACATTCAATACTAAGAAAAAGAGCAATACACAAAAGTATGATGAGCAACAATATTTATTGTAACACCCCGAGATTTTAATGACGTAATTATTTAATATTTTAATAGCTTTTAACGATTTTACAATTATATTAAATTATTTTTGAATTAGTTTTAATAAATTTCTTTCACATACGGATTTAAATGTTAACTTATATATATATATATATATATATATATATATATATATATATATATATATATATATATATATTAAAAATATAGTTACGATTTTTCAAATAAAGAGGTTCGAATCAAAATGGTTATTTTATTAAAATGTGTGAGCCCACGAAGGTGAGTCTCTTAGTTGGATCTTGCAAGAAAATGAATCGAGATAAAAATAAATAAATAAATAAACATAATAATAATAATAATAATAATAATAATAATAATAATAATAATAATAATAACAATAATAATAATAATAATAATAATAATAATAATAATAATAATAATAATAATAATAATAATAATAATAATAGCAATAACAAGTATAAAACCCGTGAAACCCTAAACGCTCAAGCTAGCAGTCACTCTTCCTTCTCATTCTCCTCCTTTTTTCTCTCTTCTCCTCTGCGCCGCCTCCTCCTTCCCCAAGTAGCTGCTGCCTCCTCACTTCCTCACCAACAAGCAGCTGCCGCTTACGTGACCACTAGGAAGCAGCCGTCCTCGCCTCTCCTCGCAAGCAGCAAGGGCTGCGTTTTCCCCTCCAAACAGCAGCGGCCAGCAACTAGGCCACCACCTTCTGTGCGCCTGCTGCAGCCATGACTGCCAGTTGCTCCTCCCCCTTCTGCCGTGAAGGCTGCCGCCACCAACAGCCACGGTCCAGCCACGTGGGTCCTTCAAAACCATCTAGTCTTTATTCCTTTTCTAATTCCCCTTTGTAAGACATCTCACCTACCTTTAATTGATTTTTCCTTCTTGTTTTAATTGGGATTTTTTTCAAGTTTATGAGTTTTATGATGATTTTGTATTATTTCTTTCTTTTATTATTGAATTTTGCTATGAGTAAGAGTTGGATTTATGAATTTAATATATATTTATGAATTAAGGTTTAAAGTATGAATGTAAATGAAAGTTGTACTACTTTTGTGTTAAAGGATGTTTTATAACTTTAATAAATTGGTATGAGATTTGAATATGTGATTATATTGTGAATGGTGATAAATGTAGAATAGATGGTTGAAGTTATTAGTCCCAAAAGTGGGTGTTAATTGTCACTTGTATTGTTAAAAAAATGATGGTGGTTATTGTTTATGTTATTGAGTATTATTGCTAGTTAATTATGTTACGATCGTGGCTATTAGAGTTAAATTTTATCGTTGTGGAAGTCGAAAGAAACTATTGTTATTATTGTTGCTAATTATTAGTGGAAGTGTTTCTTTTCGTGTTCTTTGCCATTGTGAGTAATTTTGTATGTTGTATTGAGTTATACGACAACTTGAGGTTATCTCTAATATCAACATTATTCAAGTTATTGGTATTAGTGTTGTTGTACAAGTGTTATTTGTTGATGACATGATATGATGATAGGGTTTTGTTACTCGAGTCCCATAGGTTTAAAGAAATGGTCTTAACGCACACTTTGTTGTTGTGAAAGCTTATTTGATCCTTGGTTTAGTGGTTGTAAAAGCTTATTCGATTTTTGATTTAATGTTACAATTTATGAACAAATATAGATTGAGTAATGTGAATTAGTTTAATATGCGTTATAATAAGTGGAAGTTACTTTGAATGGGTGGATGATAGCTTGTTGTGGATGCTAGATGCTCTTAAGTGGAGACAAGTAGGCTTATTAGTTCTGTTCCTAACTTGTATAGATTTCCAGTTTATAAGAGGAAAGTAGACCCTTAGTTGGGTGATTTTTGTAAGTTGTGGTCGTGCAGTGACGCTTGCAGGTACGTACACGCAGTAATTTATTATCATGTTTATCGTTACAAAGTATTATCAATATTTCATGATTATATACATCGTATTAGAATTATAGAGTGCCAGAAAGTAAACTATGCTAGCGTATAGTCATAATAGTGATATAGGCAAGTAGAATGAAAACATTAGGAGACTGTGAGAACAGATTTCTAAATAGTAGCGAACGCACCATGGTTGTGTGTGGTATCGAAGTGATTTCCTACTTATTGAGCCTTGATGTATGATTAGTTGGCGTGACTCAACTGGATTATGTCCGGTTGATTTAATAGTTCCCTAGGTGAGGTTCGATGGGACCACCGTAAGGGGGCTATGAGCATGCTTGGGTTACTGGGCGCCGGATGGCCGATACCGCCCCTTGACCGAGGTGATAGCATGCGGGCCTTGCAAACCCCAATATGGTGGCCTCTTCACTTGTTTAGTACCCCAGTGTGTTAGTTTTTCCTGAAGGTAGGACCCGAGAGGGTCAGCTGGAGTTATTTTTTTGGCAACAAACGCTTCCCATTCATTCTTCGATATATGACCCCATATTGCATAGGGCATCTTTGCAGGTGCTTGGTCTCCACCTTCGATTCCTGTTTTGACCTTTTTGGTCTTACGGGCACGTTTTTTGGTGGTCCAGCCAGTTACAAGCATGAATTGAAGTCTCTGAATGTTTCAGCAACAGCTGAAAGAAAAACATTCTTCTTCTTTTCATCATTCTCAATGTGAAGAAGATTCTACAAAAATAAAAATTATATATTTATTAGTGTCAATTAAATTAATTTTAAAATTAAACTTAATGAATAAAAATAGTAAAGTTGCTTACCACAATATCATCTCATAGAGTTCTTCAAACCCGCTGCACCTCATTCCATGCGTACAATATGAAAATCTTACGGATACATATGCCGATTTGTTTTCCATATTGCCTAAACATTTGCCACATGGTTGACCTAATGCATTGTATTCCAAGTGAATGGGTTATGTGACTTTGAGGCTTTTCGTAAGACCTCGTCTTTTTCTCTTCTTAGAACCAACGCTAGTAGTGGTAGTGGGAACATCCGTTGGTACTATTTCTATCTTTGAGGGATATGGTGGGGCGTTTTCAGCTATATTCTCGTGTCTAATGTATGGGTCGTTTTCCTAACTCATCCTCCACTCTCTTCATCATCTCATCAACACGAATTACATCCTCATCGACATTCTCTTCATCTATGTTATACCCATCAACATGATCTACTACATCCTCATTGACATCCTCAACAACACTTTTTTCTTTGTAAACTCTCTACTCACCATGCCAAACGCAAACATGATTTTAAGGCCTAAATCCACGTCGAAGTATGTGCTCCCTAATGATATCAACACTATCAACCTTTGATACATTGTCACACTTGACATATGGGCAATAAAAACCAACTCCGATCCCCCCATCCTAACTTGATGTCAAACGACAATACTATAAAATTCTAATATGCCATCAATAATTTCTGACGATTCAATGCTTCCATATATCCAAGCACGATATTTTTTCATCCTAAGTATGATTGATTAATCCAAAACAAAATTAATAATTAGTGTAAGCATGCAATTAAAAAAATAAAAATAAATAAGATATAAATGATTATTATCATAGTAGTGAATCGGACCCAAACATATGGCCATGTGACGAAACTACCTAGGGCGTCTGATAGTTTCTCAAAGCTCCATTCTGGCATTGGAACCGGGGGTGAGAAATCTTCAAACCCCTTCAGAATAGTTTCCACGGTCACACTGATGTCACCACTTGTAACAGGCATCGAATGTATTGTTTGGCCCTCTTTGGTTGACTGTGCTATACCATATGCAACCTCAGTTAGTCGTCATCACTAGCAACACCTAACTGAGGCAACAAAAGAAACAAGGAGTCGCCTCTTGAAAATTGTGTCGTTTAGTATAATAAGCATCATAATAAAATATTAAAACACGTTACAATTTAAATTAGTAATTGCTTATATATTTAAAAACTATGTACTTGTATCACTGGCTCGGAAGTTGGCTCCGGGTTTTAAGCAACGTAGTTTATGGTCTCCGGTGTGAGATTTTGCCCTTCAGGGGTAATAATGGGCTGGGGTGCTATGGGGGTAATGGGCTCGAGTGTTGGCTCGACCGAAGTGTTAGGATCCCAATGTTGACTTTGCTGATCCTCGACAATCAGGTTTGTCAAGTCAACAGTGGGTGCTCCCATCTTCTGCAACACGAGTGTCACTTTGACGATAACGTCCTTCGTAATTTCTGCTCAGAAAGTTGCTACTTCATCAGGTGGCATCGTTCGGGATTGAGTAGCAACACATTCTTTGCCGAATGCCTTATTTAACCCCACGCGAACGCCTCTTTTACCAATACCCGCCCTATATGGTCTTTCCCTAAGACCATACGCAATGCATCAACATTGCTTCTTGGGGTAAACTCCCCCGTAGCTTAACTTTTCCTTCCAGCCCATCTGTTCAAATAAAAAGTGACATATAAAAATAGCAAAATTGCTTTCCACAGTATCATTCCATAAAGAGTTCTTTAAACCTTCTGGAACCTCGTTTCAAGTTTACAATATGGAAATCTTACGGATAAATAGGCCCACTTGTTTTCCATATTGCCTACGCCATTTTCCGCATGGTTGGCCCAATACATTGTATTCCAAATGCATGGGTTTTGTGACTTTAAGGTTTTTCGTAGGACCTCGCCCTTTTCCTTTCTTAGTGGGAGCATCCGTTGGTGAGGCGTCTTTAGTGTCATAATCATTGTTAAGTGGTGGAGCGTCTTCAGCCATACGCTCGTATCTAACAATTTGGTCCTCTTCAGTGTCATAACTATAATGCTCATTATCCGAGTTCTCAATCTCAGGGACAATTTCGTCTTTGAAAAGATGCAGTGTATATCAGTACCTGAAAAAGTATAAATACAAATATATTAGAACATAGGAACGTGAATTCAATTCTAACAAAATAGTGTTGTGTGTTAAAGTGCCAAAAAAGTAAAAAAAAAAAAAACCTTAAATCGTAACTTACCAAGTAATATTAAGTATATGACTATGATTTACAATTCTAATACATTCAACACAATAATATATACCAAATAGTGTTGTGTGCAAAGTTTCATGCAAAACAAATCAAGTTTGAGCTACTTTATGCGCAAAAGTATCAAAAAAACTTAAAAAAACCTTCAAATTGCAACTTACTAAGTAATATTAAAAATATAACTATGATTTACAATTCTAACCACTTCAACACAATAATATATATAAAATAGTGTTGTGTGCAAAGTTTCATGCAAAACAAACCAAGTTTGAGTTACTTTATTCGCGAAAGTGCCAAAAAAGCTTAAGAAAACCTTAAAATCGAAACTTACCAAGTAATATTAAGAATATTACTATGATTTGCAATTCTAATACGTTCAACACAATAATATATACCAAATAGTGTTGTGTGCAAAGTTTCATGCAAAACAAACCAAGTTTGAGCTACTTTATGCGCGAAAGTACCAAAAAACTTAAAAAAACCTTAAGATTATGTAACCTTCAATGTAAAACAAAATCAAAATTAGTATAAAAAAGGACTAAATCCTTATTAAAACACAATGAAGCTATTCTTGAAGAACTTAAACAAAGATTGAAAAATTTATACCTTGAAGAAGAACAAGCTTAGCCCTAATGTCGTGGCTTTTTGAAGGAAAAACAACAATGGTGGGTTGAATAACTTAAAAAAAGATGGAGAAGAAAATTCGTGCAATGGGTGGTTATACTAATTTACTATGTATAACACAGTAAATTAGCATGAACGAAATTGAAGAACACAGTAGAGATTTTTGAAGAGAAGAACACGGCAGCTGTAGTCGTGGGTTGTTTTTGAAGAACTTGAAGAGATTTTTGCGAACTTGAAGAAATGGAGGAACTTGAAGAAGAAGACAGTAGGTAGTCGTGGGTTTTAGGAATACAACAGTTTATATGAGGGTTTAACCAAATGAACGTTAAAACGCGGGTTTTTAATTTTTTGGGAAGGATTATTTGCCGCAGGCAGGACAAAAATCGCTGCATATGACGTGAAAATAGCTTATATGCTGCGTGCAAGCGTAAAACCGCAGCATTTGAGTGTTTTTTTTTTCTAATTCTTTTTCCTATTTATTGCTACGTATGTAAAAACCGCAGCAAATAATTAGCAGCAGATACGTTTTTTTCCACTAATGTTATAACGTATTTTTTTTTATAATATTGTGTTTGCAAAAGTAAATGATCTGTAATATATATGTAATATGTCGACTTTGGAAGTTCATTTCCCTCAGGAACCATCTCACTTAAAGCTTCTAATAACATTGTGAAACTAGCGTCATTCCAATTGAACTTTGACTTAATGTTGAAAATTGTCAACACTGCTGTTAGTTTGGTGAACTTTGTACATCCAGGGTACAAAAGCTTTTGAGAAGCCTTTGTCAACAAGTCAAAAACATGAGGACGTTTTCCTAACTCATCCTCGACTCCCTTCATCATCTCATCAACACGATCCACATCCTCATCGACATTCTCTTCATCTGTCTCATAACCATCCACATGATCTACTACAGCCTCATTGACATCAGCCACAATATTGACGTCCTCAATAACATTATTCTCTTTGTAAACTCCCTTCTCACCACGCCAAACCCAAACATAATATTGAGGCCTAAACCCACATCGAAGTATGTGCTCCCTAAGGATATCAACACTATCTACCTTTGATACATTGCTACAAGTGACACATGGGCAATAAAAACCTACTCCCCCGTCCTAACTTGATGTTCAACCGCAATACTACAAAATTCCAATACGCCATCAATAAATTCTGACAATTCAATGCTTTCATACTTACAAGAACGATCTTTTGTCATCCTAATTAGTGTGATTAATTAATTTAAAACAAAATTAATACACAAATTTAACATATATAATTAAACCAAATTCTTTATATTTAAACTACAAAACATATATAACCAAAAGAAAAACATTTTCTTTAATCAAATACACATAAATCAAAATAGCTTATATGCTGCGGGCAAGCGTAAAACCGTAGCATTTGAGTGTATTTTTTTTCCTAATTCTTTTTCCTATTTATTGCTGCGTATGTAAAAAACCGCAGCAAATAATTAGCAGCAGATACGTTTTTTTCCACAAGTGTATAACGTTTTTTTTTATAGTATTGTGTTTGCAAAAGTAAATAATTTGTAATATACATGTAATGTATCCTATCTGCATATATGTTTGGAATTTAAAGTATGGAAGCTAGCTCAGCCTGTTTGGCTGATATTACATGTCATTATATGCAGGTACCTGAAGGTTAGAGTCGGGGTACGGACAGAGAGCTACGTTCATTCATTTTGTGTATAAAGTTATAATATTTCTTTCTACCTTAGTTTTATGTATAATTAGTATTTTAAGACTTAAAGGTGTAAAAATTAATCTGCGCTAAATCTTATCGGTTAAGTTGTAATAATTTAACTTAATTTATGGTTTAGATGCTGGATGGATAGTTTCCTTAGCGATTATTCTTAAAATAATCGTGGAATAACACCTTGAAATTTCGAGTTAGGAGATGCGTTAGCAATTGAGCTATATGGAGTTGAAATCTTGGAATATGGAATGAATATTTTGTTGAAACAAGTTTATATTTTGGACGTCGGTCCTAAATTAATATTTTAGACTGTCCATATTTCAAACGGAACTCTGCCGAAATTTTGGTAAAATTATTATATAATATAATATAGTTTAGTTACTCAAAATTTAGGGGTGTTATATTATTAAGGAATAAAGATATGAAAGTATGAAAGAGTTTTCAATATAGAATAGAAGCCTAAGACGATTACAAGAAAAGAGGATTACAAACTTCTCCAACAGGCAAGAATGTTGGTCCCGAATTCGGTTCCAAATCGGGAAAACCACTGACTTTGCTACTACTTCAACTGGGTACTCAATCAAAGCAATTGGTAAAATTGTTGTGGATTTTCTGCACTGAAACCTGAAGCTACTTTGATTCTTTGTTTCAACCGTATATATGAACAATTAATCTATTCATTCATACCTAGCTAAAACACTTTCCATTTTCCATATCCCACTGTTCATGAGTGAAAGTTCGCACTCCATAGCCCCTAATAAAAGTCAAGGCTTCTCAGCGGGCACACACATGTGTCGGCATACTGATGTTTGGGTAGACTTTTAAGAGCTTAAATTTCATCAAGAGTTCATCTTGCAATTGTATTCTAGCACTGGCAATATAGGATTCATCAATAATTTGATAAGATAATAAGGAAATCTAATACCATTAACTTTTCAATTACGTACATTTATAATAATCATCAAACAAGTATATTGAAAAGATGTGAAGGATGCAAGAGCTTAAGGATGCACCCCTAAAAAATACTCAAAATACTCTAATCTGAACCCTTATTGGACTTAGGGTCTAGGTTCCTAAAATCCATAAAAAAAAAATATTACTTTTAAACCTTTTAAATCAATAATAATTTCAAAAAACAAAGTAAAAAATAAATTTGAATGAAATAGTTTTCCTTCATGGCACAAATGACTCCAAATTTAAGAAAGATGAATCAATATTACTCTTCAAATTTAAGAAAGTTGAACTAAACCTTTTAAACCTTCTAAATCAATAATAATTTCGAAAACCAAAGTTAAAAATAAATTTAAATGACCTAGTTTTCCTTCATTGCACAAATTACTCAAAATTAGAGATGAACGAATATTGCTCTTCAAATTTAAGAAAGATGAACAACCATACAAATTTATGTAATTCGAAGAGTAATTACATTACTCGTGGATTAGCCGACAATGAAGATCGAGATTGAAAACACATAGATGTATAATAAGTCTATAGCTAGCATCAAAGCCATTAGAAGGATAATTACGACATAAATTTACCATAAATTTCTGTAAAATAAAAACAAATGAACGCAGAACAATACCAAAATCAAACAGAAACTACCACAAAACTAAAACAAATAAATCTGAAAACCCAACATGAAATTGCAACAAAATTCAACAAAAATAGACCCTGAACCACAAATTTATAAAGGAAAACCTGTAAAAATGAACCAAAAATTCTACCCAAACTTTCCATTCCCAAAAAAAAATTACTAACTTCAAAAGTTTGAAAGATCAAAACTTTGAATGATTAATAAACTAATCAACCAACCGAACCTGAAATAGCAAGGAAATCCAATGCTTATCTCCATCTTCAGCCGCCTGTAATTTTTAAAGTTGAAATGAAAGGAATCAGAAACTCTGGATTCAGAGACATAAATAAATAACCAAAGTACAAAATTCTAAAGTGAATTTGTTATGTAAATTATACTTAACATTCAAAAATTTGTATACGGGAATAAGATCAAACGCAATGGAGAAGATGAAGCTTGCTGAACTATGTTCTGAAGGAGCAGGTAAAAGATGGGAAATAGGGAAAGAGAGAAACAGGAAAGAGGGATAGTGATGGGAGGGAATGAGAGAAAGTGAGGACGCCATTTGAACAAAGCGTACAAAAGAAGAAAAAATTAGGACCATACTAGCCGTTGCAAGGGGAACAAAGCAACGGATCAGATCGCATAGAAAACACGAAATAGACGACCACTATCTCACCAAAGACACTTGTCAGCATTTGAAGTGATACTGTAATTACTCTTTTTATGTGTAATAGATAATAGATTAATTTTGGTTTATAAGTATCACTTCTTAACTTGCTTTTAAGATTAGTTATTGTATTGTTTGCTTATTGAATCTATTATTGAATCTATTAACTTGCTTTCCTTATTACTATTGTTTTATTTAATTTAATCACGAGTGAGTAGAAGTTTTAGTGGTTTTATTAGCGAAAACCTAGGAAAGAAAGTGTTCTTCATTGTTTAGAGTTAAGGAAATGATAAAAATCGTTAGCTATTGATATTCAATACGAATCTTGTCCAGGCGCTCCTAGTGAGACATAGAGAAATTATAGGTCATACGTGTGGCGTGTGGGATAAAAAAGTTTCGTTCTTATCTTGATTATCGATGCTAATTATTATTTAATTTTCTTTAATCTAGTTTATCTTTTATCGAAATCACTTTCCTAGGGTGGCTCTAATCTATCTCCATATTCCTATTTGACTTATATAACTTCAATCGTTTTATCTTTCTTGCTTGTAGTTATAGACTTTTCACACAAGCCATATAACCTTGGTATATTAAGAAAATTGGATTTAGCATGCACTTGTCCTCATGGTTCAACCCCTTATGTTTTGCTATACTTATGTAGTGCATAAGGGTGAATAGATATTGTTTGAAGGTGTTACGACTAAAGCCTTATCTGCGTGGTCATGAGTGACCATAGCAAATCATAAGGGTTAATATATTTGTGTTTATTAAGAAGTGTGGATGGTCATGGGTTAGGCCTGGGTCGATTCTGGATCGAATTCAAACCCAAATCCATTATTTTTGGTCGATTCTGCGTGGTCATGAGTGACCATAGCCCTAATTTTCGTATGTATTGAACTTGCAAAAACTTAAAGGTTTGAGAAATTAAAAAGAGAAATAATACCTTAATTCGTGAGTTTTGAAGATGAACAAGACCAAATGCTTTTGGTTTCAAAGGGTTTTGAAGAATGATGAACAGTAGAAGTCGTGGGAGAAGAAGAATAGTCGAGCAGATGATGAACGTAGTAGGGTTTATGAAAATTCGAAGTTTGAAGTTCAGAAGAACAATCGTTTGAAGTTTGAGAAATTTCAAAGGAAGAAGAGGAAATGTTGTGCGTGTGTTTGTGGTTTATGAAACAGTAGGGTTTATGAAAATAGACGTTAAAAGGCACCTTTTTAAATTGGTCAATTCCTGCGGTCAAAGCAAAAACCGCAGCATATAATCATTTTGCTGATTTTTCAATGTATTATTTGTTGCGGTCATACAAAGAACCGCAACATTTGATTTCTTCAATGCCTTATTTGCTGCAGTCATACTAAAAAACCGCAGCATTTGTTGAATTTTGTTTTGCTCAATTTTATTTTCTATTAAATGCTGTGTATAAATAAAATCGCAACACATGTATAGCAGCAGATACGTTTTTTTTCCACTAGTGTAAGAAGTAAAAATGGTTATGAGAATGAAAGGCAGGTTGAAGATGATGCTGAGACATGAGAGACACATATACTGAGAAATAGGCGGTGATAGAGATGTCATATAACCGTGTTTTAGTAGCTTTTGTTTTGTATTATTATTTTTTTTTAAATATAAAACTACCTATTTACTCTTTACCATTATTTATTTAATATATTTCATTATAGTTATCTATATTACTTAAATTATTATTATTACTATCATTATTTTTTTTATTAATATTTTTATACTATCTAATATAAATTGGAATTAAATAAAATAACATTATTTATATCTTCTTTTTCTTTCTCATTCCAAAAGAAAGCATCTTTTCCCACTTACCGGCCTCGTTCGTAGAACCCATTAGGAACCAGTAACAGCTGCCAAAAAATTGGCTATGGGATACAAAATACCCAAGGTGCCTAAACGATATGTTCGATACTGAACACTATACGTACCGACCAAGGAAGACGTTATCAATCCCTGAATCGAGGAACTACGCGCTTTCAATCCCTTACATTTGCCTTCCCTTAAAGCCTTCGTCATGCTATAACTCTCAAATGGTTGGCAAGGATGGATGTAATTCAGGAAGCACTTGTAACGTGAGTTAACCGGATTAAATAGGTAAGACACAATTGTCATGGTGAATTAGTTAAAAAAGACCTCAAATGGGTTTAGCTAATGCGCTGCGTCCCCGCGGTCATTGGATAGCACTACATTTCAGAAAATTACTTTGTTTTATCATATGAATCTTTTGTCTCCACTATAGGGGATCCCATTTCCGTACCAACTCAAGATATGCTTATTGGACTCTATATATTAACGAGTGGAAATCGTCAAGGTATTTGTGCAAATAAATAGAATCTAGGGACTCAAAAAACCTATCAAAATGAAAAACGATAATAATTATAAGTATATGAACGAACCCTTTCTTGTAATTGTTATGATGTAATTGGAGCTTATCATAAAAAATGAAGTAATTTAGGATTCTGTTTTGAAATACTCGCTACATTACGGTTATCGACACTATTCATATTTGAAACTTATTTTATATAGTGCGGCTAAAGTGTAAGAGAAAATATAGCGAGGTGAAATCTGGTTTGAATCGATTAATCGCATAGTTTCATAATATTAACTTTTTATAATTTTTAAATGTGTATAGTTTAATATATAAATGATCAAAATAATACATTGGATTACGTAAAAAGTCAAATGTAACAAGTATAGTGGAACAGAAGAAATAATAACTATTCCATTACGACGAAAATATATCAAATGTAATATTAGAGAGAACATTACATGTGCAACACCAAGTTAAACCGCAATAATACCATTGAATGTAGCTAATGATGACCTGTTGTGCAAAACATAATCTACTAATATCAATTATGCCCTCGAAAGCCCTCTTCAGCTGTCAGGGACTAGAGAAAGTATGCCTTTAACTATAAGAGCAAGAGCAGCAAACACTTATTTAAGACACTAACTTTCACAGTAGGTAAGAAGTAGACGTATTAGTGCGCACCAGAAAGAAGGATAAAAGGCTAAAAGGGTTAAGTGATTTCAACTCGTTTTCAGGTATGGATAATGATTATTGCTATGAATTTTGTTCTTTTAAATTCATTTCTATTGATCGTGTAATTTTTTAGGGGGAAAAATTTAGGGTTTGATGTAGTTATTTTAATTGAGCTTGATTATGGCTGCTCTATTTACTAGGTAACTCTACTACTATCATTGTAAATTCTTGATTGATTTTTTTAAAACTTAATTCTTTTGTTGAGTTAGGGTTAGATGTTTTGATTTGACTATTTAGAAATAAGGAATTAGGATAATGGTGAAATTATTGGATAATTGGGTTTGATTTTTGTGCAATTCAGAGAAGTATGTTGGGAGGTCTAATTCTTATGTAAATGAGAAAAGTGGTGATACAGACTGATTTGTAAATTCATAACAAATTTACGTAGTTCTTGAAATATGATGGATCTTAGCTGTAAAAGACTCAAAATTCTTAATCTTAATCTTCTGATTAATTATTCCGAATTTTCAATTCAAATTCCTAATCCTTTGGTTATCCATTTCAAATCATGCATATTTAATTCCTAAAGCTTTAAGTAGGAATGGTCATGGGGCGGGTCTAGAGCGGGTCCGCCAGACTCGGACCCGGATCCTTTTATTTTTTATAGATCCAGACCCGGATTCGGACCCTAAGGGTCCAAAATTTTCATAGGCTATTCGACCACTATCATATGATAATAAAAAAAAAAGTTTGAATTACTATTTTAAATTATTACAACTATTTTTGTGATAATAATAAGATAACAATTTAAAAAGATATTTTTGAGAAATTTTGATAAGTTTTTAAATATTGAAGTAAAGTAACTTTTAATCACTATTTAGTACTAAATATTTTATTTGCTAACTATTTGACCAAAATTTATGTAAAATGATGTAAAATTATTTTTAGTAAACTTGCCGCTCAAACTATGTGTGATATATTGATTTTGTGAAATTACAAGTTTTACTTGTTTTATAATTAGAAATATTGACTTTTGTGAAAATTATAAGTTTGACTTGTTTTTCAAACTAGAAATATTGATTTTTTGTGAAATTATAAGTTTTATTTGTTTTACAACTAGAATGTTGATTTTTGCAAACCTAATAAGTTTACTTATTTTTCTAAACTTGAAATATTGATTTTTGGTGAACTTGTAGAATTTTGAAAAACTTATCCAAATGATGCAATTTTAACTTGAACTTTAATGAGAATATTTGATTTTTTTGAAGAGAATAAAGTTTTATTTATTGTAAAGTTAAAAATGTTGATTTTGGGAACTTATTTAAAAAAAAGAAATAGATTTTAGTAGCTACTTGTGGAAAATATTAATTTGGAGAGTATTGATAGAATATTATGTTACTAGTGTGAATTTAGCGAGCTAATAAAAATAAAGTTATAAATAAAATTTAATGTGTAAAAATTTAATAATGAATGTATAAAGACATAAAGGTTAATTTTACGTTATGATTTAGAATTTTATTAAATAAAAGAGGTTATCATCTAAGTTGATCAAAGATAAAGTCAATGTCAAATTGTAGTAATAAAATGTGATGTAATTGTGTGAATGAATATTGATTGAATGACCCTTATAGTAAGGTAATGTCGAACCATGGACCGACATGTAAAATCCCGACGCCCGTGTTGGCCGACACGTAAAATGCGGTGTAAGAAAGGGGGTTAGCTACCTATCTTGAAGAGCTTGAGCATAAATTGTATTGGAGGGGTGACGACTCCCACCACGGTTAGGGTTTAGGACTACGGTCCTCACCTAACCAAACCCTTACATATATCAGGTGTCATATTGATGTGCTTGTTGATCAGTGATAAACTTAATTAGTATTGATGCTATGATGCATGATATGGTTATGAGTATTAACCAAATGAACTTACTTAAGTGTTAAGATTACCGAATTGTATAGCAGTAACGTACTTCTGTCATGATTGAGAATGGTATCTTAATGTAACAGAAAGAATATGGTAAAAGTATACGGTGATGTTTTAAGTTCGTACTTAAATTATTATTTTGTAAATGTAGCGTATAATTTTTATATTTTGAGCTGGATAGGAAGTTATGCTCGGCGTTAAGCTCTGGCCGATTCAATCGGCTGTCATCCGTATGGATGGCACCATTTTGCAGGATTTAGTTCGGGTTCCGATCCAGGCCGCAGCAATTACTATTTATCGAGAGCTGAGCTGCTTTTTGTATCTTTATTGATGACTTGATGATTATGTATTTTTTTTCATTTATAGCAAACAATATTTCTTATCAGATGTAATATTTACTTTTGTTTTAAACAGTTTCAGTTTTTAAGATTTAAAGTTTTTAACAGTTCGGCATTTTGAGACTTCCGCAATATTCTTGTATTAAACATTATTATTAAATGTTAATTATGTTTTGAGATTGTCGCTTCTGTTACAAAGGTTAGGTAACCATACTTACTAACTTTACCTTAGAGGAGGTCCCTTGGAGAACCCTTCTTCGGCCCTCGTTTGCTCACTTGTGCAGGATAAAACTCAAGACATTCTAGATAGGAACTCAACACCTTCCCCATCAATTCATACTAATCGTGGACTTTAAAAAGACACTCTCCTTTAACTCTATAGAGTGTGTCGATTGTTCAATTTCCAACTGAAACACAAATATATGTTATCGTAATTAAATTTATGAATACGTGAATTTTTAAATGCAAAAATCAAATATTGATTTTCTAAAATAAATTATTTACCAAATACATCAGTTATGCATCAATTAAGGAAAAAGCATCAAAAAGTACCTAATAAAAAATAACTTTTCCAAAAAGTACCTAATAAAAAAAGTTTTGTCAAAAAATACCTAACAAAATTTTTTCTTTTCCAAAGAGTACCAATTAACGTTTTCCTTCAGTTGACCGTCAAATATAACGGTTGACTGGCGAAAATAAAAAATTCTTCTTCCTCATCTTCAATTTCTTTTCCAATTCAACTTTCTCACTCTTCTTACTCTACTTTTCACTCAAAATCGAAGTTAAATTGGAAAAGAAATTAAAGATGAGGAAGAAGAATTTTTGATTTTGACTAGTTAACCGTTATATTTAACGGTCAACCAAAGGAATTTACTTGGTACTCTTTGGAAAAGAAGAAAATTTTGTTAGGTATTTTTTGATAAAAGTTTATTTATTAGGTACTTTTTGGAAAAAAAAATTATTAAGTACTTTTTGACACTTTTTTCCCTTCAATCAAATATATCAAATAATTCAAGGTTATATAAAATTGCTATAATAAATTATATAAACACTTTACCTAATTTAATTCCTATTTAAAAAAAATCAGATTCTAAATTAGGTAAATATTAGGCTCCCTAAGAATGACATTTGTTATTTTCCAGCATTTTTATTTGTGTATTACAATTTAAAAAAATTAGATTCTAAATTAGGTAAATATAATCAATCAACTATCATCTACTAAAATAATTTCATTTGTCAAGGCTCCCTAAGAATGAAAATTTTCATTTTTCAGCATTTTTATTAGTATACTAGTATAGAAACACGTGCAAAGCATGAAGTTGTTTGTAGAAAAATATAGTATATAAATATAAATTTTAGAATTTATAGTGTTTTTAAAGAAAAAATTCTAGCTGTGAATATAATTATAAATTAAAGTTCTCATATTTTTTAAGACAAATCTGAGTAATCATCCAACAATGTTATCATAATGATTCTTTATCATTCTCAAAATATTTTTTGATTATCATGTATCATTTGTTTCTTGATGTATTTTAGAAATTAAAATTTTAATGAATAATCTTTATTAATTAGCAAATACTTCAACATAAAAATGAAAACATACATTCCAAGAAAATTTAAAATAATACATCTAATTGTGATATACTATTCATATATTAATGAATAAGTTGATGTTCATTTTGATAAGAATTATTTCATGTGGCAAATCTCTATTGAGAATGACATGTGAAATTTTACAATCTTTTTATTGGATTGTATGATATGATTGTAATGTATACTACTCATATATTTGGGAATAAATTGATGTTAACTTTGATAAAAATTATTTCATATGACAAATCTCTATGAGAATGCCATGTGAAATTTACAATCTTTTTAGTGAATTGTATGATATAATAATTTACTAAATACATCACTTATTTATTCAATTAAATATATCAAATTATTCTAGGTTAAATATATAAAATTGTTGTAATAAATTATATAAACACTTTACCTAATTTAGTTCCAATAAAAAATCAGATTCTAAATTAAGAAAATATTATTAAATATATAATCAATCAACTATCAATCACTAGTGGAAAAAACCTTATTTGCTGCGTTTTTTGGCCATCATAAGCTGCGGTTTTGGCCCGCAGCAATAGTGATAGCAGCAAATAAACTATTTTAAATGCTGCGGTTTTAAACCGCAGCAAAAAAACTAACTATTTTCTGCGGGCTTCTTAAAAAACCGCAGCAAATAAGTGTCTATTAAACGGAAAAAAAATTTTTTTTTTTTTGCTTTTTTTGTTTAATAGTATTAAATAATCCAATAATGTACAATGTAATAAACAATAATTAATCCAATGATAATCACCAATTAACACCAATAATCACTAATAATCTCTTTGTAAACTCTCGATCGTATATATAATATAATATAATAATATGTACATATACAAATTAAAGTCCTAATAAATCGAAAGTGAATAGTGGATTCGAGTTGAGAATTTTGGTCCTTCAAATAAACATCGACATGGCAAACTATCAATCTGAAAATCCAGCGAAACACAAATAAGCATTAAACCATTCCAAAAACATAATTAATTAACATCCTAGAAGTACATTAGAATACCAACTTAATCCTAAAAATAGAAAATGAATAATACATTATTTTATAAGTAATGTATATAAATCTCATTTCATTTTGAAGTTATTTAAATCTCTTCAGTTTCTTAGCCGATTTTCGATAAGCAAAAGCCAATATCCTACTTCCAAATTTCTACTTCACACACATAATAAAGCAAAGAAGGTTTAATACCAGCAAAAATTATCATCACCAAATAAAGATTGATATATAATTAAATTACATGATTATAATCTTACATGATGTTATTTACAAGAACAACTACCCATTGAACCATTGATACCACATACATAAGTAATTATTCACATTCAAATATACAACTACATATATACATAAGTAAATTATTCACATTCAATCTACCCTAAAAATCATAATTAATTAAAATTATTCACATTCAAATATTCATGTACATACATAAGTAAATTATTCACATTCAAATATAAAATACATACCTTGATAATGAGATATGATAATTTTGTTTCTACAATAAGATTATGTGACCTACAATGAAAAAAAAAAAATCAAAATTAGTATAAAAAAAGACTAAATCCATATTAAAACACAATGACTTGAAAAAGAACAAGACTAGCCATAATTTTCGTGGCTTTTGAAGGAAAAGCAACAATGGTGGGTTTTAGAACTTAAACAAAGATGGAGAAGGAAATTCGTGCAATGGGCGGTTATTAAAGCAACAAATTTCAACAACACAGGAATTTGAAGAACTTAAACAAAGACGTGGGGTTTAGAAGATGATGAACGAAATGAAGAGAAAACATAGTAGAGTCGTATGATTTGAAAAACTTGAAGAACTTGAAGAGATTTTTTTTGGGTTTTTGAAGAAATTTTCTGAAATTCATAAGCTTGAAGAAGAAGACAGTCGTCGTCGTGGGATTTTTTATAAAGTTATTTTAGGGTTTTAAGCAATTGAACGTCAAAATGCGTTTTTATATTTTTTGAACTGGCTATTTGCTGCAGGCTTCTTAAAAAATCTCAACAAATAAGCATTATTTGTTGCGGTTCTAAGAAGCCCGCAGCAAATAAGTGATTATTAAACAAAAAAAAAACAAATAAGCATTATTTGCTGCGGTTTTAATAAAACAGCCTCAAATAAGTATTATATATATATATATATATATATATATATATATATATATATATATATATATATATATATATATATATATATATATATATATATATATATATATATATATATATATATATATATATATATATATATATATATATATATATATATATATATATATATATATATATATATATATATATATATATATATATATATATATATATATATATATATATATATATATATATATATATATTAACTTATTTGCTGTGGTTTTATTAAAACCGCAGCAAATAATGCTTATTTTTTTATTTTATTTTTTTTTGGTTTAATAAGCACTTATTTGCTGCGGGCATCATGAAAACTGCAGCATTTGTATTATATATTTTTTTTCTTTGTTTTTTGCTATTTAATGCTGCGTATAATGAAAACCGCAGCAAATGACACGCAGCAAATGAGGTTTTTTCGACTAGTGAATCTATCATCTACTAAAATAATTTTATTTTTCAAGGCTCTCTAAAAATCACATTTTCAATTTTCCGAGCTTTTTTATTAATATATGGAGTATAACATAATATCAAACCTGTTTTTAACCAATTAGTTATCCAACTAAGGATTTGTTCTGTTCGTCTGATCTGATTGGATCTGATTTGAATTTACTAAGGTCTGATCTGGTCTAATCTGGTCTGATTCAGTCTGATCTGATCTGGTCTAATCTGATCTGATCTGATCTGGTCTGGTCTGGTCTGATCTGATCTGGTTTGGTCTGGTCTGATCTTATCTAGTCTGATCTGATTTGATTTGGTTTCATTGAGTTTGTTATTAATAATAGTAGTTAAGGTATTATTATTATTATTATTATTATTATTATTATTATTATTATTATTATTATTATTATTATGATTATTATTATTTATTATTATTGTTATTATTATTATTATTATTATTATTATTATTATTATTATTATTATTATTATTATTATTACTATTGTTATTATTACTATTATTACTATTATTATTATTATTATTATTATTATTATTATTATTATTATTATTATTATTATTATTATTGTTATTATTATAATAATAATAATAATGATTATTATTATTATTATTATTATTATTATTATTATTATTATTATTATTATTATTATTATTATTATTATTATTATTATTTATTTTTACTATTATTATTATTATTATTATTATGATTATTATTATTATTTTTACTATTACTATTATTATTATTATTATTATTATTATTATTATTATTATTATTATTATTATTATTATTATTATTATTATTATTATTATTATTATTATTATTATTGTTATTATTATTAATATTACATACTACATAGTTTCTCCATCTAATAATAATATACATTACATTCTACAAATTGAACATAAAAAACTACGATGTTTCTGCTTCTCTTTGAATTGATGCCCAAATATCGTTGGCTATATTTAGTTGGATTCTATCCATTTCATTCTTGCGCTCTCTGTTAAAAATGTTGGTATCACTTCTTGGTTCAATGTTAACCCCACTTGATATTTGGATACCTAATTGATGTATGCGAATAAAATTATGAAGCGTAAATGTTGACACCATAATAGCCAACTGATATTTGATCTCCATACTAGGCATATTTTTCAATATCCTCCATTGATTTTTTTGCATTCCAAAGCATCTCTCAATTGTCGTACGCAAGGATAAGTGTCTGTAATTAAAATGTTCAACCATCCCTGTAGGAGGTGGACCAACACGAAACTGAGGCATATGATATCTAATATCATCATGTTTTATTGGACTGAGGTATCCAAGAGTGTTAGGATATCCGGAATCGACCAAATAGTATTTTCCTAAATTTATAACAATAGCTAGACATTTATATTTAAACATGGATTATATGAATATGAAATTGTTGTGTAATACCTGGAGGTGGATGTGGAAACATAAATTTTGGTTCAAACAAACTATGACTCCATACTGTTATGTCGTGGGCACTACCTTCGAACCCCACATTGACAAATGTGAAAAGTCTATCAAACGAACATGAAGCCAAAACATTCCATGTTTTATTCCCTTTGCGTCCTTTGAATGGTAAACCATTTTCATCTGATATAGTTGCTTCAATAAGGGTCCCGTCCAAGGCTCCAACACAATGCTAAATAAAAATATTAATGTATTAGAATGATTATAAGAATAAAAATTTATAGCCACTAGTACGCAATGAAGGTACCTCAAAAAATGGCCAATATTTTGAGTCGTTTGCTATTTTATCTGGAACATCATTCAAGTCTTGGAAAGGTTTAATAATCTCCGTGGATAACATAATCAGCGCTTGTAATACTTATTTAAAGTATTTGCTAATTGTCGCTAGACCATGCTGAAACTTATCGGCTGTTGTGCGATATGAAGCCCCTTTAGCCAATATATATAAGGCAATTCCAATTTGCTCAGCGACTGATATGTATCTACCATCCGATAGCCAACCTTTATACTCTACGTATTGGACTATTATATGTCTCTATCCAATCTAAATTGTTCCCTACATAAATCAGGATGAATATTCAATAATCTATGTATGTAATCGCAACCCAGTTCTCCCCCGACTCTCAAAGGTCGTCGTTCGAGTGGAGTGAGCAGTCTCTTTAACTCCTCTAGTGCAATGATCATGGTACATGTTCGCACTCGAATAATGTCCATCCTATAGTGTAAAAGAAATGCAATAACATATATTTAATAAATATTAAACTTAAATTTTATAAAGCCATATGATAAATAGCATCGCTAAATACAAGATTAATACAAAATTTGCTCCAACTACGTTAATGTCAAGCTTTATGGAGCCATATGATAGCATTACTAAGTACTAGTACTAGAATAATACAAAAGTTGCTCCAACTAGAGTTATATATAAAAGGCTTTATGGAGCCATTTGTTAGAATATGACTACTAACTTTTAGATCAATGCAAAAGTGGCTCTAACTAAATTAAGATGCTATAAAATAGATTTATGGAGAAGTAGAGACACATTCTACTTCAGGTAGATTAATATCAAATGCCGTCTTCAAGAACATAAGTTTTTGTTGATTTGATGACAATGCTAGAAAATAGTCACCATTGTCTCCTGCACGTAGGAATTGCATACATTTAAAAATAAACTCTTCACCCTTTTCTTTGACTTCCTTAAGATCATTTAAAGCTGTAGCAACTTGAGAATGTTTGGAAACTTCAAGAGATGGCGACCCAGCAGATAAAATGGACATTTTGAGTATCTCTAAACAAGTCTCAATATCAGTCTTAGCTTTTTTAGAGCTACATGTACTCCCTACATTCTTATGTTTCCCCTTTGACTTGGTTGTGGGTGGACTTTTGCTCTCTTCATGACCAGAGTCACACTTTTCTTCTCCTAATTCTGTTTCAAAACAATCATCACTATCACTAGTTTCTTCGGTATCATATCCATCACCTTCCCCTAAAAGTGATTTACCACTCTCACATCCAGGAGAATAACTATATTTGCTAGTTGCAAAAGATCCACTATAAAGACTACGTAGCAATGCCAAATTAGCTAAAGGCTTCTTCAAGAACCTGGCAGGTATGCCTTTATGTTTCTTTTTACACAAATAAAATAATATAACTACCTCATAAACATCTAAATTAATTTTATCAACAAGCATTCAAGTATTTTTTACCTCCACAAATCCAGCCCATCTATCATCTTGGTCAACTTGTGGACATCCACTCTCGGGATCAAATGTGTAGACTCAATTAGGAACGGGAACAGCAACAAGGGGGGGGGGGGGGGGGTGAATTGTTGTTGTTACTAGTTTAAGCGTTTTTGCCCTGTTTTTGCGGAATTGAATAAAATAAATAAAGCTTAAACTTAGAGCGAAATAATTAAAAGAGACAAACGATTTTTACGTGGAAACCTTCTAGGCCTAAATAGAAGGAAAAACCACGACCCCTCGGGATTTCTAAATTCTCCACTATGTTTAAGGCAACTCGTTACAATTACATTAAACATCTTACTTCACTCGAAGCGCATCAACTAGGCCAACTCTTCTCTCTCAAATTGCTTCACTCAAAGCAACAAACTTAGCTTCACTAAAAGCTAAACTCCACACTAGCTTCACTAAAAGCTATTCTCTTCTCTAGCTTCACTAGAAGCTTTCTAATTCCCCCTAGCCTCACCCAAGTCTAGTTACAAAGATTCTCTCAAAAACCTTACAAAAGGATAAAAATTCTCTAAAAATAAAATCAATAAGTTGCACAAGAAAATATTATAAATTAATTGGCATTTTTAAAACAAAATTTTCTTGTAAAAATTCTCCCAAAACTACGTATGATTTAATGGCTCATACTAAGGCGAGTTTTGAAGAATAACCGAGTCCACTATTTATAGTGCTAAAATCCCTAATAAAAAGGAATATTTCAACCCATTATTCCTTATCGAAAATGATCATGGGAATAATGTGGATTTTAATAACCAAGTCTTCCTACGGTTAATCTTAAAATAGGCATTAAACTTGACAAATTCAAGCCCACGGTTATTTAATAATAACCGTTGTTCCCTAATAATAGGTTCTGTTCCCTTAAGCAGCAGTTTCTTCAGCAACAGTTCCTGTTCCCATAATAACTGCTGGAACTTTTATGCTATTTATAGAAACGGTTATACTTAATAGGAATGGTTACATGCTAACTAATAATAGGAACGATAACCTATTTTCTAAGATAAAGACCGGTTAAAAATAATAGCAAAGACTTTTTCAACAACAGCTATTCCTATATTTAGCAAATCCAATATTTACTAAATATAGATCCTAAAATAAAGGATCTTTATTTAGAGACTCATACGTAAAGTAATTTTTAGAAAACTTTTTGCCAATTAATTATAATAATTAATAATGCAAAAAATTAATTTCAGTACATTAGCTAAAAATAATAATTATAAATAAATAACCAGAATTTTCAATTAACGTAGGCTGACTCCAGTTCAGGAACAGTGCGCTGTCTCCAATTTCCACTTTTGCTAGAACATCCAACTTGGGAACAGTAGACCTGCTGTCTCCATTTTACATCCCAAGTGATATACTTCTTCTAACATCTTTCGGATCCTTTTGACACGTACATTTCCATGAACCAAGTCATAGATACTATCAACGATCATAATCACGACCGGATATCGACCTGCACACAATCTCTAAAAACATATTTGTTTAAATAAAGTGTAGTCATCATCAAAACTTAAGAGGTCCAACAAATTCCCCCTTTTTGATGATGACAAACTTTTAAACAAACTTAAAATAAAATTAGAGTAAAATCAATATTATAGAGCATGTCAGAGATTAAAACAACTCTACATAACTTAGTAAATTAACTCGTTACAATATAATTTACCAAGCAATCATAGCAACACAATTTACTCCATATAGTATATAAAAACACAATATAAAATATATGTTTTTAAATAGTTTCCAAAAATAGTTAACATAAATCACTAAGTATTTCAAATGTAATAACTTTGAAATCAGAACAATTAATCATATAATCAGAGCATACATCTTATACTCCTATCAACAGAACATTCAAAACAATTATTAAAACAGTTCATCATCAGAGTCATCAGAGCAACAGTTCATCAAGTAACTTCTATTATCAGAGCATACAACATTACAAAAGGACTTTGACAATCGAACAAACAAGCAATCAAGCAATAAACAATCATCAGCAGCACACAGCCAAACAACCTTAGATCATGAATCATAACCTTAATCCTAAAGTCCAACAAAATAGATATTATCAGAGCTAAGCATACTCAATCATTATTTAAGTTTGTGTCAAATATTCCCCCTTTTGACATCATTCAAAAAGAATTGGAGCAATCAAACCACAGCACTAAGCATATAGTCATAGTCAAAGAGAGAATAAGGATGCACAAAGTAAAAGATTAATCGTCACAGATAGTTAGTAGCATAAAAGAAAATGTAGTTCATAGTATGAATTAGACAAACAGTACCCCAGCTGGTACAATTGAAAAACAAGAAAAGATTGTTTGATGACAGTGATGGTTGCAACAAATAAGAAGATATTAAAAAGCTATCAGGAAGAATTAGGATGCAGGAGCTTCATCATCTATATATTCTGTTTCCACCCCCACAGTATCCAATTTTGCACCAAGACGAGCCTCCATTTGAGTCATCTGGTCAGTTAGTGAGCCTAAGGAAACACGAACTTCATCTTGAAATTTAAAGAAGCGATCCTGCAATTCATCAAGTTTGAGGAGAATGGAGTATAAAGGAGCCGTAGGAACTGTTGTCTGGTCAAAGCCTTGGTGTGGAGATGTGTGAACAGGTGGTGGTGAAGTTGGTATTGGTGATGGTGGTGGTGATGGGAAATGATGGGATGATGGAGTGGTTGGCTTTGGTGAGGGGAAATGATTTGGTTCAGCCCAGAGTCATCATCAAGATCAATTACAGGTCTTTTCCCTTTGGCAGCAAGCCTTCTGCTCTTCCTTGAGGTTGAGCAAGACTGCTTCATAGTAGGCACAGATACCTCCTCCTTGCATACACCAATGTCCTCCTTCTCCTTATCAGAAAGAACAGTCTCATGTTCCTTATCTCCAGATCCTTCCTTCTCCTGTTCCTCCATTTCAACCTCTCCCTTTTCGGTTTCCGTCTTATTATCAGAATTAACATTGATTGTTTCAACAACGTTCTCAAGGGTCCCATTCTCATTTAATTTAAGGTGTAAGTTATTTAAGCACTTGGCACCTATCATATTGTTCGGACCCATGGGAAAGTTTTGTCCTTCAAGTGGAACACCTATCTTCCTAAAAATCCAAGTCAGCAAACCTCCATATCCAATCACACAACCTTTAGAAATACATTCACTTAAGTGAGAGATCATTAAAGAGGGAAAATTGATTTTAATATTGTTAGCCATATAGTAAATTAGGGTTGTATCTCGTAGACTTACTTCACTGCGTTTGGAATTTCGCGGCAAAACAAATATACGTGCAATGTTATACAGCAATTTGTGTAAAGGGGATAGTGCATTATGGCTGACCTTCCCTCGTTTTTCAGTGATCCCTAAAAATTTCCAAACATCCTTTTCATCTATTTCAAAGAAAGTTATTTTTGATCCAACATAATAAACATCAAATCCATTTGCGGGCACACCTAGCCATTCTCCTAATTTTTGACTATTGAACTCTATTTTAACTTCTTTAACAGAACTCGAACAAACACCATGATTAAGCGAAAAATTCGAGACAAACTCACGCATCAGTTTTGGGTATAATGGATTGCAGCAATATTCTGCGATCAAAGATTCCCAAGACTGAGTCTGTAATTTAGTGTGTAACTGAGGAAAAAAGGTTGAATCATACCATTTTTTGTCTAAACCAAACCCAACCATCATTTCTTTTGACACTTCTTCAGCGTTCAAGTTAACATCGACTTTTGCTTTCTTTGAAGATGATCTATTTGAAGTGGTCGGTCTTTTTCTCTTGTTCCTTGCTTGCCTTTTAGAGCCACCAGGAGTGTCCTGCTGTTCTTTTGAAGATGACTCTTGAGCAGTTAATAAAGGTGTTGGGTGGATAATTCTTAAAGGCTTAGGTTGTTTCATTTTGGGTGTACGGCTCTTGGTTTGCAGGAAATGTGAAAGGATGAAGATGATTTTGGAATTCAGAGTTGATTGCGTTTGAGGATGAAGGGTTTAGGGCTTGGCGTGTGAGAGTGTATAAAATGAATGTGAGGGGACGTGTGTTTAGGTGATTCATGTTCCTTATTTAATTCGCGCATATGAACACAAAATGTGAAATGGAAACAAACGGATCTAGTGAAGAACTATGATGATTCAACTCCCGCTATTTTAATGGAAATTGCTGGGTAAACATATGTAAATATATTTTATGAAAATAAAATAAATGAAAATTTTATGCTACTATAGTCTGATCAAATTAAATATGCAATCATAAGAGCATTCACAGTATATGCTTTCAAATAGTGCGTACCTGATCCTTTCGATAATCGATTTTTCAATCAAGATTTTGTGGTTGATCGACCTTTTCAATTTTCATTCTGTCTTTAAGGATCGCATATGACACTCACTTCAATGCAGCTTGATCATGCCAAGTTCCAATCTCATTTTCTCATGTTGTTCCCTTGGAAGCAGTTTAGTCATGATATTTGCTATTTGCTCGTTGGTGTTTACATGCTTTAAAATAATATTTTTATTTTCAACATTATCCTTAAGAAAATGATGCCTAATGTGGATGTGTTTTACTCGTGAATGATACACTGGATCTTTTGATATGCATATGGCACTGGTATTATCACAATAAATAGGAACACATTCAAATTTAATACGAAAATCTCTTAGCTGCTGTTTCATCCAAAGCATTTGGGAACAGCAAGCTGCTGCTGCTACGTATTCAGCTTCGGCAGTAGATAATACAACAGTTTTTTGTTTCTTGGAATTCCATGAAACTAAACATGAGCCAAGAAATTGTACCATACCTGATGTACTTTTTCTATTAACTAGATCACCTGCATAATCTGCATCACTAAAACCTTTCAAATCATAGACATCACTTTTAGGGTAAAATAAGGACAAGTCGTCTGTTCCTTTCATATATCTTAAAATTCGTTTAACTGCAGTGAGATGTGATTCTTTAGGATTGGATTGAAATCTAGCACATAAACCAACACTAAAAGCAATATCGGGTCTACTAGCAGTTAGATATAATAAAGAGCCAATCATGCCTCTATGCATAGTTTGATCAATATTTGTTCCATTTGGGTCTTCATCTAATCTAACATTTGTAGCCATAGGTGTATTGTTGGTTTTAGCATTATTCAAGCCATATTTCTTGAGAAGTTCTTATATATATTTTTGTTGGTGAATAAAAATACCATTAGTTATTTGTTTAATTTGTAACCCAAGGAAGAAGTTTAGTATTCCCATCATACTCATTTCAAATTCATTACTCATTAGGTTAGCAAATTCTTTATATAACAAATCATTGGTCGCACCGAAAATAATATCATCAACATAAATTTGAACAACTAAAATATCATAACCTTTATTCTTAAAGAATAAGGTTTTGTCAATTTTTCCTCTTACAAAGTTATTTTGAATCAAAAACTTTGATAGTCTTTCATACCATTGCCTAGGAGCTTGCTTCAAGCCATATAAAGCTTTATCAAGCTTGTAGACATGATCAGGACAAGAGGTATTCTCAAAACCTGGGGGTTTTTCAACAAAAACTTCTTCATCAAGAAAACCATTTAAGAAAGCACATTTCACATCCATTTGATATAACTTAAAGTTCATAAATGCAGCAAAAGAAATTAAAATTCTAATAGCCTTTAACCTTGCTACCGGAGCAAATGTCTCAGTGTAATCAATACCTTCTTGTTGATTGTACCCTTTGACCACGAGTCTTGCTTTGTTTCTTACAATTATTCCATGCTCATCTAGCTTATTCAGAAATACCCATTTTAAACCGATTACCTTTTTGCCTTTTGGTTTGGGTTCTAAGTGCCATACTTTGTTTCTTTCAAATTCATTTAATTCATCTTGCATGGCTACTATCCATTCGGAATCCTTTAGAGCTTCTTCGTGATTTTTGGGTTCAAGTGTTGATAGGAACGCAAAGTATGCACAAAAGTTTCTCATTTGAGATCTAGTTTGTGTTCCCTTATTCAAATCACTTATAATCAAATCAAGAGGATGATAACTTTGATATTTCCAAGGTTTGGGCACAAATTCTCTTTTGAGAACAGTAGCATGTTCTGGTTCATCAGCTTGATTGACATTCTGTTCAGCTACTGGATCAACTTGCTCGTCTGTGGGAACAGTCTGTTGGTCCTGTTGAACTGGCAGCTCCAGATTATGATCAGGCCTTTCTGCTTCTTCTGGAAACGGCTGTTCACCTGCTGTTCCTTGATCTTGCACTTTCAGTTCTTCATCACCGTGTTCTAGATTTGCAAGACCTATCTTAAAATTATTTGTATCCTGTTCACTTGACAAAAAGTTAGTTTCATCAAAAATTATGTGAACGGATTCTTCCACGCTCATTGTTCTTTTGTTATAAACTCTGTAAGCTTTACTATGTGATGAGTAGCCAAGAAATACTGCTTCATCACTTCTTTATCAAACTTCCCTATATTTCGTTTTCCATTCACATGAACAAAACATTTGCATCCAAACACACGAAAATAGAAAATATTTGGTTTAACACCTTTAAGCAATTCATAGGGTGTCTTTGAAGTGATTGGTCTTATTAATACACGATTCAAAATATAACATGTAGTATTAACAGCTTTGGCCCAAAAATTTCTAGGTAGACCACTAGCAATTAACATAGTTCTAGCCATTTCCTCTAAAGTCCTATTTTTCCTTTCTACTACACCATTTTGTTGTGGTGTTCGTGGTGCGGAAAAATTATGACTTAATCCATGTTCATTGCAATAATTCATGAAACTTGAATTTTCGAATTCTCTTCCATGATCTCACCTTATGTGAATAATTTGATTATTGGTAGATTTTTGTATTTGGTTAGCGAAAGAAACAAACTCATTAAAAGCTTCATCTTTACTAACTAAAAATAAAATCCAAGTAAATCTACTGTAATCATTAACAATAACAAACGCATATCTTTTGCCACTACGGCTTTGTGTTCTCATAGGTCCACATAGATCCATATGTAATAATTCAAGTGGTTTAGTGGTGGTCACAATGTTCTTTGATTTAAAAGATGACCTCACTTGTTTTCCTTTGGCGCAAGGATCACAAATTTCATCCTTAAGGAATTTTATAGCTGGTAATCCTCTAACTAGGTCTTTTGATCTTAGTGTATTAATCAGTGTATAACTAGCATGACCTAGACGCCTATGCCAAAGAAGTGGGTCGTCTTCTATAACGCTTAGACACGTTAGACTGGTTTTGGGAACAGTGTCCAGGTTCACTACATAAGTGTTCCCTTTTCTGATTCCCTTAAGCACGATGTCTCCTGTGTCATTCCTAGAAATAATGCACTTTTCAGAAGTAAAGTTCACAGAGTTACCTTTATCGCAAAATTGAGAAATGCTAAGTAAGTTATGTTTCAAATTCTCGACTAAAAACACATTATCGATAGCATGGGAACATGACCTTCCAACTTTTCCTTTGGCGATTATCTCACCCTTCATATTGTCACCGAAGGTTACTGTTCCCCCATCATAGGCTTCAAGTGAGAGAAATTTAGATTTGTCACCCGTCATGTGCTTGGAACACCCACTGTCGAGATACCATGAGCTGTTCCCCCTCACTTGGACCTGAAAAAAATTAATGGTTAGTTACAGGAACCCAGGCTGTCTTGGGTTCCTTGTCGATTTTACAAGAATCTGTTTTCTTCTTCCAAACGTTATCGACATAGTTTCTGTTAGAGACAGTGTACTGTTCCCTTTTGGTGCACTGGTCCTTCAGATGGCCAGTTCCTCCACAGAAAGAGCAGATATGTCACTAGGGAGATCAACGTATACCTTTTTCTTCTTGTTATTCTTAAAGTGATCTATGCGTTTTGAATTTTTACTTTTAGCTTCTTGAATCCATTTGGGAACACTTTTGATTTTCCCTTTTTCTCTTGAATTTAATTCAAGCTCTATTTTATCACTGTTGGAGCGGTTGAATTCGAAGCTACTGTCCAGATTTTGAAAATCTGTACACAGGCTCTTAATAGATACGTCGTTTAATTCCTTATTCAAGCCTAGCAATTTGTATTGCGATAACTCAATATTAAGAATAACATTTTCCTTTTTAATTCTCTCCATATTTTTCTTTAGAATTATGTTTTGGTCCAACAAACCGAAAAATCTGTTTTGGACATCGGATCTAAAGGTGTTTATATAGGAGACATGGTCTTTACTTACTTTGAGCTCCTTTTCCAATTGGAGACACTTATCATTACCATTTTCAAGTTTAATTTATGTCTCCTTTAGCAACTCTATTAATTTATTTTTACTCAATTTGGATGGATGGACAGAAAATGAGTTAGAAGAACATACCTGCTTTATGGCAAAGGCATTAATTTCTATCTTTTGAAAATCTTCTTTTTCAAATACGGTTTGGGTTTGGGAACAATTTCATGATTGGAGTTAGTAATGGTTACCTCAAAATCTCCAATTTCGATGACTCTCCAAACTTGATAATTTTCCGCTTTGATGAAGATCTCCATCCTATTCTTCCAGTAAGTATAGAATTTTCCATTAAACATGGGTGGTCTTTGAGTAGAATACCCTTCTTCCATTCGCTCGTTCATAATTGACATTTTCGGGAACACCAGGATTCTGCCCTCATGGTTTCCTGATCTACTGGGAACAGGGCTCTGATACCAATTGTAGACTCAATTAGGAACGGCAACAGCAACAAGAGGGGGGGGGGGGGGGGGTGAATTGTTGTTGTTACTAGTTTAAGCGTTTTTGCCCTGTTTTTGCGGAATTGAATAAAATAAATAAAGCTTAAACTTAGAGCGAAATAATTAAAAGAGACAAACGATTTTTACGTGGAAACCTTCTAGGCCTAAATAGAAGGAAAAACCACGACCCCTCGGGATTTCTAAATTCTCCACTATGTTTAAGGCAACTCGTTACAATTACATTAAACATCTTACTTCACTCGAAGCGCATCAACTAGGCCAACTCTTCTCTCTCAAATTGCTTCACTCAAAGCAACAAACTTAGCTTCACTAAAAGCTAAACTCCACACTAGCTTCACTAAAAGCTATTCTCTTCTCTAGCTTCACTAGAAGCTTTCTAATTCCCCCTAGCCTCACCCAAGTCTAGTTACAAAGATTCTCTCAAAAACCTTACAAAAGGATAAAAATTCTCTAAAAATAAAATCAATAAGTTGCACAAGAAAATATTATAAATTAATTGGCATTTTTAAAACAAAATTTTCTTGTAAAAATTCTCCCAAAACTACGTATGATTTAATGGCTCATACTAAGGCGAGTTTTGAAGAATAACCGAGTCCACTATTTATAGTGCTAAAATCCCTAATAAAAAGGAATATTTCAACCCATTATTCCTTATCGAAAATGATCATGGGAATAATGTGGATTTTAATAACCAAGTCTTCCTACGGTTAATCTTAAAATAGGCATTAAACTTGACAAATTCAAGCCCACGGTTATTTAATAATAACCGTTGTTCCCTAATAATAGGTTCTGTTCCCTTAAGCAGCAGTTTCTTCAGCAACAGTTCCTGTTCCCATAATAACTGCTGGAACTTTTATGCTATTTATAGAAACGGTTATACTTAATAGGAATGGTTACATGCTAACTAATAATAGGAACGATAACCTATTTTCTAAGATAAAGACCGGTTAAAAATAATAGCAAAGACTTTTTCAACAACAGCTATTCCTATATTTAGCAAATCCAATATTTACTAAATATAGATCCTAAAATAAAGGATCTTTATTTAGAGACTCATACGTAAAGTAATTTTTAGAAAACTTTTTGCCAATTAATTATAATAATTAATAATGCAAAAAATTAATTTCAGTACATTAACTAAAAATAATAATTATAAATAAATAACCAGAATTTTCAATGAACGTAGGCTGACTCCAGTTCAGGAACAGTGCGCTGTCTCCAATTTCCACTTTTGCTAGAACATCCAACTTGGGAACAGTAGACCTGCTGTCTCCATTTTACATCCCAAGTGATATACTTCTTCTAACATCTTTCGGATCCTTTTGACACGTACATTTCCATGAACCAAGTCATAGGTACTATCAACGATCATAATCACGACCGGATATTGACCTGCACACAATCTCTAAAAACATATTTGTTTAAATAAAGTGTAATCATCATCAAAACTCAAGAGGTCCAACAAAATGAAAGACTAGTCAACTTCAATTCCATCTCATTCCATATTTTAAATTGTGCTTTCAAGTCATCATACTTATTTCTAGCTTGTTTATCATTAAAATTTTTTCCGGTTGCTACATTTAAACCTTGAACAATTTTTGCCCAATTTGTTTTGCGTCCACTTGATCCTGCTTTTAATTGGAGACAAATCTCCAAGAATTTTTTAGTATCTTGCTCACTCCATGAGGGTCTCTCTTTGGGAGCCATATACTTTGCTCACCACAAACACAAAATGAGCTAGAATAATTTTATTTAAAAAAAAAAGAACACAAACTAATAAATCATGTACATTGAAATATTAAGCACAATAGGACCTAAAATCTCTAACTTTATCCCTAAGAATCACCCAAGACTACAAAAATATATCCCTAAGAAGCACAATAGGACCTGTGTTGTTCATAGCACATCATAACCCATCTCACATTGATATAATAAAAACTATAAAAATTTACAAACTATCTACAAAAAAAATACATAAATATATACACACATATCACTATCATCAAAAATGTGAACACAAAGCATGACATCAAGAAGGCGAAGATATATTGTATAATAAAAAATCTACAAACAAATACATATATATATATATACACACACACATATCATAAAAACTTACAATATTTTGTTGTATTCTTGTGAACTAATTTCTTTATTTCTTTCTCTTGATCCACCGGTGAAGAGCTTGGAATTACAGGAAATGATATTTACTTGATACATGTTTATGTAGTTATATAAAATGTTAGGTAATAGAAATGAGAAAAGGTGAAGTATTTACAGATGACTCTTTAATACAACAGGAAAATATTACATACATCATTAATTGCTAGAAGCTAATAGAAATAAGAAAAGGTAGTTGTAAGTCAACGTACAATGACATCAATATTTATACTCCTGGTTCTTAAACAATGACATGATACAAATAATTAATTTAATGTAATATGTGTCTAATTATACTCCTGGTGGACCTCTTTCTTAACCTCATTAATGTTTATGTGTCGATAATTAATAATAATAATAATAATAATAATAATAATAATAATAATATAATAATAATAATAATAATAATAATAATCATAATAATAATAATAATAATAATAATAATATAATAATAATAATAATAATAATTATTATAATAATATAATAATAATAACATAATAATATAATAATAATAATAATAATAATAACAATAATAATAATAATAATAATAATAATAATAATAATAATGATATGGTTTGATCTGATCTGATCTGGTTTGGTCTGGTCTGATCTGATCTGAATAGTTTTGATCTGATCTGATTTGATTCCAATAAGAATAAGTAATAAGTCAAAAAAATAATAAGTTGAACGCTAAGTTAAAAAAAACCAAAAGTTTCGACTCGTCAAAGAATAAAACATCCAATAAGCAACATTTTTGTTTCTTAAATCAACGTTTTGCGACCGGGGAGACTTATCATCGAGTGCGAGTAAAGAGTAAGGTAGAAAAAACCCTAGACATCAACAACAGCAGCATCCGCAAGCAGCAACAATGGCGAACTATGATTTAACGCCGAGAATATCGCCGCATCTCGATCGCCATCTCGTATTTCCTTTACTCGAATTTCTTCAAGAACGTCAATTTTACCCTGAGGAACAACTTCTCAAGGCTAAGATCGAGCTTCTTAACAATACTAATATGGTCGATTATGCCATGGACATCCACAAGAGCCTTTACCGCCTTGATGATGTTCCTCAAGGTTTTCTTTTGAATTATTTTGATTTTAAAGTCTTTTTTAAATTATGTTTATTTTTGATTTAATCGGAAATGTTTTGGAGTGTAGATATGGTGGATAGGAGAGTTGAAATAGTTGCGAGGTTGAAGGCATTGGAAGAAGGTGCTGCGCCTTTGGTTGCTTTTCTTCAGAGTGAGGATAAAGTTCAGGAATTACGTGCTGATAAACAGTATAATCTTCAAATGCTTAATGAACGTTATCAGGTTTTCTTCCTTTTTCTCTTGTCATCGTAAAACATTTTTTGAGAATCAATATAGATTTTATCTTTGAACGTATAATTAATACTTCCTCTGAAACCTTTTAGCTGCAAGTCACCGTGGCACAAAATTGACTTAAAGAATAGAAAAAGTAGAAATAGTTTCAAAAACTTAATTAACAATCAGAGAAAAGCGCTAGGTTATCATGGTTTGATTCATTTCAAAAACTTATTTTCTTCCTAAAAAGTGACAGAACGAAGTATGTTTTAACTAACTTAGATGATATTTGTCGTTATTGTTTCATTCTTATTTGTTTTATTGTCAAATGAGACATTGTTTCTGTGAAGAGGATATTTAAAATTTTCCCTGGAGACTTGGGTTTTGGAAAACACTATGAACAACAGCATTTTACTGGGAAGTATCCTCTTTGTATATTGTTTTCTGTTGGTCACTAGATTGTAATTTTGATGGGTTTAGATGGGGTGTAGCTCTAAGTAATGTGGCAGTGTGGACCTTCTATGGTCTTATTTGTATAACATGTTGCATTCTTTTGGCTTCTGTAATAATTAGTTTATAATCCTGTTTAATTATGTACATATGTGTTCTATTTATGTTGACAATTACTTTTTAAGATGAAGTGCAAGCAAAATATTGTTTTTGCTTCATGTACCCTTCTATGTATCATACACCAATGGACGACTCTATTTCGTTTTTGAGAGCTAGATGAGCATTAGTTCATGTCACTTGGGTTCCATTGCACCAAAGAACAAAATTAGAAGTACCTTTTTTTCTCTACTGCAATGAAACAAAGAAATGTAGAGCGAAAAGGTCTATAGCCATTGTACCTCTTCCCCAAATGATATCTATTTATTCAACTTTATGAAATGTCTTCAATACTCTTGATTGTAAAAGCTGACCTTATGCTGTCCGATAGCCTTTCAATGGGAACTCAGCACCAAAGAACAAAATCTGAAGTATCTTTTCTTTCTCTTCCAAGCATCATGCAATTAAATAGTGAAATGTAGAGACAAAAGGTCTTTAGACATTGTACCTCTTCCCAAATGATATCTTTATTCAATTTTATGAAATGTCTTCAATATCCTTGATTGTAAAAGCCAACCTTATGCTCTCCGATGGCTTTTCAATGGGAACTTGGCCCAAAGTTTTTCTTTTCAATGAGGAATAAATTGTACTTGGTCTACAAGTGAATTATTTGTTGGGATACTCTCGAGAATCGTCATGCTTTTAATCATGGGATAATTTAATCCTAAATTCTTCCAAAATTGTCATTTAGTTCTATAAAAGTGAGTTACAATATTTAGTGTACGAGCTTTTTTCCCAAGGATCTTTTTTACAAGGCAACAACATTTGAGAGAACTATGAAGTTGAAAATTACATCTAGTTTTATTAATCTAGATGGAAGTTGCAAATTACATCTAGTTTTATAAACACTTAATCTCATTTCATGTATTCTTTTGTTCATATGCCCTTGTTCTCTTGAGCTGTATCCCAACGAACAAAATTTATTGCCCTGAGAGAACTAAGTAGGAACTTTATGGCAGTTGAGCTCAGTTGGAAGGATAGGAAAAAAAATTGAAGGATCTTTTCTTCGAATTAGCAAATTTGTGTGGTTTTAGAGATAAAAACCTTTAGACATCCATTGTAGCTCTTCCCTAAATCATATCTATTACTATGATACTATGAAGTATCTCAATGCCCTTGGTTTTGAGGACTGTGGTCTCCAAAGGCGGATTCAATGGGTTATCTGCCTTTAGTTTGCTTTTAAGTGATAACTCAATCTCACTCAACCTACAAGTGAGATCTTAGTTGGGGAACCTTTTAAGCTGTATTGTTCTTAATCTAGCTTAAATTTAGGGTCATTTAACTATGTTCTTCTTTATTGGCATCAATAATTAATATTCTTCTACTGATAATAGGTTGCAATGGTTGACCGTGAAAAACTTCCTCTTTAACTTTATTCTTTTTATTGAAGTTGCGAACTACTTGCAACACTTCCATATCTAGCTTTCACTTAATTCTTTCTCTTCCTAATGTGGAATTTATATGCCCTTGAATATCTTAATTGTCGCGAGAGTGCTAAGTGTGCCATAATTTATGACAATATGTCATTTGACTTGTCTAGTTTAAATAGGAGGCAAGGAACCCTAAAGCGCTAGGAGTCCCAAAAATCTAGGCTCTAGGTGCCAGACGAAAGCCCGAGCCTTTGAGTATGAGGCAACCTTAATCTTAGAAAAATAAATTAAAAACACCCCAAAAAATTACAACAAAAAGTATAAAAAGGGAAATAAAGAAAAATGGAAGAAAAAAGAAATAAATCAAGAAAAGAATTGAACGTAAATAAAGAATAAGAAAAAGAAGAATAGAAAAAACATACACGGGCTTTCAAGATGAAGTTCAAATTATTGCATCGTTTATCCAATCAAGGCGTCCAACCCATCCCCTGCCAAGGTGCTAGTCTAAGGTGCTCCTAGGCGAGTTTTCTCAAACTTAGGAACTTGTGTGAAAGACCTACTTCCTATCTTTGTTTTTGTCTTTTCTCCCACATTAGGAAGGATTGATTCCTGCGGTTGAAGCCCAAAATAAATTTTGAGCTTTTTTTATTTGTGTCTTATTGTGGCTAAGCAACTATATAGCCTCTTTAGTGTGTAAAATATGGAAATCATTGTCGATCTAAGAAAAAGAAAGAAAAGAGAATTAAAGAAGAAAAAGAAGTGAACGTAAATAAGGAAAAAGAAAAAGAATAGAGAAAATATACATGGGCTTTCAAGATGAAGATCAAAATATTGTCCTTAGGAAATTGCTTCATTTATCCAATCAAGGCCTCTAACCCATCCCCTGCCAAGGTGCTAGTGATGCATGTACGCTTGGTAAATGCAAGGAAATGGATTTGATACGAGATGGGGGGATATTCCAAGAAACTGACACGAAGAATAGGTGTAAGAACCGGACTGCCGGACTCCTTAATCACTCAACTCTACGCTTCCTCCTTTGATCTGCAAGGGAGTTAACAGAATCTATGGATGGGGTGGAGTGATGTCTTGAAGACGCTCAAGAACACGCACAACCTTGAAGGGCAAAACTGGCCCTTAGTAACCCAATTGCAAGGCAATTGAAAGAGAAAACACTTAGTGATTTCTGAAATTTTCATTCATCAAACTTGTTTCTTACAATGATTACATCATATATTTATAGAACTAGGCTACATGAACAAAGGCATGAAAATACACGTGGTTAACTAACTCTAACGGTTGTTTTTATCCATGTGAGTTGCACGTGTTCATTTAAGAACATAACAGAATCAGAACATAAGGCAGCCTACTGTCAGTGTGTTTTTGTTGACTGCATGACCTTCGCCTCGATTTTCCGTGCACTTCCGGTGATTGTAAGGAGGGTTCTTAGGCCATGACAGCAAGGCCCATGTAGGGAGATTCCAATTCTACCCTCCACGTCCTCCCATGAACTCTGGTCACACCTGGGCTGGTCCGTCAAGGTAGCCTGGTCAGAAGGTTGGATCAACAGCTGATGGTTCTTATCTGCGACTGGGTTCCCTTGTGCTTCTGTTCTAGGTGATTGTGTGCACTTTCAACATGGTTCGTTGACCTTTACGGCTAGGTCCATGTAGAGAGATGACGTTCCCATGATTGGTTAGGTCCAGATCTCCGTGCTCAAGGCGTGGGTCATGCTGCAAGGTGGGCTGCTCGTCAGTTTTGTCGCTGTGCTGATTTGCTGCTGTTTCGTGGTTTGTATGCTGTTCTGTGATGTTATTTGCTGTGGGATGTGTTCTTAATCCTTGCTTTGTGGTGTTTATGTGTCCACTCTTCCACTTATTTCAAAGCTACCAAGATCTTGAACCAATATGGTTCAATCCCTCCCTCTTGGAAAAAAGAATTGTCCTCAATTCTTGACCCTTGCCCGCAATGCTTGCCATCACTCCGCATACCCAACAATGTTGCTGCACCCAACCAACAGTTGCACAACTTAACGTGCACAACAGAAACCCCACTACTGCATCTGTACAGTTGAGCATCCAACAGCCTATGAATTTTCAATAGCTCCTCACAGACTAAACACAACTCCATCATTGCAATACTTGGTGCACCTCTAACCCAGAAAGACTGAACTCCGTGTATTGGCATCATACAAACTGCACAAACACCACAACAATAGACAACTACTAGCAAGACTTCAATTAAATTAGGAATCAGGTTCCCCATGACCATCACACGTGTAAGGAAGAATGCTCTTGCCTTTACTTGCATAATGAACCACACCCATATATTAAACAAGCTTACCAAGAAGATTAGCTTGCTTGTATTACCAAGGTGACACTCTGCTTGCTGCATTCTCCCCTTCTTAGAAAAAATCCTTCCTCGAATTTTTGTAGGACGAACCTCAACAAATCTACTAACATGAACAAACTCCATAAAGTGTGTTTGTTTAACCACACGATCAATGTGAACAAACTTTTCCTTCATAGCTTGCACAACATGTAAACTAGTCCTCCAACTTGAAGGATAATTGACCACTTTCAAAGGTTGCATCAAAGAATCAACATCCTCAACATTAGTTGTCTCAACAATTTCTTCAAGATCATTAACAACCTCTACACAAGATGCCTCAACATCTCCTTTAAGATCATTAATCACCTCTACACAAGATGCTTCAACAATTTCTTCACTATTCTCCACAATGGACGGTTCTAATGGTGTGCTTTGTGTATCAACATGCTTTGAAATGATTTCAAATCTAATCCTAACCGGATCAACATCAGGATTAAACTCATGAACAATTACCATTTTAGAATCCCCATGTTGCTCTTGCAATTGTTGTTGAAATCTCAGCTTTTCTTCATGAAGTTCAAGCCTCCTCTTCAAGCTTTGCTTTTGACTCCTAACATCCACCAATTGTTTAAGACAAAGACTCAATTGAGTCCAATCCCTTTGACAGTAACAGTCCACTTTCAACATTTCAAGCCTTTTCTCCGTCACATTTAATGTTAGCTGAAGATTTTCAAGTGTACACTCTAGTTTATCCACGGATTTATGTATGTTCATGTTTTCTATCGTTGATTTCATATTCTAAGGTTCAAGAATCTCTCAACATTTTAAGTATGAGAGTAAGGATAAGAGTGAAAAGAAGGAAAAACAAAGAAATGAAGTATGGAATTTTTTGGTGCACAAAACAGAAAGAAAAACAGAACCAAACAACCCCAAATTCAGAAATCAGTATGAAATGTTTGCTATTGAAAACCCGACCAAACCAACTCCAAGTATGATGAAACTTGGTGACAACACACCTCAAGATGTCTACAAACACCCCAAATTGGAAATACTCAAATACGTGGTCTAGTTTGATCACAATTCAAAAATTCCTCCAAACAATCCAATCTGAACTATTTTTGTGACCTTTGGTCTAAAACACTTGCGCATCTTTTTTCCCACAACTCCAATGGCTACACCACAAGGCTTAACAAAAACTAGACTCAAAAATACCCAAAGTGAAAAAAAGAAACAATGAAAAAGACTCAAAAATGAAGGAAACACAATGAAAATACAGAAGACAAATACAAATGAGACTCTCCTGTACTTTAAGAAACAACAATGAAATGTGTAAATCAAGAAACCTATAAAACGTAAGAAATAGTGCACAAATGATATGGTTTAATGAATTTAGGATAGGTATTGATAATTTGGTGAAAGATGAGAGCAAAATAAAAGAATCTTGAAAGGTTTTCGAAGACAACTTACCAAGGTACCCGGATTTCATCAGTTTTGGGCAGTCTGTAAAGAAAAATTCATATCTCCTTAACCACAACACCAAATCCAATGATCTCAAAGCCAAAAGTTTCCCAACTCAACCCCAAATACCGTGTAAAAACAGTTTTCAAAAACTCCTACAAGATATCCTCCAAAACGATCAAGTTTCAGACCCCAAAAACTGACAGAATCTGAAACTTTTTCACACCTTTACAGTCTTCGTATTTGGCTATTCTTTTCATCAAAACCAATTGAATTATGCACGCCAAGGACTTTGAGGCTCTGATACCAATTGATGCATGTACGCTTGGTAAATGCAAGGAAATGGATTTGATACGAGATGGGGGGATATTTCAAGAAACTGACACGAAGAATAGGTGTAAGAACCGGACTGCCGGACTCCTTAATCACTCAACTCTACGCTTCCTCCTTTGATCTGCAAGGGAGTTAACAGAATCTATGGATGGGGAGGAGTGGTGTCTTGAAGACGCTCAAGAACACGCACAACCTTGAAGGGCAAAATAAATTTTGAACTTTTTTTAGTTGTGTCTTATTGTGGCTAAGCAACTATATAGCATCTTTATAGTGTAAAATATGTAAATCATAGTGGATCTTAAGTGAAAATTGAAACAAAGTTGTTCTTTGGTTGAGCCGTGAATTTTGGTCTGTCATCTCATGGCCTTTACTTGTGACAAAGGGATAAGGGATTGTCAAATTTGGTGTTTGTTTTACAGTAATTTTAGTTTATTTATTTTTGGTTTCTTAAACCAATTGATTCTTATTTACCTTTGGTCCTTATGTAGGTAACTGGGAATATTCTTAGATTTCATTTTCGTTTGTATTCAGATAGGTCCAGAGCAGATTGAGGCATTGTATTAATATGCGAAATTCCAATTTGAATGGGGGAACTATTCTGGTGCAGCAGATTTTCTCTATCAGTACCGAGCTCTTTGCACAAACAGTGAACGACGCCTCAGTGCCTTGTGGGGAAAACTTGCAGCTGAAATTTTAATGCAAAACTGGGACATTGCTCTTGAGGAACTCAACCGTTTGAAAGAGATAATCGATTCTAAGGCATGCTCCAATGCTCTTATAAGTTTTTCTTTTTTCTTTTTTATGTGTGGGGGGTGAAAATAATTGGTTTTTTTTTTATTGTATACATTTATGATGTTTATTTGTTGCAGGCTTTCACATCACCTTTGAATCAGGTGCAAAGTAGAATATGGCTGATGCATTGGAGCTTATTTATCTTCTTTAACCATGATAATGGCAGGACACAAATAATTGACCTTTTTAATCAGGATAAGTAAGTCTCTCATTTGTATTTCTGTTTCTTCATTGGTATTCTGTGGGCTATTCTAGGTGGAATATTTTTCTTAAACATTCTTCTAAAACAGTGCACTCTTAGAGCGAGAAGTGGTTTTTTGCTCATTTTTTCCTTTCAAATGCAAGTCAATATAGTTATTTGTTGCTGTACACTGTAGTACTTGAAGTTTCTCTTCAAATTTAAATTAAACATTTTTGGCAGATATCTCAATGCTATACAAACGAATGCTCCTCATCTTTTGAGTTATCTTGCAACTGCATTCATTGTCAACTAGAGAAGACGACCTCAATTCAAAGATTTCCTTAAGGTGACTTTGATGAGGCGCAACTCATACAAAGATCCTATCACTGAAATTTTTGGCATGTGTTTCTGGCAACTATGACTTTGATGAGGCGCAAAAGAAGTTGAGGGAATGTGAAAGACGTAAGAGTCTTCATGCTATTCGACTATGCTTTTTTTATCGGGCTGTTTAGTCTTTCCAAGCAAATTCATCACTTGGGGTGTTATTTGATCCTTTCTTCATTTCTGACTTAACAAAATTCATGAAGACTTATCAGAATTCATAAAGAAAAGAATAACATATAAGAAAAAGGCATATTATTTGTTAATACTCCCTCCTATTCACCTTAGTAGTACCATTTGACTTTTCACGAATTTTAAGGAGAGTTAAAAGTGGGACCCTAAGGGTAGAAAAGAGAGTGGTATTATGAGTTTTTAATGTTAGGGAGGAAAATTAGTATGGATAATGGAGGGTATAATTGAAAATAGGATAAAGTTACTAAGGGCATAAAAGTCAAAAATCCATACAAAAAATAGAAATGGGACAGTTAAGGTAACTTGACCGTAAAAAGAAATGGGACACGTAAGCTGAATAGGAGGGAGTATAACACAACGGAAATGAACATAGTTGAAAGAAACAGAATCGATGCACATAATGATAAAAATAATGATCTAAAAATGATGAAAAATTGGAAAGATGAAATCTCACAATTTTAATTCGAGATCTAGTGAATTATAACTATTACTTTAACTATTACATTTATCAAGTGTCGATAACCGATTTATTTGGTGATTTTGATTTTTTAGGTGATTTAAAGAAATCAATTAAATTGCTCGAATTACTCCCTTCAATTCACTACTAATGTTTCATTTGCTTTATGCATTCTATCAAATGCACTTATTCAATCCTTAATATCTCTAATTATGCATAATTAAAAATTATGAAAAATTTGATATGAATAATTCTTACAATGAAACGAATAAAATAAGATTCCACTTGATTATGTTTTAACTTATAGATTAAGAATAAAATACAAATGAAGAGTAAGAGATGAATAATATCCAAAAAACAAATGAGACGTTAGTGCTGAATTGGAGGGAGTATCATTTCGTCTTGAATTAATCAATGGATCTTCGTTAATTACATTCAATACTAAGAAAAAGAGCAATACACAAAAGTATGATAAGCAACAATATTTATTGTAACACTCCGAGATTTTAATGACGTAATTATTTAATATTTTAATAGCTTTTAAAGATTTTACAATTATATTAAATTATTTTCGAATTAGTTTTAATAAATTTCTTTCACATACGAATTTAAATGTTAACTTTTATATATATATATATATATATATATATATATATATATATATATATATATATATATATATATATATATATATATATATATATATAGTTACGATTTCTCAAATAAAGAGGTTCGAATCAAAATGGTTATTTTATTAAAATGTGTGAGCTTATAAAGATGAGTCTTTTAGTTGGGTCTCGCAAAAAAATGAATCGAGATAAAAATAAATAAATAAATAAACATAATAATAATAATAATAATAATAATAATAATAATAATAATAATAATAGCAATAACAAGTATAAAACCCGTGAAAACCCTAAACGCTCAAGCTAGCCGTCATTCTCCCTTCTCATTCTCCTCCTTCGTTCTCTCTTCTCCTATGCATCTCATCAACACGATCTACATCCTCATCGACATTCTCTTCATCTGTCTTATACCCATCAACACGATCTACTACATCCTCATTGACATCCACATTATTGACATCCTCAACAACACTTTTTTCTTTGTAAACTCCCTCCTCACCATGCCAAACCCAAACATGATTTTAAGGCCTAAATCCACGTCGAAGTATGTCCTCCCTAATGATATCAACACTATCTACCTTTGATACATTGTCACACTTGACACATGGGCAATAAAAACCAACTCCGATCCCCCCGTCCTAACTTGATGTTAAACGACAATACTACAAAATTCTAATATGCCATCAATGATTTCTGACGATTCAATGCTTCCATACATCCAAGCACGATCTTTTGTCATCCTAAGTATGATTAATTAATGCAAAACAAAATTAATAATCATTTTTTAACATATATACTTAAACCTAATTAACCATAAAACTAGGCAAAAATCATTCATTTAACCCTAATTTACAATAATTAACCTTTATAATCTATAAATTGTTCATAAAATATGTTATTATATTCTGATAACAATATTGATTTAACCCTAATTAACCCTATAGTAATACAACGCTCATTGAACCTCAATTAACCTTCATATTCTTTAAATTGTTCAAATTATTTTTATTCTAATAACCAAAAATACATATAAATCAAAATAATTAATGTAACGGCCCGGTTTAAGTGACCCGAAAAATCATATGAAAACATGATTCCGGTTCACAAACGGACACAAAAGAAATTCACTTTTACTCGGATCGTCAACGTTCCAACGGTAAAAGGAATATGGTCAACACAAGAAACAACGCCAAGCAAAATAAAACAAGTCAGCGGAAGTTTTTATATACAACTCAAGAGCCCACCGGCCTCTAGACTAGCTAAAAGTTGTACGAGATAAAAAGAAAACGTCAAAAACTTTGGTTACATAAACTGAGTTATTTCGACTCATTACAAAGTATGTCTAGATTTGATGGTTACGGGTTCTAAGCTGAATCCTCACTCCAGCCCCCTCCTGCAGTCAACCTGCTGCACGTCGTATGATAACACGTAGCAGGTTCCAAAGAACAACCAATACACGTCAGAGACTTCATACATATATTAAACATGTTGAATACAAGCATTGTGTTTACCCTAGCATGCAAAGGCTCTAATACATATTCTTTATTCAATATTTCCAATCTTGTAACGTTGCCCGTCCTGTTCGGGTCGTACAAGTATAATTTCAAATTTGTTTTGGTGGAATACACTTGGGAGAGCTAATCCCAAGGCAACCACCTACCTAAGACGTTGCCCGTCCTGTTCGGGTCGCCAAAGGCTAAAGTATGCATACCCCCATGGTGACCGTAATGATCCACAACTGCCATGGAAAAATAATCTATAATATTCCAAACCATTTGTTAACCCTTTTGGGTAACATAACCAAACGTCAACCCTTCTGGGTGACAAACACATAAATTCTCAATTTACACTTAATTATTTCATATTATTTGAGGTGTCTAATCCTTATGTGATTACAAATGCTTCGATTAGGAATAAAACAACATTACTTGCACAACCATATAAACAGTATGGTCTAAGCGTGTACCTTTGAACGCTGCAAACACACGTTGTTCAAGCACAATTAGAATTTCGCCCTCTTATGAAACGAGGTCCTAAATAACACACACACAAAACGATCACGTATTAGACCGTGTTTAAACATTTAATCCACTCAATACCATTAAAATATCACTAAGACTTGATAATTTCAAATGTTTTCATCAAACTCCCAATAGTTCCAAATTTTTACATTCTGACCAGAAACTTTTATGGCCATTTCTGGCAGCTAGAAAATTCAAATTAAAAATCCGACTTCACCGCTGCGTCCGGAACGCATCAATTACCTTGGGTACCAAATTTTATAATTTCTAGCATCCAATTACTATTTTTAATTATTTTAAGCGTTTTAACGAGTTTTAAAACGCATCGGTTACATAAAACAACAACGAAACACACCCAACGCTCGGATCCGGGCGCCACTATCGAGGTAGCAGCTGCTGTCCAAAATTCCTTTTACTTTAATTATTTTTATTTTATATTTTTTTCTATTTAAATTATTTAATCCTTTTTAAATCTCATTACCAAGATACACATAACCGAAACCGAATTTACATTCTACTAAAATAAAACAAACAAAAAAAAATTCTCCTATCACACAACCTCTTGATATTTCCACACATCTAACAATACACAAAATCCCATCAACAATCTAAACCATCATCAAAAACATAAAGCTAGCAACTTAAGACATACTCATCCACAAGATCCTTCAAGAGCACTTAAAATTTCATAAACCATGATAATAAAATTAAATACTTGATTCTCTTATCAAATTAAAATTTTGTAGAGAATCATATATCATTATTTTTGAATCAAAACATATATATAAGGACAATCCTTTAAACAAATCAAATTTTGTTAAAGGATTTATAAACTCTTGGATACCTACATTACTTAGTTCATACACTTAAAATTTCTTCTAACAAACTAAAATCTTGCTAGAGAAATATAAATCGTAAAATAAATCCATTTTAACCTTTGAATAGACTTTATTCTTATAACAAATTTAAACTTTGTTAAAGAATGCAAATCAAGGAAAATTTTATATAATAGAAATAGGATTTAATCCTTTTAACAAACCAATTTTATCAAATGATTATTAAAGAAAACTTATATAAAATACTCAATCCTCATAATAAGTCATAGGATATCATCATAAAAAGAAAGAAGATTATGTAATCCCATACTAAAATTTCTTATAAATAAAAATAGTAATTAACAACTTAACTTACCCTTTGATTAGAAGATTGGATTGAGCAAAGAAAATGTTTTTTTTTTTTTTCTTCTTGAGTGCCGAAACCAAGAACACAAAGGAAAAAAATTTATGAATTTTTTTCTCACTAAGAAGATTAAAAACGTGATTAGGAATGTGAGGAATTCAAATTGAAGCTTAAGGATTAATAGGCAAATTAAGGACCAACTTAATTACTCCTAATTACACCATTATGAGAGGAGTTACAAGACTCCTCCCATACTCACCCAAACCGGCAGCCCTTCACCTCCCTTCCATAAATTTTTTTTTTATTAATTGAGTAATTATTATACTTTTGTTAAAACAGCAAGAAACGTCACGCGATAACATCGTACGCGATAAAACTTGTTACCGTTAAAATTAAACCTACTTTGTTTCTTGTAATTAACTATGTGAAATAATATAATTTAATATTACTTATTTATTTTATTTTATTATATTTTATTTATTTTTAAACCCGACAAATTACGGGGTGTTACAGACTACCCCCCTTAAAAGAAGTTACGTCCTCGTAACTTGTGCGGCAACGGAAAACATAGAACACACATGCTATCATAACTATAACTCCACATCATAACTCATGAGTAAAACACAACTACCAAATCAAAGATTTAACATTCCTCGCGCGAAATTCCTATCGCCCTCTACCCCCCTTAAGAAGTTACGTCCCCGTAACGCTACTGACCTGAAAAAGGTGAGGGTACTTTTCTCGCATAGCAACTTAAGACATACTCATCCACAAAACCAATTCTCCTATCACACAACCTCTTGATATTTCCACACATCTAACAATACACAAAATCCCATCAACAATCTAAACCATCATCAAAAACATAAAGCTAGCAACTTAAGACATACTCATCCACAAGATCCTTCAAGAGCACTTAAAATTTCATAAACCATGATAATAAAATTAAATACTTGATTCTCTTATCAAATTAAAATTTTGTAGAGAATCATATATCATTATTTTTGAATCAAAACATATATATAAGGACAATCCTTTAAACAAATCAAATTTTGTTAAAGGATTTATAAACTCTTGGATACCTACATTACTTAGTTCATACACTTAAAATTTCTTCTAACAAACTAAAATCTTGCTAGAGAAATATAAATCGTAAAATAAATCCATTTTAACCTTTGAATAGACTTTATTCTTATAACAAATTTAAACTTTGTTAAAGAATGCAAATCAAGGAAAATTTTATATAATAGAAATAGGATTTAATCCTTTTAACAAACCAATTTTATCAAATGATTATTAAAAAAAACTTATATAAAATACTCAATCCTCATAATAAGTCATAGGATATCATCATAAAAAGAAAGAAGATTATGTAATCCCATACTAAAATTTCTTATAAATAAAAATAGTAATTAACAACTTAACTTACCCTTTGATTAGAAGATTGGATTGAGCAAAGAAAATGTTTTTTTTTTTTTTTCTTCTTGAGTGCCGAAACCAAGAACACAAAGGAAAAAAATTTATGAATTTTTTTCTCACTAAGAAGATTAAAAACGTGATTAGGAATGTGAGGAATTCAAATTGAAGCTTAAGGATTAATAGGCAAATTAAGGACCAACTTAATTACTCCTAATTACACCATTATGAGAGGAGTTACAAGACTCCTCCCATACTCACCCAAACCGGCAGCCCTTCACCTCCCTTCCATAAATTTTTTTTTATTAATTGAGTAATTATTATACTTTTGTTAAAACAGCAAGAAACGTCACGCGATAACATCGTACGCGATAAAACTTGTTACCGTTAAAATTAAACCTACTTTGTTTCTTGTAATTAACTATGTGAAATAATGTAATTTAATATTACTTATTTATTTTATTTTATTATATTTTATTTATTTTTAAACCCGAAAAATTACGGGGTGTTACAGACTACCCCCCTTAAAAGAAGTTACGTCCTCGTAACTTGTGCGGCAACGGAAAACATAGAACACACATGCTATCATAACTATAACTCCACATCATAACTCATGAGTAAAACACAACTACCAAATCAAAGATTTAACATTCCTCGCGCGAAATTCCTATCGCCCTCTACCCCCCTTAAGAAGTTACGTCCCCGTAACGCTACTGACCTGAAAAAGGTGAGGGTACTTTTCTCGCATAGCAACTTAAGACATACTCATCCACAAAACCAATTCTCCTATCACACAACCTCTTGATATTTCCACACATCTAACAATACACAAAATCCCATCAACAATCTAAACCATCATCAAAAACATAAAGCTAGCAACTTAAGACATACTCATCCACAAGATCCTTCAAGAGCACTTAAAATTTCATAAACCATGATAATAAAATTAAATACTTGATTCTCTTATCAAATTAAAATTTTGTAGAGAATCATATATCATTATTTTTGAATCAAAACATATATATAAGGACAATCCTTTAAACAAATCAAATTTTGTTAAAGGATTTATAAACTCTTGGATACCTACATTACTTAGTTCATACACTTAAAATTTCTTCTAACAAACTAAAATCTTGCTAGAGAAATATAAATCGTAAAATAAATCCATTTTAACCTTTGAATAGACTTTATTCTTATAACAAATTTAAACTTTGTTAAAGAATGCAAATCAAGGAAAATTTTATATAATAGAAATAGGATTTAATCCTTTTAACAAACCAATTTTATCAAATGATTATTAAAGAAAACTTATATAAAATACTCAATCCTCATAATAAGTCATAGGATATCATCATAAAAAGAAAGAAGATTATGTAATCCCATACTAAAATTTCTTATAAATAAAAATAGTAATTAACAACTTAACTTACCCTTTGATTAGAAGATTGGATTGAGCAAAGAAAATGTTTTTTTTTTTTTCTTCTTGAGTGCCGAAACCAAGAACACAAAGGAAAAAAATTTATGAATTTTTTTCTCACTAAGAAGATTAAAAACGTGATTAGGAATGTGAGGAATTCAAATTGAAGCTTAAGGATTAATAGGCAAATTAAGGACCAACTTAATTACTCCTAATTACACCATTATGAGAGGAGTTACAAGACTCCTCCCATACTCACCCAAACCGGCAGCCCTTCACCTCCCTTCCATAAATTTTTTTTTTATTAATTGAGTAATTATTATACTTTTGTTAAAACAGCAAGAAACGTCACGCGATAACATCGTACGCGATAAAACTTGTTACCGTTAAAATTAAACCTACTTTGTTTCTTGTAATTAACTATGTGAAATAATATAATTTAATATTACTTATTTATTTTATTTTATTATATTTTATTTATTTTTAAACCCGACAAATTACGGGGTGTTACAGACTACCCCCCTTAAAAGAAGTTACGTCCTCGTAACTTGTGCGGCAACGGAAAACATAGAACACACATGCTATCATAACTATAACTCCACATCATAACTCATGAGTAAAACACAACTACCAAATCAAAGATTTAACATTCCTCGCGCGAAATTCCTATCGCCCTCTACCCCCCTTAAGAAGTTACGTCCCCGTAACGCTACTGACCTGAAAAAGGTGAGGGTACTTTTCTCGCATAGCAACTTAAGACATACTCATCCACAAAACCAATTCTCCTATCACACAACCTCTTGATATTTCCACACATCTAACAATACACAAAATCCCATCAACAATCTAAACCATCATCAAAAACATAAAGCTAGCAACTTAAGACATACTCATCCACAAGATCCTTCAAGAGCACTTAAAATTTCATAAACCATGATAATAAAATTAAATACTTGATTCTCTTATCAAATTAAAATTTTGTAGAGAATCATATATCATTATTTTTGAATCAAAACATATATATAAGGACAATCCTTTAAACAAATCAAATTTTGTTAAAGGATTTATAAACTCTTGGATACCTACATTACTTAGTTCATACACTTAAAATTTCTTCTAACAAACTAAAATCTTGCTAGAGAAATATAAATCGTAAAATAAATCCATTTTAACCTTTGAATAGACTTTATTCTTATAACAAATTTAAACTTTGTTAAAGAATGCAAATCAAGGAAAATTTTATATAATAGAAATAGGATTTAATCCTTTTAACAAACCAATTTTATCAAATGATTATTAAAAAAAACTTATATAAAATACTCAATCCTCATAATAAGTCATAGGATATCATCATAAAAAGAAAGAAGATTATGTAATCCCATACTAAAATTTCTTATAAATAAAAATAGTAATTAACAACTTAACTTACCCTTTGATTAGAAGATTGGATTGAGCAAAGAAAATGTTTTTTTTTTTTTTTCTTCTTGAGTGCCGAAACCAAGAACACAAAGGAAAAAAATTTATGAATTTTTTTCTCACTAAGAAGATTAAAAACGTGATTAGGAATGTGAGGAATTCAAATTGAAGCTTAAGGATTAATAGGCAAATTAAGGACCAACTTAATTACTCCTAATTACACCATTATGAGAGGAGTTACAAGACTCCTCCCATACTCACCCAAACCGGCAGCCCTTCACCTCCCTTCCATAAATTTTTTTTTATTAATTGAGTAATTATTATACTTTTGTTAAAACAGCAAGAAACGTCACGCGATAACATCGTACGCGATAAAACTTGTTACCGTTAAAATTAAACCTACTTTGTTTCTTGTAATTAACTATGTGAAATAATGTAATTTAATATTACTTATTTATTTTATTTTATTATATTTTATTTATTTTTAAACCCGAAAAATTACGGGGTGTTACAGACTACCCCCCTTAAAAGAAGTTACGTCCTCGTAACTTGTGCGGCAACGGAAAACATAGAACACACATGCTATCATAACTATAACTCCACATCATAACTCATGAGTAAAACACAACTACCAAATCAAAGATTTAACATTCCTCGCGCGAAATTCCTATCGCCCTCTACCCCCCTTAAGAAGTTACGTCCCCGTAACGCTACTGACCTGAAAAAGGTGAGGGTACTTTTCTCGCATAGCAACTTAAGACATACTCATCCACAAAACCAATTCTCCTATCACACAACCTCTTGATATTTCCACACATCTAACAATACACAAAATCCCATCAACAATCTAAACCATCATCAAAAACATAAAGCTAGCAACTTAAGACATACTCATCCACAAGATCCTTCAAGAGCACTTAAAATTTCATAAACCATGATAATAAAATTAAATACTTGATTCTCTTATCAAATTAAAATTTTGTAGAGAATCATATATCATTATTTTTGAATCAAAACATATATATAAGGACAATCCTTTAAACAAATCAAATTTTGTTAAAGGATTTATAAACTCTTGGATACCTACATTACTTAGTTCATACACTTAAAATTTCTTCTAACAAACTAAAATCTTGCTAGAGAAATATAAATCGTAAAATAAATCCATTTTAACCTTTGAATAGACTTTATTCTTATAACAAATTTAAACTTTGTTAAAGAATGCAAATCAAGGAAAATTTTATATAATAGAAATAGGATTTAATCCTTTTAACAAACCAATTTTATCAAATGATTATTAAAGAAAACTTATATAAAATACTCAATCCTCATAATAAGTCATAGGATATCATCATAAAAAGAAAGAAGATTATGTAATCCCATACTAAAATTTCTTATAAATAAAAATAGTAATTAACAACTTAACTTACCCTTTGATTAGAAGATTGGATTGAGCAAAGAAAATGTTTTTTTTTTTTTCTTCTTGAGTGCCGAAACCAAGAACACAAAGGAAAAAAATTTATGAATTTTTTTCTCACTAAGAAGATTAAAAACGTGATTAGGAATGTGAGGAATTCAAATTGAAGCTTAAGGATTAATAGGCAAATTAAGGACCAACTTAATTACTCCTAATTACACCATTATGAGAGGAGTTACAAGACTCCTCCCATACTCACCCAAACCGGCAGCCCTTCACCTCCCTTCCATAAATTTTTTTTTTATTAATTGAGTAATTATTATACTTTTGTTAAAACAGCAAGAAACGTCACGCGATAACATCGTACGCGATAAAACTTGTTACCGTTAAAATTAAACCTACTTTGTTTCTTGTAATTAACTATGTGAAATAATATAATTTAATATTACTTATTTATTTTATTTTATTATATTTTATTTATTTTTAAACCCGACAAATTACGGGGTGTTACAGACTACCCCCCTTAAAAGAAGTTACGTCCTCGTAACTTGTGCGGCAACGGAAAACATAGAACACACATGCTATCATAACTATAACTCCACATCATAACTCATGAGTAAAACACAACTACCAAATCAAAGATTTAACATTCCTCGCGCGAAATTCCTATCGCCCTCTACCCCCCTTAAGAAGTTACGTCCCCGTAACGCTACTGACCTGAAAAAGGTGAGGGTACTTTTCTCGCATAGCAACTTAAGACATACTCATCCACAAAACCAATTCTCCTATCACACAACCTCTTGATATTTCCACACATCTAACAATACACAAAATCCCATCAACAATCTAAACCATCATCAAAAACATAAAGCTAGCAACTTAAGACATACTCATCCACAAGATCCTTCAAGAGCACTTAAAATTTCATAAACCATGATAATAAAATTAAATACTTGATTCTCTTATCAAATTAAAATTTTGTAGAGAATCATATATCATTATTTTTGAATCAAAACATATATATAAGGACAATCCTTTAAACAAATCAAATTTTGTTAAAGGATTTATAAACTCTTGGATACCTACATTACTTAGTTCATACACTTAAAATTTCTTCTAACAAACTAAAATCTTGCTAGAGAAATATAAATCGTAAAATAAATCCATTTTAACCTTTGAATAGACTTTATTCTTATAACAAATTTAAACTTTGTTAAAGAATGCAAATCAAGGAAAATTTTATATAATAGAAATAGGATTTAATCCTTTTAACAAACCAATTTTATCAAATGATTATTAAAGAAAACTTATATAAAATACTCAATCCTCATAATAAGTCATAGGATATCATCATAAAAAGAAAGAAGATTATGTAATCCCATACTAAAATTTCTTATAAATAAAAATAGTAATTAACAACTTAACTTACCCTTTGATTAGAAGATTGGATTGAGCAAAGAAAATGTTTTTTTTTTTTTTTCTTCTTGAGTGCCGAAACCAAGAACACAAAGGAAAAAAATTTATGAATTTTTTTCTCACTAAGAAGATTAAAAACGTGATTAGGAATGTGAGGAATTCAAATTGAAGCTTAAGGATTAATAGGCAAATTAAGGACCAACTTAATTACTCCTAATTACACCATTATGAGAGGAGTTACAAGACTCCTCCCATACTCACCCAAACCGGCAGCCCTTCACCTCCCTTCCATAAATTTTTTTTTTATTAATTGAGTAATTATTATACTTTTGTTAAAACAGCAAGAAACGTCACGCGATAACATCGTACGCGATAAAACTTGTTACCGTTAAAATTAAACCTACTTTGTTTCTTGTAATTAACTATGTGAAATAATGTAATTTAATATTACTTATTTATTTTATTTTATTATATTTTATTTATTTTTAAACCCGACAAATTACGGGGTGTTACAGACTACCCTCCTTAAAAGAAGTTACGTCCTCGTAACTTGTGCGGCAACGGAAAACATAGAACACACATGCTATCATAACTATAACTCCACATCATAACTCATGAGTAAAACACAACTACCAAATCAAAGATTTAACATTCCTCGCGCGAAATTCCTATCGCCCTCTACCCCCCTTAAGAAGTTACGTCCCCGTAACGCTACTGACCTGAAAAAGGTGAGGGTACTTTTCTCGCATAGCAACTTAAGACATACTCATCCACAAAACCAATTCTCCTATCACACAACCTCTTGATATTTCCACACATCTAACAATACACAAAATCCCATCAACAATCTAAACCATCATCAAAAACATAAAGCTAGCAACTTAAGACATACTCATCCACAAGATCCTTCAAGAGCACTTAAAATTTCATAAACCATGATAATAAAATTAAATACTTGATTCTCTTATCAAATTAAAATTTTGTAGAGAATCATATATCATTATTTTTGAATCAAAACATATATATAAGGACAATCCTTTAAACAAATCAAATTTTGTTAAAGGATTTATAAACTCTTGGATACCTACATTACTTAGTTCATACACTTAAAATTTCTTCTAACAAACTAAAATCTTGCTAGAGAAATATAAATCGTAAAATAAATCCATTTTAACCTTTGAATAGACTTTATTCTTATAACAAATTTAAACTTTGTTAAAGAATGCAAATCAAGGAAAATTTTATATAATAGAAATAGGATTTAATCCTTTTAACAAACCAATTTTATCAAATGATTATTAAAGAAAACTTATATAAAATACTCAATCCTCATAATAAGTCATAGGATATCATCATAAAAAGAAAGAAGATTATGTAATCCCATACTAAAATTTCTTATAAATAAAAATAGTAATTAACAACTTAACTTACCCTTTGATTAGAAGATTGGATTGAGCAAAGAAAATGTTTTTTTTTTTTTTTCTTCTTGAGTGCCGAAACCAAGAACACAAAGGAAAAAAATTTATGAATTTTTTTCTCACTAAGAAGATTAAAAACGTGATTAGGAATGTGAGGAATTCAAATTGAAGCTTAAGGATTAATAGGCAAATTAAGGACCAACTTAATTACTCCTAATTACACCATTATGAGAGGAGTTACAAGACTCCTCCCATACTCACCCAAACCGGCAGCCCTTCACCTCCCTTCCATAAATTTTTTTTTTATTAATTGAGTAATTATTATACTTTTGTTAAAACAGCAAGAAACGTCACGCGATAACATCGTACGCGATAAAACTTGTTACCGTTAAAATTAAACCTACTTTGTTTCTTGTAATTAACTATGTGAAATAATATAATTTAATATTACTTATTTATTTTATTTTATTATATTTTATTTATTTTTAAACCCGACAAATTACGGGGTGTTACAGACTACCCTCCTTAAAAGAAGTTACGTCCTCGTAACTTGTGCGGCAACGGAAAACATAGAACACACATGCTATCATAACTATAACTCCACATCATAACTCATGAGTAAAACACAACTACCAAATCAAAGATTTAACATTCCTCGCGCGAAATTCCTATCGCCCTCTACCCCCCTTAAGAAGTTACGTCCCCGTAACGCTACTGACCTGAAAAAGGTGAGGGTACTTTTCTCGCATAGCAACTTAAGACATACTCATCCACAAAACCAATTCTCCTATCACACAACCTCTTGATATTTCCACACATCTAACAATACACAAAATCCCATCAACAATCTAAACCATCATCAAAAACATAAAGCTAGCAACTTAAGACATACTCATCCACAAGATCCTTCAAGAGCACTTAAAATTTCATAAACCATGATAATAAAATTAAATACTTGATTCTCTTATCAAATTAAAATTTTGTAGAGAATCATATATCATTATTTTTGAATCAAAACATATATATAAGGACAATCCTTTAAACAAATCAAATTTTGTTAAAGGATTTATAAACTCTTGGATACCTACATTACTTAGTTCATACACTTAAAATTTCTTCTAACAAACTAAAATCTTGCTAGAGAAATATAAATCGTAAAATAAATCCATTTTAACCTTTGAATAGACTTTATTCTTATAACAAATTTAAACTTTGTTAAAGAATGCAAATCAAGGAAAATTTTATATAATAGAAATAGGATTTAATCCTTTTAACAAACCAATTTTATCAAATGATTATTAAAAAAAACTTATATAAAATACTCAATCCTCATAATAAGTCATAGGATATCATCATAAAAAGAAAGAAGATTATGTAATCCCATACTAAAATTTCTTATAAATAAAAATAGTAATTAACAACTTAACTTACCCTTTGATTAGAAGATTGGATTGAGCAAAGAAAATGTTTTTTTTTTTTTTCTTCTTGAGTGCCGAAACCAAGAACACAAAGGAAAAAAATTTATGAATTTTTTTCTCACTAAGAAGATTAAAAACGTGATTAGGAATGTGAGGAATTCAAATTGAAGCTTAAGGATTAATAGGCAAATTAAGGACCAACTTAATTACTCCTAATTACACCATTATGAGAGGAGTTACAAGACTCCTCCCATACTCACCCAAACCGGCAGCCCTTCACCTCCCTTCCATAAATTTTTTTTTTATTAATTGAGTAATTATTATACTTTTGTTAAAACAGCAAGAAACGTCACGCGATAACATCGTACGCGATAAAACTTGTTACCGTTAAAATTAAACCTACTTTGTTTCTTGTAATTAACTATGTGAAATAATGTAATTTAATATTACTTATTTATTTTATTTTATTATATTTTATTTATTTTTAAACCCGAAAAATTACGGGGTGTTACAGACTACCCCCCTTAAAAGAAGTTACGTCCTCGTAACTTGTGCGGCAACGGAAAACATAGAACACACATGCTATCATAACTATAACTCCACATCATAACTCATGAGTAAAACACAACTACCAAATCAAAGATTTAACATTCCTCGCGCGAAATTCCTATCGCCCTCTACCCCCCTTAAGAAGTTACGTCCCCGTAACGCTACTGACCTGAAAAAGGTGAGGGTACTTTTCTCGCATAGCAACTTAAGACATACTCATCCACAAAACCAATTCTCCTATCACACAACCTCTTGATATTTCCACACATCTAACAATACACAAAATCCCATCAACAATCTAAACCATCATCAAAAACATAAAGCTAGCAACTTAAGACATACTCATCCACAAGATCCTTCAAGAGCACTTAAAATTTCATAAACCATGATAATAAAATTAAATACTTGATTCTCTTATCAAATTAAAATTTTGTAGAGAATCATATATCATTATTTTTGAATCAAAACATATATATAAGGACAATCCTTTAAACAAATCAAATTTTGTTAAAGGATTTATAAACTCTTGGATACCTACATTACTTAGTTCATACACTTAAAATTTCTTCTAACAAACTAAAATCTTGCTAGAGAAATATAAATCGTAAAATAAATCCATTTTAACCTTTGAATAGACTTTATTCTTATAACAAATTTAAACTTTGTTAAAGAATGCAAATCAAGGAAAATTTTATATAATAGAAATAGGATTTAATCCTTTTAACAAACCAATTTTATCAAATGATTATTAAAGAAAACTTATATAAAATACTCAATCCTCATAATAAGTCATAGGATATCATCATAAAAAGAAAGAAGATTATGTAATCCCATACTAAAATTTCTTATAAATAAAAATAGTAATTAACAACTTAACTTACCCTTTGATTAGAAGATTGGATTGAGCAAAGAAAATGTTTTTTTTTTTTTCTTCTTGAGTGCCGAAACCAAGAACACAAAGGAAAAAAATTTATGAATTTTTTTCTCACTAAGAAGATTAAAAACGTGATTAGGAATGTGAGGAATTCAAATTGAAGCTTAAGGATTAATAGGCAAATTAAGGACCAACTTAATTACTCCTAATTACACCATTATGAGAGGAGTTACAAGACTCCTCCCATACTCACCCAAACCGGCAGCCCTTCACCTCCCTTCCATAAATTTTTTTTTTATTAATTGAGTAATTATTATACTTTTGTTAAAACAGCAAGAAACGTCACGCGATAACATCGTACGCGATAAAACTTGTTACCGTTAAAATTAAACCTACTTTGTTTCTTGTAATTAACTATGTGAAATAATATAATTTAATATTACTTATTTATTTTATTTTATTATATTTTATTTATTTTTAAACCCGACAAATTACGGGGTGTTACAGACTACCCTCCTTAAAAGAAGTTACGTCCTCGTAACTTGTGCGGCAACGGAAAACATAGAACACACATGCTATCATAACTATAACTCCACATCATAACTCATGAGTAAAACACAACTACCAAATCAAAGATTTAACATTCCTCGCGCGAAATTCCTATCGCCCTCTACCCCCCTTAAGAAGTTACGTCCCCGTAACGCTACTGACCTGAAAAAGGTGAGGGTACTTTTCTCGCATAGCAACTTAAGACATACTCATCCACAAAACCAATTCTCCTATCACACAACCTCTTGATATTTCCACACATCTAACAATACACAAAATCCCATCAACAATCTAAACCATCATCAAAAACATAAAGCTAGCAACTTAAGACATACTCATCCACAAGATCCTTCAAGAGCACTTAAAATTTCATAAACCATGATAATAAAATTAAATACTTGATTCTCTTATCAAATTAAAATTTTGTAGAGAATCATATATCATTATTTTTGAATCAAAACATATATATAAGGACAATCCTTTAAACAAATCAAATTTTGTTAAAGGATTTATAAACTCTTGGATACCTACATTACTTAGTTCATACACTTAAAATTTCTTCTAACAAACTAAAATCTTGCTAGAGAAATATAAATCGTAAAATAAATCCATTTTAACCTTTGAATAGACTTTATTCTTATAACAAATTTAAACTTTGTTAAAGAATGCAAATCAAGGAAAATTTTATATAATAGAAATAGGATTTAATCCTTTTAACAAACCAATTTTATCAAATGATTATTAAAGAAAACTTATATAAAATACTCAATCCTCATAATAAGTCATAGGATATCATCATAAAAAGAAAGAAGATTATGTAATCCCATACTAAAATTTCTTATAAATAAAAATAGTAATTAACAACTTAACTTACCCTTTGATTAGAAGATTGGATTGAGCAAAGAAAATGTTTTTTTTTTTTTTTCTTCTTGAGTGCCGAAACCAAGAACACAAAGGAAAAAAATTTATGAATTTTTTTCTCACTAAGAAGATTAAAAACGTGATTAGGAATGTGAGGAATTCAAATTGAAGCTTAAGGATTAATAGGCAAATTAAGGACCAACTTAATTACTCCTAATTACACCATTATGAGAGGAGTTACAAGACTCCTCCCATACTCACCCAAACCGGCAGCCCTTCACCTCCCTTCCATAAATTTTTTTTTTATTAATTGAGTAATTATTATACTTTTGTTAAAACAGCAAGAAACGTCACGCGATAACATCGTACGCGATAAAACTTGTTACCGTTAAAATTAAACCTACTTTGTTTCTTGTAATTAACTATGTGAAATAATGTAATTTAATATTACTTATTTATTTTATTTTATTATATTTTATTTATTTTTAAACCCGACAAATTACGGGGTGTTACAGACTACCCCCCTTAAAAGAAGTTACGTCCTCGTAACTTGTGCGGCAACGGAAAACATAGAACACACATGCTATCATAACTATAACTCCACATCATAACTCATGAGTAAAACACAACTACCAAATCAAAGATTTAACATTCCTCGCGCGAAATTCCTATCGCCCTCTACCCCCCTTAAGAAGTTACGTCCCCGTAACGCTACTGACCTGAAAAAGGTGAGGGTACTTTTCTCGCATAGCAACTTAAGACATACTCATCCACAAAACCAATTCTCCTATCACACAACCTCTTGATATTTCCACACATCTAACAATACACAAAATCCCATCAACAATCTAAACCATCATCAAAAACATAAAGCTAGCAACTTAAGACATACTCATCCACAAGATCCTTCAAGAGCACTTAAAATTTCATAAACCATGATAATAAAATTAAATACTTGATTCTCTTATCAAATTAAAATTTTGTAGAGAATCATATATCATTATTTTTGAATCAAAACATATATATAAGGACAATCCTTTAAACAAATCAAATTTTGTTAAAGGATTTATAAACTCTTGGATACCTACATTACTTAGTTCATACACTTAAAATTTCTTCTAACAAACTAAAATCTTGCTAGAGAAATATAAATCGTAAAATAAATCCATTTTAACCTTTGAATAGACTTTATTCTTATAACAAATTTAAACTTTGTTAAAGAATGCAAATCAAGGAAAATTTTATATAATAGAAATAGGATTTAATCCTTTTAACAAACCAATTTTATCAAATGATTATTAAAGAAAACTTATATAAAATACTCAATCCTCATAATAAGTCATAGGATATCATCATAAAAAGAAAGAAGATTATGTAATCCCATACTAAAATTTCTTATAAATAAAAATAGTAATTAACAACTTAACTTACCCTTTGATTAGAAGATTGGATTGAGCAAAGAAAATGTTTTTTTTTTTTTTTCTTCTTGAGTGCCGAAACCAAGAACACAAAGGAAAAAAATTTATGAATTTTTTTCTCACTAAGAAGATTAAAAACGTGATTAGGAATGTGAGGAATTCAAATTGAAGCTTAAGGATTAATAGGCAAATTAAGGACCAACTTAATTACTCCTAATTACACCATTATGAGAGGAGTTACAAGACTCCTCCCATACTCACCCAAACCGGCAGCCCTTCACCTCCCTTCCATAAATTTTTTTTTTATTAATTGAGTAATTATTATACTTTTGTTAAAACAGCAAGAAACGTCACGCGATAACATCGTACGCGATAAAACTTGTTACCGTTAAAATTAAACCTACTTTGTTTCTTGTAATTAACTATGTGAAATAATATAATTTAATATTACTTATTTATTTTATTTTATTATATTTTATTTATTTTTAAACCCGACAAATTACGGGGTGTTACAGACTACCCTCCTTAAAAGAAGTTACGTCCTCGTAACTTGTGCGGCAACGGAAAACATAGAACACACATGCTATCATAACTATAACTCCACATCATAACTCATGAGTAAAACACAACTACCAAATCAAAGATTTAACATTCCTCGCGCGAAATTCCTATCGCCCTCTACCCCCCTTAAGAAGTTACGTCCCCGTAACGCTACTGACCTGAAAAAGGTGAGGGTACTTTTCTCGCATAGCAACTTAAGACATACTCATCCACAAAACCAATTCTCCTATCACACAACCTCTTGATATTTCCACACATCTAACAATACACAAAATCCCATCAACAATCTAAACCATCATCAAAAACATAAAGCTAGCAACTTAAGACATACTCATCCACAAGATCCTTCAAGAGCACTTAAAATTTCATAAACCATGATAATAAAATTAAATACTTGATTCTCTTATCAAATTAAAATTTTGTAGAGAATCATATATCATTATTTTTGAATCAAAACATATATATAAGGACAATCCTTTAAACAAATCAAATTTTGTTAAAGGATTTATAAACTCTTGGATACCTACATTACTTAGTTCATACACTTAAAATTTCTTCTAACAAACTAAAATCTTGCTAGAGAAATATAAATCGTAAAATAAATCCATTTTAACCTTTGAATAGACTTTATTCTTATAACAAATTTAAACTTTGTTAAAGAATGCAAATCAAGGAAAATTTTATATAATAGAAATAGGATTTAATCCTTTTAACAAACCAATTTTATCAAATGATTATTAAAGAAAACTTATATAAAATACTCAATCCTCATAATAAGTCATAGGATATCATCATAAAAAGAAAGAAGATTATGTAATCCCATACTAAAATTTCTTATAAATAAAAATAGTAATTAACAACTTAACTTACCCTTTGATTAGAAGATTGGATTGAGCAAAGAAAATGTTTTTTTTTTTTTTTCTTCTTGAGTGCCGAAACCAAGAACACAAAGGAAAAAAATTTATGAATTTTTTTCTCACTAAGAAGATTAAAAACGTGATTAGGAATGTGAGGAATTCAAATTGAAGCTTAAGGATTAATAGGCAAATTAAGGACCAACTTAATTACTCCTAATTACACCATTATGAGAGGAGTTACAAGACTCCTCCCATACTCACCCAAACCGGCAGCCCTTCACCTCCCTTCCATAAATTTTTTTTTTATTAATTGAGTAATTATTATACTTTTGTTAAAACAGCAAGAAACGTCACGCGATAACATCGTACGCGATAAAACTTGTTACCGTTAAAATTAAACCTACTTTGTTTCTTGTAATTAACTATGTGAAATAATATAATTTAATATTACTTATTTATTTTATTTTATTATATTTTATTTATTTTTAAACCCGACAAATTACGGGGTGTTACAGACTACCCCCCTTAAAAGAAGTTACGTCCTCGTAACTTGTGCGGCAACGGAAAACATAGAACACACATGCTATCATAACTATAACTCCACATCATAACTCATGAGTAAAACACAACTACCAAATCAAAGATTTAACATTCCTCGCGCGAAATTCCTATCGCCCTCTACCCCCCTTAAGAAGTTACGTCCCCGTAACGCTACTGACCTGAAAAAGGTGAGGGTACTTTTCTCGCATAGCAACTTAAGACATACTCATCCACAAAACCAATTCTCCTATCACACAACCTCTTGATATTTCCACACATCTAACAATACACAAAATCCCATCAACAATCTAAACCATCATCAAAAACATAAAGCTAGCAACTTAAGACATACTCATCCACAAGATCCTTCAAGAGCACTTAAAATTTCATAAACCATGATAATAAAATTAAATACTTGATTCTCTTATCAAATTAAAATTTTGTAGAGAATCATATATCATTATTTTTGAATCAAAACATATATATAAGGACAATCCTTTAAACAAATCAAATTTTGTTAAAGGATTTATAAACTCTTGGATACCTACATTACTTAGTTCATACACTTAAAATTTCTTCTAACAAACTAAAATCTTGCTAGAGAAATATAAATCGTAAAATAAATCCATTTTAACCTTTGAATAGACTTTATTCTTATAACAAATTTAAACTTTGTTAAAGAATGCAAATCAAGGAAAATTTTATATAATAGAAATAGGATTTAATCCTTTTAACAAACCAATTTTATCAAATGATTATTAAAGAAAACTTATATAAAATACTCAATCCTCATAATAAGTCATAGGATATCATCATAAAAAGAAAGAAGATTATGTAATCCCATACTAAAATTTCTTATAAATAAAAATAGTAATTAACAACTTAACTTACCCTTTGATTAGAAGATTGGATTGAGCAAAGAAAATGTTTTTTTTTTTTTCTTCTTGAGTGCCGAAACCAAGAACACAAAGGAAAAAAATTTATGAATTTTTTTCTCACTAAGAAGATTAAAAACATGATTAGGAATGTGAGGAATTCAAATTGAAGCTTAAGGATTAATAGGCAAATTAAGGACCAACTTAATTACTCCTAATTACACCATTATGAGAGGAGTTACAAGACTCCTCCCATACTCACCCAAACCGGCAGCCCTTCACCTCCCTTCCATAAATTTTTTTTTATTAATTGAGTAATTATTATACTTTTGTTAAAACAGCAAGAAACGTCACGCGATAACATCGTACGCGATAAAACTTGTTACCGTTAAAATTAAACCTACTTTGTTTCTTGTAATTAACTATGTCAAATAATATAATTTAATATTACTTATTTATTTTATTTTATTATATTTTATTTATTTTTAAACCCGACAAATTACGGGGTGTTACAGACTACCCCCCTTAAAAGAAGTTACGTCCTCGTAACTTGTGCGGCAACGGAAAACATAGAACACACATGCTATCATAACTATAACTCCACATCATAACTCATGAGTAAAACACAACTACCAAATCAAAGATTTAACATTCCTCGCGCGAAATTCCTATCGCCCTCTACCCCCCTTAAGAAGTTACGTCCCCGTAACGCTACTGACCTGAAAAAGGTGAGGGTACTTTTCTCGCATAGCAACTTAAGACATACTCATCCACAAAACCAATTCTCCTATCACACAACCTCTTGATATTTCCACACATCTAACAATACACAAAATCCCATCAACAATCTAAACCATCATCAAAAACATAAAGCTAGCAACTTAAGACATACTCATCCACAAGATCCTCCAAGAGCACTTAAAATTTCATAAACCATGATAATAAAATTAAATACTTGATTCTCTTATCAAATTAAAATTTTGTAGAGAATCATATATCATTATTTTTGAATCAAAACATATATATAAGGACAATCCTTTAAACAAATCAAATTTTGTTAAAGGATTTATAAACTCTTGGATACCTACATTACTTAGTTCATACACTTAAAATTTCTTCTAACAAACTAAAATCTTGCTAGAGAAATATAAATCGTAAAATAAATCCATTTTAACCTTTGAATAGACTTTATTCTTATAACAAATTTAAACTTTGTTAAAGAATGCAAATCAAGGAAAATTTTATATAATAGAAATAGGATTTAATCCTTTTAACAAACCAATTTTATCAAATGATTATTAAAGAAAACTTATATAAAATACTCAATCCTCATAATAAGTCATAGGATATCATCATAAAAAGAAAGAAGATTATGTAATCCCATACTAAAATTTCTTATAAATAAAAATAGTAATTAACAACTTAACTTACCCTTTGATTAGAAGATTGGATTGAGCAAAGAAAATGTTTTTTTTTTTTTTTCTTCTTGAGTGCCGAAACCAAGAACACAAAGGAAAAAAATTTATGAATTTTTTTCTCACTAAGAAGATTAAAAACGTGATTAGGAATGTGAGGAATTCAAATTGAAGCTTAAGGATTAATAGGCAAATTAAGGACCAACTTAATTACTCCTAATTACACCATTATGAGAGGAGTTACAAGACTCCTCCCATACTCACCCAAACCGGCAGCCCTTCACCTCCCTTCCATAAATTTTTTTTTTATTAATTGAGTAATTATTATACTTTTGTTAAAACAGCAAGAAACGTCACGCGATAACATCGTACGCGATAAAACTTGTTACCGTTAAAATTAAACCTACTTTGTTTCTTGTAATTAACTATGTGAAATAATATAATTTAATATTACTTATTTATTTTATTTTATTATATTTTATTTATTTTTAAACCCGACAAATTACGGGGTGTTACAGACTACCCCCCTTAAAAGAAGTTACGTCCTCGTAACTTGTGCGGCAACGGAAAACATAGAACACACATGCTATCATAACTATAACTCCACATCATAACTCATGAGTAAAACACAACTACCAAATCAAAGATTTAACATTCCTCGCGCGAAATTCCTATCGCCCTCTACCCCCCTTAAGAAGTTACGTCCCCGTAACGCTACTGACCTGAAAAAGGTGAGGGTACTTTTCTCGCATAGCAACTTAAGACATACTCATCCACAAAACCAATTCTCCTATCACACAACCTCTTGATATTTCCACACATCTAACAATACACAAAATCCCATCAACAATCTAAACCATCATCAAAAACATAAAGCTAGCAACTTAAGACATACTCATCCACAAGATCCTTCAAGAGCACTTAAAATTTCATAAACCATGATAATAAAATTAAATACTTGATTCTCTTATCAAATTAAAATTTTGTAGAGAATCATATATCATTATTTTTGAATCAAAACATATATATAAGGACAATCCTTTAAACAAATCAAATTTTGTTAAAGGATTTATAAACTCTTGGATACCTACATTACTTAGTTCATACACTTAAAATTTCTTCTAACAAACTAAAATCTTGCTAGAGAAATATAAATCGTAAAATAAATCCATTTTAACCTTTGAATAGACTTTATTCTTATAACAAATTTAAACTTTGTTAAAGAATGCAAATCAAGGAAAATTTTATATAATAGAAATAGGATTTAATCCTTTTAACAAACCAATTTTATCAAATGATTATTAAAGAAAACTTATATAAAATACTCAATCCTCATAATAAGTCATAGGATATCATCATAAAAAGAAAGAAGATTATGTAATCCCATACTAAAATTTCTTATAAATAAAAATAGTAATTAACAACTGAACTTACCCTTTGATTAGAAGATTGGATTGAGCAAAGAAAATGTTTTTTTTTTTTTTTCTTCTTGAGTGCCGAAACCAAGAACACAAAGGAAAAAAATTTATGAATTTTTTTCTCACTAAGAAGATTAAAAACATGATTAGGAATGTGAGGAATTCAAATTGAAGCTTAAGGATTAATAGGCAAATTAAGGACCAACTTAATTACTCCTAATTACACCATTATGAGAGGAGTTACAAGACTCCTCCCATACTCACCCAAACCGGCAGCCCTTCACCTCCCTTCCATAAATTTTTTTTTATTAATTGAGTAATTATTATACTTTTGTTAAAACAGCAAGAAACGTCACGCGATAACATCGTACGCGATAAAACTTGTTACCGTTAAAATTAAACCTACTTTGTTTCTTGTAATTAACTATGTAAAATAATATAATTTAATATTACTTATTTATTTTATTTTATTATATTTTATTTATTTTTAAACCCGACAAATTACGGGGTGGTACAGACTACCCCCCTTAAAAGAAGTTACGTCCTCGTAACTTGTGCGGCAACGGAAAACATAGAACACACATGCTATCATAACTATAACTCCACATCATAACTCATGAGTAAAACACAACTACCAAATCAAAGATTTAACATTCCTCGCGCGAAATTCCTATCGCCCTCTACCCCCCTTAAGAAGTTACGTCCCCGTAACGCTACTGACCTGAAAAAGGTGAGGGTACTTTTCTCGCATAGCGAATTATGTTTCCCAAGTAGCCGCTTCACGCTCGTGATTTGACCACAGGACTTTTACCATAACTATATCCTTCCGTCGAGTGCTACGGACCTTGTTGTCCAAGATTCGAACCGGTTGCTCAGGGTAAGACAAAGATGCATCCAAATCTAAAGGTTCAGGATCTAATACATGAGTGGCTGCGGCATGATACCGCTTTAGTTGAGACACATGAAATACATCATGTACCTTCTCTAAAGAGTTTGGAAGAGCTAACCGATAAGCCACTTTACCCACACGTTCCAAAACTTCATATGGCCCTATGAATCGAGGGCTCAACTTTCCCCGAGCACCAATGATACGCGAAGTAACACCTGTTCTCCCACGGTGAACTCCTCTGGCCGTCGTTTCAAATCAGCATACGACTTTTGGCGATCTTGTGCCGCTTTCAAACGATCTCTTATCAATCGTACCTTCTCATTCATCTGAAACAACAATTCATGTCCTAAGGTCACCGCTTCAGTGAAATCGTCCCAATAAACCGGGCTACGACAACGACGCCCATACAAAGCCTCGAATGGGGCCATCTGTATAGAAGCCTGATAACTGTTGTTGTAAGAAAACTCAACTAGATCCAAATGTTCACCCCATGACCCTTGCCACTCCATGGCAATAGCGCGTAACATATCTTCCAAAACCTGATTTGTTCGTTCTGTCTGTCCATCCGTCTGCGGATGAAACGACGTGCTATAGAGCAACGTTGTACCCATTGCCTGTTGCAAGGTTTGCCAAAACTGTGACAGATATCGTGTGTCTCTATCGTACACAACACAATAGTACGGGGTACACCGTGGAATCGTACGACATACTTAATGTAGGCTCGTGCCAATTGTTCCATTTCCCAGCGACAGTTCATAGGGATGAAACGTGCCGATTTAGTCAAACGATCAACTATAACCCATAACGCATCATTACCTGCTTTCGTTCGAGGTAAACCCACAACGAAATCCATAGAGATATCATCCCACTTCCATACTGGTATCTCTAACGGTTGTAATAACCCTCCTGGTCTCTTATGCTCACTTTTAACCTTTTGATAGGTCAGACAGCGTGAGACATATTCTGCAATATCCTTCTTCATTCCCGACCACCAAAACATTAACTTGAGATCTTGGTACATCTTGTCATCACCCGAATGCACTGAAAATTTCGTACAATGTGCTTCATCCAGGATACGTTCCTTCAAAGATTCCTCCCCCGTCGGTAAACACCAACGACCCTTGAACCTCAAGCTTCCATCTTCATGGACAAGGAATCCCTCTGCTGTTCCTTCCCGTGCTTGGTCCTTTAATTTCAAGAGTTTCGGGTCTTTATCCTGGGAATTCAAAATTTCCTCAAAGAACGAAGGTCGAATAGCCAAGGCATTCAGACATCCCTGTAGTTCACCTTTACGTACCACTTCCAAGTTCAGTCTAGCAAAATCCCGATGCAACTCTTCAACTCCGCCCAAGGCAGACAGCGAGTGACTAGACTTCCTACTCAAAGCATCGGCCACCAAGTTCGCTCGCCCCTCATGATATATGAACTCCAGATCATAATCTGTCATCAACTCTAACCACCGACGTTGTCGTATGTTTAAGTCAGGTTGTGTATAGAGATATTTCAAACTCTGGTGATCAGTGTAAATCCTACACTTAACGCCATACAAGTAATGCCGCCATATCTTGAGAGCGAATACTATGGCGGCTAACTCCAGATCATGGGTCGGATAATTAACTTCATGTACTTTCAGTTGTCATGATGTATAAGCAATCACCTTACGGTCCTGCATCAGAACACAACCCAACCCTTTCTTCGATGCGTCACTGTAAATAGTATAATCCAACATAGGGTCAGGTAGAGTAAGAACAGGGGCCGTAGTTAAGTTTTCCTTCAAAGTCATGAAGGCATGTTCGCATTCTGCAGTCCATTCGAACTTCTTCTCTTTCTTCATTAACGAGGTCATGGGCCGAGCAATACGCGAGAAATCCTTAACAAAACGACGGTAATACCCGGCCAAACCTAGGAAACTTCGTACCTCGGTGACGTTCTTGGGTGACGGCTAACTTCGAACTGCCTCCACCTTTACCGGATCCACCGAAATACCTTCCTTAGAGACAAAATGACCCAAAAATAATACCTTGACCAACCAAAATTCACACTTTGACAATTTCGCGTACAACTTATTTTCTCGCAGGGTTTGCAGGACAAATCGTAGATGTTCATGATGTTCTTCTCGGTCCTTTGAATAGACCAATATGTCATCGATAAAGATAACGACGAATTTATCCAAGTACGCACTAAACACTTGGTTCATTAAGCACATGAACGCTGCTGGAGCATTTGTCAACCCAAACGGCATCACGGTGAACTCATAGTGTCCATAACGTTAACTGAAAGCGGTTTAATGTATATCCCCTTCAGCTATTCTTAGTTGATGATAACCCGATCTTAAGTCAATCTTCGAAAAGATCCCGGCTCCTCTCAATTGATCAAATAAGTCATCTATCCGGGGCAACGGGTATTTATTCTTAACTGTTACCTTGTTTAACTCTCTGTAATCAATGCATAACCTCAAACTACCATCTTTCTTTCTCACAAACAGAACTGGAGCGCCCCAAGGTGAAACACTAGGTCGAATATAACCTTTATCCAACAATTCTTCAAGTTGAGACTTTAATTCCTCCATCTCCTTTGGATCCATCCGATAAGGGGCCTTAGAAATCGGTCCAGTCCCCGGTACCAAGTCAATCGTGAAGTCAATTTCCCGTCGAGGTGGCATTCGGGGAATCTCGTCAGGAAAAACATCCAAAAATTCATTCACTACAGCAATATCCTGGGGATCCCCCTCTTTCTTTTCCCCTTGGCTGATATGACATAAATACAAAGGGTGCCCTTGCTTCACAAGCCTTTGCAACTCTAAGGTCGACACCAAATTCGTCTTGGGCCCCTTGGGAAACTTCCTATATCTAACGCTTTCCCCTCGTGGTCCTTCCAACAAAACTCTCTGCTCTCTGCATTCAATAGTGACCTTATACCTTCCCAGCCAATCCATCCCCAAAATTACTTCTAAACCTTCCATATCTAACACATACAAGTCGTTTTTCCTATCCTTAAGGGTACATCCCTATACAGTTTTTCACAACTGTACAATTTTCCCGATGGTACAGCCACCGTATGAGAAACTTTTTCAAAGGTCCCCAAATTCAATTCGTTTACTTTACTCTTTGCAAGAAATGAACATGTAGCTCCCGAATCAAACAATACATTCACAGCTATAGAATGAATGGCGAACGTACCTGTAACCACATCTGTTGCCTGGTCAGCTTCTCTTGCACTGACCGCAGATACCCTTCCGCTCGCCGGCTGTACATTATTTCCTCCCACCTGATTTCCCCTGCGCTGCATTTCTGACCCTTCCACTCGGTTTCCATCTACCCGGCCTTGTCCACCATAAAAAGGTCGCTGGAATCTCTGACCAGCATTACCACGATTTCCATTCTCGTACTGTTGGCTGGCTTGACTACCAGCGTTGTTTAAATTTTGTTGCCGCTGTTGTCTATGTAGTATTCAAACTCTCTATGCCCCCTTTTGTGGCAAAAGTTACATTCGATCAGATTCCCTTCACAATCTTTTGCCGGATGATTTTTCTTGCACCTCCTACAGAAATACTTCCTCTCATTGCCGTCTCGGTCCAATAATGGCTTAGCAGGCTTCGCGTCGTTCCTAATCCCTAAATTCGAATTAGGCCTGCCTCCCTAAAAATTTCCAAAATTCCTTGCTTTCTTCTGATAAAAGCCCGACATATTCTCCAATGCCTGGCCAGAAACTTCTTTCCTCTTCTCAGGGACATTACCCTTCTCTTTTTCCTTTTCTTTCCTTAAAATATTCCCTATTTGTGACGCTCGCTTATACATCTGCTCCAGTGTGATATATCGGTCACTCTCAATATGTTTTTGAATATCGAAAGATAAACCTAGCTCAAAACGTTGCATCTTTTTCTCCTCAGTGGGTACGTCATCAGGACAATACTTGAGGTACTCCATAAATTTGTGGTAATATTCGTCAACAGTCATACTACCCATTTCTAATCGCGCAAACTCGTTCGATTTATCTTTCCTTACATGCAGCGGATAAAATTTCTCTCGCATGGCCCTTTTGAACAACTCCCAACCAAAATCCCCCTTAACTTGCTCTAATAACCCCGGTCTACTGTTTGCCCACCAGTAGTCGGCTTCTCCAACCAAATAAAAGGCAGCGTGATTGACTTTTAATTCTTCTGGGCACTCTACTACATCGAAAAGTTTGTCAAATTCTCTTAACCAAAGTTCCAGTTCTGACGGTTCCCCCTTACCATCGAAGGTCGAGGGTTTGCTCTGGCTAATCCTTTTGCTCATTTCAGAGGCTAACTCCGACAAAGACTTCTCTCGGGGTGCACTTACATTTGTTAACGCTTTCACCAGATTTCTTATCGTACGGTTAGCATCACTTCTAAATAGTCTCTTCCTAGAAATTGGAGGCATCTTCTGCAAGCGAAAGAAAGGTACAAATCAAAAGAATGTCCTAAGATTCGTAACCTTTGGAGAAAGAACAAGGTTTTGCTGGTTAAACCTAACAGTCGTTTACTTGTTTGTTTATATCCCTAAATATATATATATAAGTATTATTATTATCATTATTAACATTATTTTTACTATTATATATATATATATATATATATATATATATATATATATATATATATATATATATATATATATATATATATATATATATATATATATATATATATATATATATATATATATATATATATTCGAGTTGAAATGCTTACAAAAGGAAATTACGTATACAATGCATAAACTTACAACACCAAAAGAAACAGCAAGCACACTTCAATATTTTATAGATATCTTTTGATACATCAAAAATTGCCTCATGCAAGAGTTTACATTATTACTTTATTATTTATTTGATTAAAAAGATACAACTTAAAAATAACTCAAGGAAAAATGCGAAAACAAAAAGAACATCTAGCGCCAAGCATCCCAAGCGTCAGCACCCTCATCGTAACTTGCTATATCGAAGTCCTCATCATCCCCGTCTTCTCCAGAATCAGAGCTGGAATTCGAATACGACTCTTCTGATTCACTACCACTATCTCTGGGGCTGCTTAATTGTAAATCCTCTACCTCCTCTTCAGGATCTTCCTCATCAGACCACCTCCTATCAAACCCAACCTCAAAGCCATACAAGTCGTAATGCGATCCCCAGTTCTCTCTCTCATCATCACTGGAAATTTCTATATAAGTAGGCGGTTCACGACTAGGCTCCCACATCTCAATATCACTCTTTGCCTGAGCCTCGGTTTCCACCAGTGAGGAATCAGGAAGGACCCGCTCCCTTAAAGGTTCCAAGGTCACATCGGTGCCGCCCGATATTGGAGGCTCGCCCTTCCTCTCCGGTTCTACACTCTTCCTAGATTAAGACAAACGGTGTAACCTATTTAGGTCCAAATCTAAATCGTAACATACTCTATCGGCTTTTTCCTTAACCATAAGCATCCTCTCCCTATAATCTAGGATACTTTCACCACTCCTTATTTTCCATATGTCAGCATTGGAGACTTCCCTCCAGAAAGTTTCTGGGTCAAACATCGGTACCTCTCTCGATTCACTGGGTGTGTGTGAGTCCATAGGTGTCTTTCCCGTATTCATATTTCTGAACATATACACATAACGAAAAGGAATCAAGTAAGAAAATTGATAACTGAGGACACCTAGAACACTATATAACCCTAATGGTCCAAAGCCAGCTACATCACAACAAACACATTCAACGTTTTTTTTTTTATCAAATTCGACCATTCCCCATCTCTCATTCCTAAGGTCTGATATTCCTTTAGCTCCTAGGGAACGTTGGCTCTGATACCAAATGTAACGGCCCGGTTTAAGTGACCCGGAAAATCATATGAAAACATGATTCCGGTTCACAAACGGACACAAAAGAAATTCACTTTTACTCGGATCGTCAACGTTCCAACGGTAAAAGGAATATGGTCAACACAGGAAACAACGCCAAGCAAAATAAAACAAGTCAGCGGAAGTCTTTACATACAACTCAAGAGCCCACCGGCCTCTAGACTAGCTAAAAGTTGTACGAGATAAAAAGAAAACGTCAAAAACTTTGGTTACATAAACTGAGTTATTTCGACTCATTACAAAGTATGTCTAGATTTGATGGTTACGGATTCTAAGCTGAATCCTCACTCCAGCCCCCTTCTGCAGTCAACCTGCTGCACGTCGTATGATAACGCGTAGCGGGTTCCAAAGAACAACCAATACACGTCAGAGACTTCATACATATATTAAACAGGTTGAATACAAGCATTGTGTTTACCCTAGCATGTAAAGGCTCTAATACATATTCTTTATTCAATATTTCCAATCTTGTAACGTTGCCCGTCCTGTTCGGGTCGTACAAGTATAATTTCAAATTTGTTTTGGTGGAATACACTTGGGAGAGCTAATCCCAAGGCAACCACCTACCTAAGTCGTTGCCCGTCCTGTTCGGGTCGCCAAAGGCTAAAGTATGCATACCCCCATGGTGACCGTAATGATCCACAACTGCCATGGGAAACATAATTTATAATATTCCAAACCATTTGTTAACCCTTTTGGGTAACATAACCAAACGTCAACCCTTCTGGGTGACAAACACATAAATTCTCAATTTACACTTAATTATTTCATATTATTTGAGGTGTCTAATCCTTATGTGATTACAAATGCCTCGATTAGGAATAAAACAACATTACTTGCACAACCATATAAACAGTATGGTCTAAGCGTGTACCTTTGAACGCTGCAAACACACGTTGTTCAAGCACAATTAGAATTTCGCCCTCTTATGAAACGAGGTCCTAAATAACACACACACAAAACGATCACGTATTAGACCGTGTTTAAACATTTAATCCACTCAATACCATTAAAATATCACTAAGACTTGATAATTTCAAATGTTTTCATCAAACTCCCAATAGTTCCAAATTTTTACATTATGACCAGAAACTTTTATGGCCATTTCGGACAGCTAGAAAATTCGAATTAAAAATCCGACTTCACCGCTGCGTCCGGAACGCATCAATTACCTTGGGTACCAAATTTCATAATTTCTAGCATCCAATTACTATTTTTAATTATTTTAAGCGTTTTAACGAGTTTTAAAACGCATCGGTTAAATAAAACAACAACGAAACACACCCAACGCTCGGATCCGGGCGCCACTATCGAGGTAGCAGCTGCTGTCCAAAATTCCTTTTACTTTAATTATTTTTATTTTATATTTTTTTTCTATTTAAATTATTAAATCCTTTTTAAATCTCATTACCAAGATACACATAACCGAAACCGAATTTACATTCTACTAAAATAAAACAAACAAAACCAATTCTCCTATCACACAACCACTTGATATTTCCACACATCTAACAATACACAAAATCCCATCAACAATCTAAACCATCATCAAAAACATAAAGCTAGCAACTTAAGACATACTCATCCACAAGATCCTTCAAGAGCACTTAAAATTTCATAAACCATCATAATAAAATTAAATACTTGATTCTCTTATCAAATTAAAATTTTGTAGAGAATCATATATCATCATTTTTGAATCAAAACATATATATAAGGACAATTCTTTAAAACAAATCAAATTTTGTTAAAGGATTTATAAACTCTTGGATACCTACATTACTTAATTCATATACTTAAGATTTCTTCTAACAAACTAAAATCTTGCTAGAGAAATATAAATCGTAAAATAAATCCATTTTAACCTTTGAATAGACTTTATTCTTATAACAAATTTAAACTTTGTTAAAGAATGCAAATCAAGGAAAATTTTATATAATAGAAATAGGATTTAATCCTTTTAACAAACCAATTTTATCAAATGATTATTAAAGAAAACTTATATAAAATACTCAATCCTCCTAATAAGTCATAGGATATCATTATAAAAAGAAAGATGATTATGTAATCCCATACTAAAATTTCTTATAAATAAAAATAGTAATTAACAACTTAACTTACCCTTTGATTAGAAGATTGGATTGAGCAAAGAAAATGTTTTTTTTTTTCTTCTTGAGTGCCGAAACCAAAAACACAAAGGAAAAAAATTTCTGAATTTTTTTCTCACTAAGAAGATTAAAAATGTGATTAGGAATGTGAGGAATTCAAGTTGAAGCTTAAGGATTAATAGGGAAATTAAGGACCAGGACCATACTAGCCGTTGCAAGGGGAACAAAGCAACGGATCAGATCGCATAGAAAACACGAAATAGACGACCACTATCTCACCAAAGACACTTGTCAGCATTTGAAGTGATACTCTTTATTAGATCATCTGATGAATAGTAAACAAAAACGTTCTCTTGTTATATGTAATAGATAATAAGTATCGCTTCTTAACTTGCTTTTAAGATTAGTTATTGTATTGTTTGCTTATTGAATATATCATTGTGTATGATTGTTATATTCATGTTGTAATCATATTGTTTTCCTTATTAATTTAATTTAATCATGAGTGAGTAGAAGTTTTAGTGTTTTTATAGCGAAACCCTAGGAAAGAAAGTGTTTTTCATTGTTTAGAGTTAAGGAAATGATAAAAATCGTTAGCTATTGATATTCAATGCGAATCTTGTCCAGGCACTCCTAGTAAGACATAGAGAAATTTTAGGTAATACGTGTGGCGTGTGGGATAAAAAAGTTCCTCTCTTATCTTGAGTATCGATGCTAATTATTATTTAATTTTCTTTAATCTAGTTTATCTTTTATCGAAATCACTTTCCTAGGGTGGTTCTAATCTATCCCCGTATTCCCCATTTGACTTATATAACTTCAATCGTTTTATCATTCTTGCTTGTAGTTATAGACTTTTCACACAAGCCATATAACCTTGGTATATTAAGAAAATTGGATTTAGCATGCACTTGTCCTCATGGTTTAATCCCTTATGTTTTGCTATACTTATATAGTGCATAAGGGTGAATAGATATTGTTTGAAGGTGTTACGACTAAAGCCTTATCTGCGTGGTCATGAGTGACCATAGCAGATCATAAGGGTTAATATATTTGTGTTTACTAAGAAGTGTGGATGGTCATGGGTTGGGCCTGAGTCGATTCCGTATCGAATTTAAACCCAAATCCATTATTTTTGGTGGACCCATATCCGAACTTGGACCCTTAGGGTTTGAAAGTTTTAGACCCGAACATTAGATCTAGACCTGCCGACTCTGATGGATCTAGTTAGGGGTGTTCAAAATCGGATACCGGGTCGGAAACCGGATACGCGGTTTTGTTATTTTTATTTTTTATTTTTTCTCTTATTTCTTTTAACATTTTTTAAATATAATTCAAATAATATTAAAATACTTAACTTAATTAGTCATAAACTATTAAAATACAACCATTAGTTAATTGAAATACAATCATAATTCCATAAACTCGTAATTCCATAAACCAAAAGCAAGCGATTAAAATTTATAAGTTGAAACTTCAAGCTCCATTAATGGCATTATACTCTTCAGTCATCTGCAAATGAAAATCATAGTTAGTCATTGAGCTTCAATTGCTACATTTTGAGTTCATACTCATGTTACTAACGTAGCATTAGCCTTTTGACTGCAGCACAATCAATGAGTTAGTTTATTAACAAATAGAGAACTAAACGAAGGAGAATGAATAGTGTAAAAGAATGTACATCTTCATGAGGAAAAGCAAAACCTTGTTTTCAAATCCTGAAACCGAAATCTTTTGCACAGGTACAAAATAGAACTACATGTAAAAACAAGTAATATGCAAATCCAGAAACTAAAATCTTCTGCACAGGTACCAAATTCCAATATTAGCATATCATCGAATATGTTGTAGACAAATAAATCAAAATTGAAAAAAAAATAATCAAATGACAAACAAATTCACCATTTACTAAGAATTTAAGACCGAATTCAAAAAATCCAAAAAATCAACTATCTAGATTCACAATTTTATTAAGACCAATTGTTAGATTCATCAAAAATCCAAAAAATCAACTCTCCTAATTGCTACATTTATCAAATATATTTAGTAGACAATGAAATTGAAAGTGAAAAAACATAACCTAATCATATCACGAACAAATACACCATTTATTAAGACCCAATTCAAAGATAAATTCCCACAAATTAAATATGAAAACCTAAATTTATAAATTTACCACTTTATCACGCAAAACCCTAAATTGATTAACAAATGTCGTTTGGGGCACTGTATCATGATCCATATGAATGAACAAACAAAGTTTAACAATTAATATTTAATGAAACGAGAAATCTATAAGAATTGCACAAACGAGAGATACATGTAGATCTTGAATAAGTACCAAAAATGGCTGAATAAATCTGTGACAAAATCGAAAATGGCAAAAAAAAAAATTAAATAAGTACCAAATAACTCACCCAATGGTTACTTAAATCTGTGACAAATTTCAGAAAATGGTGACGAAATAAATATGCGAAAATGCAAAAATGGTGATGAATATCAAAAAATCGAAAATGGTGATGAACTAAGATGACAAAATCGAAAATGCAAAAAAATTAAATCTGTGACAAATATCAGAAAATGCGAAAAAAAATTAGTGATGAACTAAGAATGGTGATGAATTGAAACAAACTTACCCAATTAAAGAACTGAAGAAATGAAGAAGAAGATGACGTCTCAACGTGAATGGTGAAGAAGAAGCAAGATGACGGCGTGAAGAACAGAAGATTGAAGAAGCAAGATGACTGTGTCTGGAATGAAGAATGAAGGAGCAAGAAGGCAAGTAGCAGCCAGCAAGAATGAAGTTTCAATGAAGATGGGATAAGCCCAAGGAAGATCAAGTCATTTAGGGTTTTGGAAATAAAAATTAAAAAAAAAAAAAACAAACCGAATATTGGGTACCCGGTTCCCAAAATTCGCAATCCGTGTACGACCCGAATACCCGGTTTTAAAACCGGGTACCCGACCCGAATTATCCGAATTTGGTAAACGGGATAATTTACCCGGTTTTAAAAATCGGAAACCGAGTTTTTCGGATCGGGTTTTAAAAATCGGATATTTTTGAACACCTCTAGATCTAATGTCCTAAATGAATCCTAAATGAGTTTTGATTCAATTATTCATACTTAAACTTTTTTACATTTTAAAGATTTTATTAGTACTAAAATAGGTCTTTGAGTTATATACAATTCTAAATTGAATCCTAATTCATATAGCAATGGGTTTAAAACGAATTTAAAGTTAATTTAGGTTGGTATAATAGGCTAGGTGTAGATCAGGTCTCACTGAAAGTTTTAGACCCAAACCTAGTGGCAAATTCAGAACTTAGTTTCAGTGAGAGCACAATCCGTATAGAAATAATCCATTGAAAATATTTTAGAAATACTTAAATTACAAATTTATCAAAAGTAATAATGTTTTAGATTCAAAATTATTAATTACAAAGTTCGCATATACTTTTATAATAAATTTATTATGTTTTAAAAGTATATATGCACCAGTGACCGATCGATTATATCAATTAACGATAATTCATGTCTCACTAGTCTTATGAATCCAATATGTGTTTGCATTATAGTTATAATTAATTAATCAGTTCTAGGAGAATCAATAATAATGTTTAGCTCAGTTGCTAAGATACATGTGTCAACTGTTTCTGAAATTAAATTGCCAGATCAATTATGCCCTCAAGTGCGAGCAGGTGAACCCCCTTGGCTCCACCCATGCCCGAACCCTTACATATTTATGTTTTTTGGACCCAAAACGAAACTCGAATTTGTTGGGTCTCAAAAATTAAAATAGTGAGGTATGGGGCAAATCGAATAGTATCTTGGACCCATAAAGAAGTTAGAATAAAAATAAATTCACCACACGCAATTGTACAAAGAAATATACAAATCATGCTTGATGCATCTCCGTTTCCTACCTTTAGGCATTGATGCTTAAAGTTCAACTTAAAATTAAGCTATGAAAAGTCCTTTCTCTTAAAAATTGCTACATTACACCCGAAAATGTCTTGCTTCAACGTATGTAATATAGCAAATTTAAAGCAACCTCGCTCTCACATTCCTCTCTCCTCCTTCGATTTTTCTTCATTGATTTCATGAAGCTCTCAAATCCCAAGAGTCGGGACTCCGTTGAGCAAAATATATGGATGTGACACTACTTGTGAGGACAAATTGATCTTATTGTATTAAACAAACAAACAAGAACAAGTCATACATCATACCGCTTCTACAAGAAATATCCTACTTTTACCTTTAAGGGTTTAAAAATTTAGAAAATCAATACAATGATCCAATTGAAATCTTGAACATAATGTGTTCAAGACCTCGGTTTTGAGCACTAGGCCACGACCTCATAAGCTTTGGTGTGAACAAATAAATACGACACTGATGACACATAAACTTAGGATACCATCCGCTCGTAGGTACTACTATCGAAAAAGCTATCAGTTAACTCCCGACCCATTGTTTCAATAGGAAACAACAAGACACATATCCCAGAAAGTAATACGACGCTAACAAACAGGAGGATCGCAAGAGTTTGATGACATCCGTGTACCAAGCTTATGGCCACCAAAGGAGCAATCATTCCACCTATTCTTGCCATCGAACTCCCAAGTCCAACACCAGTACTCCGCACAACAGTTGGATATATCTGCATTGTAAGATACAGGAACTTATCACTTGGCTTCAAAACACAACTACTTGGAAACCATCATTAAGAGCTAATTGTATTATAGTGACTTACCTCTGGAGCATATAAAAACATAAGTGTGAAGGATCCCATAATGCACGCTCGAGCTCCAAAGAGAAGAGCAGTTGTTAGTCCCGCTGACTGATGGATCATCAGCGGCAACATGAAGATGAAACACAAAAGCAGCAAAGCTGCCATCGAAACCTTACGACCAAGTCTATCGACAATGACAGCAGCCAGGATAAGCCCCGGAAGTTCTAAAGCAATTGAAAACAACACTTTAGTCGCTTGAATTGTGTATCGATAGATTTATATTAAGTTCTTAATACCAAATACCAATTTACTTACCGGCAAAGCTGGTAATAAAGACATTACGGTAATTAATATCAGCAACCTCTTCTGAGCCTAGCTTTCTCAGATAACATGTACTATCAGTCTTATTTAACTCGGTGGTCAGTAGCACAAGGCCATAATAAGTAAAGGCATTTCCAAAGAATACGACCCACAAAAGCAAGGTCGACCTGATTAATTTCGGTGAAAGAAGCATCGACAAGGATTCAAGAATTCCGGTATGAGCTTCATTGCCTTTGGAAGGTGTGGGTGCTTCATGTACACTAGGTAACAATGGTTTACGCTCCGGAGGTAGACCACTTAATTGCTCAATTTCAATATCAGTGCAAAGAACACCTGGTGGCAACTCTCTCTTATTATGTTTAGATATTCTCTCCAAAATTTGCAAGGCGCCATATTTTTCTCCTTTTAGACACAAGTACCTTGGAGATTCAGGCACCACGACATAGAAGACAAGCAAAAGAAAAGCAGGTAGTGCAGACAGACCAAGTAAATACCTCCATCCCCACCTTGGCATAATGATCTGCCAAAACAGATGCAGACAAACTCAGAAAAAACAAGGCAACGGCATTCAAGTATGTGGTAGTAACAGCTGGTGATAGGAAGTTTTATCCTTGCAGTACTTGGTAAATCAACCAACCACATTCGATCCAAAAAAGAAAATAAAGAAATTTCTAGCAAATAGGTTTTTAGCTACTTTGCGCAGCTTTAAAGTACTCGTATACATTTGGGTTTGCTCCACAAGTCCTCAAAACCAATAATATCCAAAAAATTACAAATGCAGCTAAGAACTTTAGACATATTTTTCATGATTTCAAATTGCAGTCTTAATATCAATAAGAGTTATTCAGGAAAAATTAACCAAAGATCGAACATGGTGTCCATAGATAAAACTTGACGAAACCAGTCATGAAAACTGAATTACAAGAAAGCTTCAGATTAAAGAATTTAACAACTAATGCTAGAGAATGATGATGGATGTGTATTTGAATATTGCTATAACCAGCCTTTTTCTTATGCAAACAGTTAATTTCAAAAGTTAGACTTAAAGGCCAAAATGTGAACATAAGAGATGTCATCTATTTAGAGTAAAGAAACATAGAAAAATCAATAACATACCCATGCTAGAGCGGCCTCAATAACTGTACCGATAGTCCAAAATCCTTGAAAAATAATCAACCAAGTACCCCTTCTTGGTGCAGGTACAAACTCTAAAAACCAAGCCAATAATACAGGACCACCTCCCACACCAACGCCAACCAAACAACGGCACATTATTAATATGATATAGTTAGGAGCAACTGCACTGAGAAGACCAGCTATAGAGGTAATCATTGCTGTAGCCAAAAACCCTTTCCTGAAACATAGGAAAAAAGAAGACATTTTGGGTAAGAACTTAGAATTACAAGTATATAAGGTTAAGAAAATAAAACTAAAGCACAAGCTTGAAAGGTAATTGGAAATGTTGTTGACAAGCAACATTAAACAACTTGACATTTGAGAATCGAATGCATATGTGCTCTGGTCTTTTAACAAACCTTACACTTCTAGACCCGAGGCATCAAGAACATCACCACCTGTAAAGATCGGATCTAAATTAATATCTATTTTCCTTCGAGTGAAAGACGAATCAAAAATTACAATTTGTTATGTGACTATGTTTTTCAAGAAATCGTATAGTGGTTTAAGATTGACAATCGGACAAGACTACGAATTTAAAATTACCATTTGTTATCTGACTATGTTTTTCAAGAAATCGTATAGTGGTTTAAGATTGACAATCGGACAAGATTACGAATTAAAAATTACCACTTGTTCTCCGGCTATGTTTTTCAAGAAATCGTATAGTGGTTTAAGATTGACAATCGGACAAGACTACAATTAAAAATTACCATTTGTTATCTGACTATGTTTTTCAAGAAATCGTATAGTGGTTTAAAATTGACAATCGAACAAGATTCTTAGAGACGTTGAGCTCTTCCTGCAGTCTCACAGTTTGACTTCATAATTAATTGCTAATACCGACATCGGAATCAGCACTAAAGGAACCGCTTAGATAATAGGCTCTCTTCGTGAGGGATGAAAGGTCGAAAGGCTCTTGTCTTTATTAGCTTTCTTTCCAAGAGTATGGACTAAGGAGAACACGGAAAGTCGAACCACCTTCTCCTGGGGATCCTAGATCAGGTCTGATTCCTTGTTTCACCTGAACTTCTGACTTGAAAACCGTAAATGATGTGCACTTTTTTGTTAAGTGAAGTTGGTGGTGTTTGCAATCAAGGGTCAATTGTAAATGCCTCATGGTTTTTTACAAGGGTAAGGTGGCTTTTCTCTTACCCCATTATACTGCCTAAACGAGAGCTAATGGCATTAGGGCAATGTAATATTGTCATATGAGACATGCTAATCAACTTCCAATCTGCTATCTAGTTACTTTACCCTTTCCAAAAAATAATCATTACCCAAATGCCTTCCCTTCAATGTTCTGTAAGACAATAACAACCTTGTTATTGGTCTCATTATTAGTATTTATGTTGGAATCCAAGATTCAAAAGTTTATGCTTCTGAATCCCAATACACTTGATCATTCACAATTGATGATGATAGAAGAATAATATGGATGATGAAACACACACTTAACTATCATGATTGATGTGACATTTATCAGTGTGCCTTGAATTGGGAAAATTGGGATGGTTGTCCTATCACTATAGAAGAAAGGCTGCACAGCTTCTTCAGAAATATTATAAAAAAAATGTTGATTTTGACTTACTAATCTAAAAAAGTTTTAAGGTTCATAAAAATTTAAATCCCTCACATTGGGCATTCTAATAAAACTCTGCTACTGTTGTATTATATAGAGTAATACACAATAATAACTTGAGGTCATGAGATGCATGAGTGGGTCTCCAGTTGTTTAAGCATAATGAATGTGGTTTAGAGAAGGTTGGAAACTAAAGAGGAACAAATCCATAGTTTTCACTTTTCAGGCAATTTGCTATAATTTGCTACGAGTAAGAATTCTAATGAGCTTAAAAGCTTTCTCAAGAAAATAGATGCTACATGAAACATAAACACTTTAGCAACCAAGAAAAGCAAGGAGCAGGGGAGGAACAATTGATACAACAAGCTAAAGCTAGCATACCATGCAAGTGAGGCCACAGTTCATCTTAGTGATTATGGATATAACTTGACGGAAAGAATAGTTTTCATACCAACAAGAAGTCAAAATTGTTTGTTCCTCGTTATCATGATGACATCACAATGCTCAAAATGGAAGCATCAAATTTTAGAAACTTAGAATGGCTCTTGAAAGTATTTGCAACTATAGTTTTATATAATGGGCTTTAATAATGGGCAATAACAACGCTCCTAATTATTAACTTAAGTATATAATAAATACAGAAACAGAAAAGCGAAAATATTTTCAGCACATCTGCAAAATTCACAAAACAGCAAACACACGTAATACTAAAATAGTAATCTAACCTAATTATAAGATATTGTAAATCACCTTGATTAGGAATTTATTTCTTAAATCAAGCAATAATACATCTAGTTTAGGCAACATCTTTAACGAGCTAAACAAGGTCAAGTAAATAATAAAGAGATATAAACACAGGACATGAAGTTGCAAAGCTCAACAACATTTGGAAGCATGCTTTTGTAGATTTGGCAGCAGCATCGCCTAATTGACTAATCCTCATACAAATTGCGATTTGAGACTAGCATACGGGTAACGTTGATCTAATTCTGGCTTATTTTTGGCAAATTGTGAATCCAAGGGCAAATGGGATTGCAAATCAGTCAATAGCGCTTGGTTATCCTTGGATACATCAAGATGTTTATTTCACATATTTTCTTTTTTGACTAGTAGAGTTCTTATGGAGATACTTCATCCATCGCTTTTAACTGCCACCCTACCCAAAAGAACTCGCCCCAAAAGTTGAGGGAGCAAAATAAATGGATGGAGTGAGTATGAACATGCTATTTCTACCTATTTGAACAACAACCTTCTCGTTCTAAATAAAACTACATCCTTCTATAGTTCTATTTAAAATTCATCTAAAAACAAAGTTCTTTAAGTCTGTTGGTGGCACGAAAGTATAAAACTTACAAGAGACAAATGAAGGCAAAAGTAGCAAAAAGAAGAAAGAAAATCACAGGATATACCTTCTTCCAAATCTATCTGAAACAAGCCCCCATGTATATGCCCCAAACAACATGCCTGCAAAAACCACAGTTGTGATAAGGCTCTCTTGCTCCGAAGAAAGGTTCCATTCGGTCTGTACTGCTGGTCCGACAAATGAAAGAATCATGACTTCCATCGCTTCTGAAATCCATCCTAGTCCAGCATATATCAGGACCAGGGATTGAAATTTCCCAAATCCTAAGCTCAAAAGAGCATCATCCATGCTATAAATTTCGGTTCGATCCGCCATCTACAAGTAAACAAAAAATCAAAACCAATTACAATCATCTCAACAATACATTCTTTGATAGGACTACAAATAGTGAACAGACATTAAAAATACTCAAAATGTACAATATACTCCCTCAATGACATGGGCATTAAATTAGCAATTCCCAACAATACAATCATTTGCACCCAAATAAATACAACAAAATACAGATTTTGTATACCCATGAAAATAAATTATCCCTTACCAAAATAAGTCGTTTGCCAGAGTATAACACACAATGAACAATACCCTTATAAATCACCAAAAGATATGAATGTCAAACTATGTGCAAACAACATTAATGGGATATTAACAGCAAAAAAAGGTAGCAATTCATTACTTTCACATGTAAAAGAGAAAAAACTTTACACGGGAAAGATAATGACATCTTCCATTTCCGGATAACTATGTTCATAATTATTATAATCAACAAAATAAATGCATCTGTGTGTAATTTTCATTACTCTGTAAACACCTTAATTGAACTAGATAAAGAATTATCAGTCTAATCAATGGTCAACGGGATCAAAAGCCAAATAAAAGTCCGATTTATTCAGAAGATGAAAGGAACTTTAAATCAGGCATTAAATTTATGAAAATTAATTAACTTTTTATCTATGATCGACAAACTTTTTAAAATTGTTATGACTTTATGAAGGAAGAACAAGAAGGAAGCAGAATTATGAAGAACAATAAACCCAAAAAAAAAAAAAAAAAAAGGAAAAAACATACCTTGTAAGAAATTGGTGCGTGGTGGTGACTAGAGAATGAAGCGGGTAAGAAAGAAAGCAGATGGGTTATGTGGCAGTCTTATAGTAGTTCAGCAATTAGCTGTTTGTGGACGTAATCCTAAATTTCGTAGATTAATGGGATGATTACAAGTATTAATGATCCAGAATATACTATTGTCAAATAAAGAATATCAAAAAAAAAAAAAAATCCAGAATATACAAATACTACCTTGGATGCTTTTGTTTCTATTGAATAAAGTTTGTGGATCATTTTGTTTGCTTCTACCACGTCCCCGACAACAACTTATTACATAATAAAAGTATTTAAAATCAATTTATTTTATTTAAATTGTGTTCCATGTATTAGTTTAAGTTTTTTTTTCTTTTTGTATTATGTCGAAATGTTAGTTTTGAAAAATATTATTGCATGTCTATATATGTCACTAACATTTTTATAGGCCCATTTCATTTCTGAAGCACTATGACTTGGAGCCTTAATTTTTTAGAGGCGCAATTTATTTTTAAAAATTAATGTCATAGAAATGCATTTACTTTCACGCTTTCTTATAATTTTCTTTACTGTCATTAAATCTGAATAGGAGAATTGGAGCATAATTTTTAAACATCGCCACCCTTTTCATTTTATCGTCACCCCTATCTTAATAAATTGATGATATTATCCTTGGACTTAAAATTTCTTATATATACTCCAACCTCACCAAATAACAAAAACACTAAATTAACACATAAAATTTGTGGAGCTAAAGCTAAGAAATTCAAAACGCAAGCAATAATTCGAGGTAATTTCTAAACAAATTTAATTAAAAATAAAAAATAAAAAATAAAAGGGGGGAGTCGCGCACCAAGTGAGGCCAAACACAATGAGGCCTAATGTTCGAGTACGCTGCACCAAGTGTGCACTCGTTTTGATGACCAAACTAGCCTCCAGAGTAGTGGGGGGGGGGGGGGAGGGGGGTGCCAATGATAATGATGATGATGATGAGTACGAAGCTTCTATTGGTCACCCAATCGATTGGACTGTCGTCCGCAGGCATACCGGTAATTTACACGTGCAGGCCCTAGTTTTGCAGGCGCTTATGATCCTGCAGGAGACAGCCACGTTGACAATGCGCCTCCACGGGAGAGCAGGTGATCACAGTCCGCTGGAACGGACTGGTTGATCACATCACCCCAGCCTGGGGGCCCCACTGATGCGCGCTTAATACCCAGCTATGGGGGACACATAGCTAAAGTAATTTTTGAGGGCTCTGAGCGTACGCCTCCGATTTTGGAGTGTCGTAGTAGAAAGAAGTCGCTAGAGGCGATCATCGGACTGCGGGATATGTCTGATGAGCTGTACGATGTTTTACCTGCCACTCCCCTCAGTTGGCTACCACACATTATGCACCAACACACTGCGAAACACGGACATGGCTTTCAGCTGACGTGTCGCGTGTCCGACACGTGTCGGACACGGACACGCGAAAATCCGTGTCCGACACGCCAAATGAAGTGTCCAATATCTTAATATTTTTCCGGACACGCGGACACGGCAAGGACACGCGACGGATACGGCAAGGGACACGGCAAGAGTCACGGACACGTTTTTTTAAAAAAAAATTTAATAAAATAAAAAAATTGAAATTCTGAATACCCATTTCCCTTTTCAAAAGTCACTGATACAGTAACTTGAGTCTTGAATACCCATTTCCCTTCCTTCTCAAAGTCTCAATTCCCTCTCTTGCTCTCACTCCTCTCAACTCTCTTTCACTCTAACCCTAAAAACTCTACACAACTCTTCCTCCACCTCCACTGCCGCCGCCGTACTCCCGCACCACGCCATCAGACCATCACAAACGAATAATCCAGTAATCCACCTTCATTGTTGGATTTGAAGGAGATTGAAGAAGAAGATTTGGGGGTTGATTGAGGAATTTGATTGGAATTTGGGTGTTTATGTTTGAGTTTTTTGTGGGTGTTTTTGGTTGGGTTTTTTGGGGGTGTTTTTGGTTGGGTTTTTTAGGTGTTTTTGGAGGAGGAAATGGGTGTGAGAAAGGAGGGAGTGAAGTGAAATACTAAAATGAAATGGGTGTGTATGACTATATTTAGATACTTATGTTGTTTATTTGGTACTTATTTGCATTTTATGTGAGTTTTATGTTTTTAAAGTGTTTATTTACATATATCAAATGAAGATTGTAAATTATTTTTAATTTGATATATTTATTATATTACCATTTTCATGTCCCCGTGTCCGCCATTTTTAAGTTGGCGTTTTCCCGTACCCGTGTCGTGTCCGTGTCCGTGTCCGTGTTAGTGCAACCTAGCCAACACATTGATAGTGCTTTAATATCGGTCTTCGTAGAGAGGTGGCAGCCGGATACGAACACCTTCCACAAGCCTTGGGGGGAAAGATGACGATTATGTTGCACGACATGCAACGCATATTAGACATTGGTATTGAAGTTTCACTCCCGGTTGAACCTGCTGACGGTGAGTGGAAGCTCGCGCTGGCTGGTTTGTTTGAGGAGCCCATGTCGAAGCTACGAAGGAAAGGGTACTTCACCAGCGGTTGCATCAACGTTGGTGAAGTTATGCAGATGTGCCATCGGTCCCAGGCTTTGGAGACGTAGTGTACAGCCTTTTATATGGCTATTGTCGGCTCAACACTGCTGGCGGATAAGACCAGAACTGGGATGCGACCTCACCCTATACTAATTTTCAATGCCGATCAGGATGAGATCGCTTGGGGTGCAGTGACGCTGGCGTACTTGTATCGGCAATTGGGAATGGCATCTAGGGCTGGTTGCAAGACCATTGTTGGTTGTCTAACATTGCTGCAAACATGGATCTACGAGTACTTTCTGACCTTTTGCCCCCATCCTCGTCAAGCTGATGTGCCTAATAAGACCAGGGTTGAGATGTGGTCCACGCTGAAGCCATATCATGACCTCAGCAGGCTAAGAGACTGTAGGAATATATTGGACTCCATGACGGAAACTCAGGTTTTGTACATCACATCACATTTTGTTATACATTTTATTTTAATTTTAGATTATTTTGTTTATGCTAATTTTGCTTGTAAGCAGGTGGAATGGACTCCATACGTTACTTCTCCCAGAGCATTGTTAAATGAGCACCCATGCACCGCCTATATCAGGGGTATCACTTGTTTTGATATCGTCGAGGTTTATTTGCCTGAGAGGACAGTGAGACAACTGGGTTTTGTGTAGGCTATTCCCCACGCTTCTATGAGACCTAACCACGCTCTGTGACCAGCATAGGGTACCTATTCCGTGACCTTTACTTCTCCGCCTATTTACACGGACGCATGGAGTAGGTTCCCCTATTGTGCTTGCGTTGGTGATCAGGCACTTTGTCGGGCATCTGTTCCATCAGAGGCTGATCCTAATTACGTTGACTAGTTCAGAGTGTCCTCCCACCCATTTCTCTTCCCCGACAAAGGACCGAGTGTCGTTTTTGGTCCAGCAAATAGCAGAGTTGAATACGTTAGTGTTTCAATTTATTTGTTTTCTTTTATGTGTTTGTATTATTTATATGCTATTTATTATTTTGTTGAAACTTTTTTTTTTCTTATAGTTTGCAAATGAATTTCCGAGTCGAATCGCGCCATTGCTGAGGATGCTTGCTGTCGTAGATATGAGCTCCCGGGAAAGACAGGCTGCCGATCTATACATTGATGAAGTTAGAGATTTATTTGTCGAATGGCAAGGCTCTTCATAGGCTACTTGTGTTTGTAATTATAAACTAATTGTTGGAGTAGTGTTGTATTTCTAAACTTCTATACATATTGCTTTTATTAATTTACATCAATGCTTTTTACATTTTTGATTTACATATTGAATTCTATCTACATATATAGTTAAACTAAATATTGATGTACATAATAATTACACTATGGACTATCTAAATTGACAACATCTTCAGCGGTGTTTTTACCTTGTGGTGTTCCAAAGCGAAATCCTGCTACGAAAATGTGTTTCTAAATGTCTACAAGAATTGTCAACTGCTTCTCTCCATGATCACTGGACTGGCGGCAGTGGAGATGAATCATCGTTCATTAATAGTTGAACATAATGATTTCTATTCGCACAACAAATATGTATAACTTTATTTACACTATGCACACCCGCTGCTTTCTTTAACGGAAGAATAAAACAGTTATAATGGGGATTACCGTCAGCAGAACCATAGTACGCAATGCCAATGTTAAGAAATGTTGCTGCAAAGTTAAATCCCATTGGTGCTTCCAACCAATGAATATACGGTGCAGGTCCCTTGCTATGTGAACCAATACTGAATATAGCATTATCTAACGTCTCTGCCGATAGATACACACGTAGGTATTGTTGTTTGTTCATTTGCATTTTTATACACATTGCACGTCGTAAAAGAGGCCATGCCTCCTCGCCTCCCAACTCTATGACGGAAATAGCTCTAAATCCACAGTTACCATTACCTATAACATCAATCCAATCAAACAAGTAAGGAGGGAGAATAAGCGGAATGTGATTGGGCTATGGAAACACTGAAAAATCACGACCTGCTGAACCATCTGCAATTATTAAAAATACAGTTAGTAAGATTCAGCTGTAATAAACTAATGTGAATAACGAAAGGAAAGTCATGTACTAGATAAGTTGAAACTAAAGTTAATTCCAACTGAGGATTGCGTTTCTCGACCACTAGATCTCCTACGGGATAAAGATCTAGACCCACGCCCCCGAGAAGATGATTAGTTGTATTCAAAGTTGCTTTTATTTCTCCTTAGGGTTTTGCTTGTCGTTGGTCTTCCTTTTCTCGGTGGACTTGCATGTGGCTCAGGTATATCGGCTCCATCAGGGTGTAATTCATCTTAAAGTACCTGAGACAAGCGTCGTACAACTGCGGGATCGAATTTTAACACTTCATCAACCAACGATTGAAAGTACTCTTTGTCGTCAGCGTTTGCGTGCCCTACTCCTTCATTGGTGTCAGCTCCTACCTCTGTTTACGTTAAAGTTCTCCTAAATGGATGACCAAATACAACGAACCTTGTGACCTGATCGACAAATAGAAAAAACAAGCACATGGCAATCCATGGGTGCTTTGAAGTGCATAATCGCACTTGTCAAATACATAATCACCCAAATCTAATATACGGTTATGCTTAAGCAAAAATTGTTCCAAGGCAAAAAGGGATACATGACGATATAACGGTCTAAAAAAATTATGTCGCAAAGACCTTGAAATAGAATTCATGGATTCCTGTAGCGTTTGTCGGATCCTCGGTTGCTGATTTGTTATCTGTGCGTGTGCCCATTTAAACAGGGTATCAAATGAGCTATTACCGCTACCAAGATAATACTTGAAAGACGAGTATTGACTTTCAACTTTGCTGGTAGTCTGGTTACCCATGTGTAAACAATAATTTTTCCATGCACGCACAAATTTCTCTTTATGTGGAATCCATGTTCCAGCCAAATATCAAACGACCTTTGGTGTTCCTAATCAACCAGGTAGCCACAATCGATTCCCATATGTTTTCAAATTCGGCGAGCGTAGAGCTATTAACCAAAGGATTCCATCTAGTTTTCCTGAATATCTACCCTTATTGATTTCTTTTTCTGCCACACAATTTGTCCACCATGTTTTCTACGTCATTGGCAATATGCCATACGCATAATAAATGTCGCACATCTACATTAAAAAGAAGATTGAATGTAATTAAGATATATTCAATAAATATAATGACAATAATTAATCAACACAACCTTTTTACCTGGGAAGACATCACGAATAGCTGCAGATAACCCTCATCTCGATCACTTACAATTACGGAAGTCTGAGTTGTGCCAAAAATATCTCTCAATCCCTCCAACACCCACGAATATGACACATCCACCTCATCTCGCATCAAACAAACGCAACCAAGAAGTTGTGATTGGTTGGCGTCATTCCAATTACTTCACACAGCGGCCACTTTTGTTTATTTGTTTTGTACGTTGTATCTATTAACACAATACAGGGCCACGTACGTATCATCTGGATGGATGTAGGATTTGCAACTAATAATCTGCTCAATTCCTCTTCACTATCCAAGTCTGTCCAAACCACGTAATTCTGCTTTGTGGCCATATAAAGACAGTGTTGAAGGGGAGTCCTACTTCCATCTCTTCTCTTCTAATTGATTGTCTAACATTATAAATTTGATTCATACTAGCATAAAAACCAGGGAAGTTTTGTCTAATTGAGGTCATAATAAACGCAGGTTGCATGGCCGTTGCACTAAGCTCTCATATGTGTTGACGAATATCTACATTTAACCTATTTGCCCTTACATGACCATCTTTGTACACTAACATCGGGTGGTTATGTCTTCCTTTTTCCCTAGGACACACCTTCACCGTCCAAGGTCTTTCTCCTGGTTTACGACTACTTCCTACAATCATAAATTTACACCGACATGTTCTGCTTTTAGCACCAGGTCGGGCTATATTATCTAGGTTATGCAAATCACCCATAATATTACCATAGCGGTGACATCTTAAATACAAACTAACTCTAGAACATCCTTCTTTTTGTTTATATGAAGCACGTGTAAATTGAAAACCAATTCCTATTGCTATCGGCCCAAGTATGTAATTCATCTACAGAATCAAATTCCCTATCCGTAACAAATCTACCAGAGTAATTTATATTAACTCCCTAAGTTTTCAAAGTCCTGCAAATTTAAAATATGAAATAAACCATAAATTAGGTTAATAAAACATTATATAAATAAACATTAATAATAAATAACATTCAATATTAAATAAAAAATAATTTACTTTAATAATTAAAATTTAAACTAAATTAAAATATATATAAAATAAAATAATTTTAATAATAATAAAATACAAAATAATATAAATAAATTACCACAACATAAATTATAAGTTACTCGAATAATTTAAATAAAAAATAAAAAATTATTTAAATTATTTAAATACTAATAATATATATTATAAAATAAAATAATTACTACAACGTTTATTTACCTTTTACTTTACGTATTTCTTTTAACTATACATAAATAATACGGTATATTGTACAATTTGGGATAACCCTCTTTAAAATCAGATTACCCCAATTTTTTTTACCACATACCCCTTATCCTTTCAACTTTACTCTTTACATCAAAAACCCTCCTTCTCCTTCTTCCTTCCACCGACAATGTACCACCATCATAAAAACAATCCATCTTCTTCCTCTTCCCATACTTTTAGATTTGAAGAAAAATTTGCCAAACTCAAATTATATATCTCCTTAATTATAGGTTTTGTGGTCCTTCTTGTAGCATTAGGAATTATAATAATTATGAAGAAGTAATTTATTTTGAAGAAGAAGAAACAAAATGCACATGATTTTTTTTGTCATATTTTCTTTTGTTTTTTAGTGCATTTTGTATGATAAATTATACTAATATATTATGTAAATGCTATTTTTTTACCTTCTTTATCATTTATTGTATTTAATTTTTTTTCTCGTTCTTCTCCTTATTATTATTATTATTATTATTATTATTATTATTATTATTATTATTATTATTATTATTATTATTATTATTATTATTATTATTTCTCTTGTTCTTGATTTATTCCTAAATTTACTATCTACAACAAATTCATAATAATAAACCAAGGGGGAGAAGATCATGAAATTAAAACATCATAATTTTTCTAATGGATTATTATTATGAAAATATAAGAATTATTGCATTGTCATATATTTACAAAACAATTATATATTATGTGGCAAGTATGGCAGAAATTACCAAATATTCAACATATTAGACTTAACTGGACAAAATTTCTTAGAATGGAAAGAAGATGCCATCATGAACTTAGAAGCTCAAGGACATGAACATACAGTATTGAAAGTAAAAAAAAAAAGGATCCAATAGATGGAACTCAAGCTACCAAAATAAAGGTAGCCACAAATCAAGAAAAGGCCAAAGCTTTAGTCCTCTTGAGGCATCATATTCATGATAGCCTTAAAGCTGAATATTTATTCATAAAAGATCCCAAAACATTGTGGGACTCTCTTGTTGAAAGATTTGATCACCACAAAATGGTGCTTCTTCCACAAGCTAGCCATGAGTGGAAGAATTTAAGATTTTCTGATTTTAAGACTCTTAGTGAGTACAATTCAACATTATACCGAATTGCATCTATGTTGAAATATTGTGAGCACCCGGTGATTGATGTAGAAATGATTGAACTCACATTATCTACTTTTCATCCATCAAACATTATTCTGCAACAACAATATAGGGAAAGAAATTTCAAAAGATATTCAGATCTGAGTGTAGTACTCCCACTGGCTGAACAACATAATGATCTTGTCTGGAAAAATCATAATATGAGACCTATTAGATCTCAAACTATCCGTGAGACACACTCTACTAAAACACATGTGCCTGAAGCACATGCTGTTGAAAATAAAGGCCGTGGAAAGTATAATAACCGTGGTAGAGGACGCGGAAATTTTCGAGGAAGAGGACGAGGACAAGGTCATGGAAATTTTAATGGACATGGTAGAAAGTTTCAAGGATTCGGTAGAGGCCACTTTCCCCAAAATTATCAAAATGGTCATTACAATAATAATTCTCAAAGGGGAAAACAAGTTGGATGTCACAATAAAAATAGCCATTAAGAAGGAAAAGAAAGTATTTGTTACAAATGTGGCATGACAGGGCATTGGGTACGTACATGTCGTACTGCTAAACATTTGGTGGAGCTGTATCTAGCTTCCCAAAAGAAAAAGGGAAAAGGTGTGGAAGTAAACTTTAAGAAGCAAGCACCTCAATGCCTAATGGAGATCCTTATAATAAAGCAAGCATGTCAATGCCTAATCTTGACCTTTCAGACTTCTATTTAGATGGCGATGAAAATGATAAAGAATATGACGAAGATATTTGAATTTTTCTTAATAATGTTGTGGTGCTTATTTAGTTGTATTTCCTTTTTATATGCAATCTCCTTTTTATGTATTGATATTATCTAATGTTTATGAAATTTTATTTTAACTATCTATTTATTTAATATGAAGATATGGATCAGTTTGAAAATGGATTCAAATATCAATGCCTCCTAGATAGTGAAAGCAGATGTCACCACAATCTTTGGAACTATTACACTATCCTAACGCACAAAGAATACTTTTCTGAGTTGAAGATGGTGAAAGCAGATGTCACCACAATCTTTGGAACTATTACACTAATAGAAGGAAATAGAAAAGCTCAAATAATACTTCCTAATGGGACAAAACTAGTAATTAATGATGCTTTACATTCGAGTAAATCTCGATGAAACCTCTTAAGTTTCAAAGATGTACGCCAAAATGGTTATCATTTAGAAACAATGACCGAAAATCATACTGAATCTTTATATGCATCACATCTGAAAAATGCGGCAAGAAAAGCATTCATGAAAAATTACCAGCATACTCATCGGGATTATATCGCATTAATATAAAACCGGTTGAGATAAACATGGTGTCTATGGGCATCCAATGAAGAAAATGAGAATTCCCCAACCAAATGAATTAGCATGTTCTGCATGCTCACAAGACAAATTGATAATTAGACCATCTTTAAATAAAATTGCTACTGAAACTCCTAAATTTCTAGAAAGAATTCATGGAGATATATGTGGGCCAATTAATCCTGCTTCTGGGCCATTTAGATATTTTATGGTATTGATTGATGGCTCAACACGATGGTCACATGTAAGTCTCCTACAAACTAGAAATGTGGCATTTGCGAAATTACTTGCTCAAATCATTCGATTGAGAAATCAATTTACAGATTATACAATTAAGCGAATAAGGCTTGACAATGCCGGAGAATTTACATCTCAAACTTTTAATGATTATTGTACGTCAATTGGAATTGACGTAGAACATCCAGTAGCTCATGTTCATACTCAAAATGGTCTGGCTGAATCATTGATTAAAAGATTCCGATTAATAGCAAGACCATTATTAATGAGGTCGAAATTACCATCATCTGCGTGGGGCCATGCAATAATACATGCATCGTCATTGATAAGATTGAGACCAAGTGCTTATCATAAATATTCACCACAACAATTAGTGCATGGTCGACAACCAAATATATCACACTTGAAAATATTTGGATGTGAGGTATATGTCCCTATTGCACCACCCCAACGTACAAAAATGGGTCCACAAAGAAGGATGAGAATTTATGTTGGATTTGAATGCCCATCAATTATCAAATATTTAGAACCAATGACTGGTGATTTATTTAATGCTAGATTTGCAGATTGTCATTTTAATGAGACAATATTCTTATCCTTAGGGGAAGAGAAAGTGGACCCAAATAAGAAGGAAATAGATCTTACATGGAATGCAATGCATTTGAAAATATATGATCCAAAAACGAATGCTTCTAAACAAGAAGTTAGAAAAACTGTCCATAATCAATATATTGCAAACAGATTACTTGATGCTTTTGTAGAAACAAAGCAAGTGACAAAATCATATATTCCTGCGGCAAATGTTCCGGCACGAATTGAAATTCCCATTGATAATGTAGGAATGCTAATAGATGATCGAATGCAACAAGAGGGGGGGGGGGGGGGTGAATTGTTGTGTTGTAGATTTAAGATTTTTGCCTCTAATTTTTGCGGAATTATAATAAGTATAGAACAAAAACTTAAACTTAAAAACGAAAAGAATAATAAAAGGAGACAAGGATTTTTACGTGGAAACCTTCTTGGCCTAATAAGAAGGAAAAACCACGACCCCCCGGGATTTCAAAATTCTCACTATGTTAAGGCAATTAGTTACAATTACACAAAACAATGTTTGCTTCACTTGAAGCTTCTCAATTCTCTAAATGCTTTACTCAAAGCTTCTCTACTTAGGCCCACTTCTCTTCTCTTCTCTTCTCTCCTTCTCTTTCTCTTCTCACGTTTCTATTCTCTATTCCCTTAGACTTCCCACAAGTCTAATTACAACAAAACACTCATTAACCCTTACAAGGCCATTTCTCTTCTCTATTCCCTTAGACTTCCCACAAGTCTAATTACAACAAATCACACATCAACCCTTACAAGGCCATTTCTCAAGAGGATAAGAATTAAAATAATTACTTAAGAAAAATATAATAAATTAATTGGCATTGGAAAACTGAAAATATTTTTCTTAAGATGATCTCCCTTTAATGGACACTCTTGAATCCTAAAAGGATTGATTTTTGATTCGAGCAAAGTCCCTTCTATTTATAGAGGGAACAGCTAGCAGTTACCATAAGCATAACGTCCACTATCTCACACATACCTCCACTACCCCCACGTTCTCAAAACAAAAGGTGGTGGAATTATGAAAGTGTCCGGCTGTTATTTGCTCAAGGAAAAATCAGTTTCCTTAATGCTAAAAATAGCATAGGAGTTTAAAACATAAGATCCTAAAAAATAGGAGATCTAAATCTAATCAAGAAAAAGTCTTGGGCTATTTTTAGAAAACCTAAAAATAGATTTGCCAATTAACTTACTAATTAATTTAAGCAATTAAATTAATTCTAAACCATTACATCAACTTAAAAACAGAAAATAATTAATTCGCAATTTTTCAGTCGATGCTATTCTTCAGACCTGCTACGTACGAACAGTGTATTGTCTCCAGCTTCAACTTCAGTCAGAATGTTCATTTTAGGAACAGTAGACTGTACGTCTACTTTGAACATTATACCACTTATCTAACATCTTGGACATATTAAGACATGTACATCTTCCACGAACCAAGTCATAGGCTTCATCAACGATTCAAACTAAATCGGATATATACCTACAAAACAATCTCTAAAAATATATTTGTTTATAAGTGAAGTCATCATCAAAACCTTAAGAGGCCAACAAATTCCCCCTTTTTGATGAGGACAAACTTTATAAACAAACTTAAGTAAAATAGAGTAAAACAAAATTCTTAGAGCATACTAGAGATTAAAGCAACTCTAAATAACTTAGCAAATCAACTCGTTACAATATAATTTACCAAGCATTCACAATAAAACAATTTACTCCATAATATCAAATATGTTTAAAAATTTTCAAAATTTAATTAATCTAAAACATAAATGAAATAAACTAAAATAAACTAAAATAAATAACTAAACTGACATAATTAAACTAACATAATAAAACTAACACAAATTATTAAGTATTTTCAACAAAAACAACTTGAAAACAAATTCACAAAAACAAGTAAATATCCCTTGAAAACACAGAACACAGATGATCATAAAGCTATCATAAACTCAGCACATTATCATCAATAAGAAACAATATAAATCAACCAAGATATGTTATTGTGTATTCTTGTGTGGTTTCAGTTGGTGTGGGTGATGCATCCTGCAGTAATGGTGGTGGAAGAACTACTCTTAGTGGTTTTGGTTGGTCGGGTATACAGGATTTGGTAGTTTTCTTGCCTGTTTTAGATGATTTGGGGGTTTTCATTTTTTGAATTTTTGAAGGTTTTGAGAGAAGGAAGAAGGACGGTTTCTTGAGTGAGAAATTGAGAGAAGGTTTGGGAAGGTAGAGTGTAATGACGTAAAGGAGGGGTTTTTTTTTAAATGATTGAAGTGACGGTTACTCCTCCAAGTCCCATCACTTTATTGCCCTTTGCATTGCTTGAGTGAAGAAAACCGTTCTCCCAAAAATTTTAGTTTAAGTTGGCCGAAAAAAAATAAAAAATGACATATGAATAAATTATGAAATATGAGTATTAAAATAAAATAAAAAAAAGGATAGGAAAATGATGAATTAAAAAAAATAAGGAAAATAATGAACATATTGCATTGGTCTGATCAAATTAACAACATGCAAATAAGAAAACATTCATAGTACAAACTTTATTACGTGTTTACCTGATCCATGCAATAATTGATTTTCAATCAAGATATTGAGATTGATTCCTGACCTTTTCATTCTCATGATGCTTCAATGGGAAATATATGCAACTAACTTTAGTGGAGCTTGATCATACCAAGTTCCAATCTCATCTTTTCATATTGTTCCCTAGGAAGCGGTTTGGTCAGAATGTCTGCAACTTGTTTATTAGTATTGACATGCTTTAATACAATATTTTTGTGTTCTACGTTATCCTTAAGGAAATGATGTCTAATATGTATATGTTTAGCTTGTGAATGATGCACTGGATCTTTAGATATACATATGGCACTGGTATTATCACAATAAATAGGAACACATTCAAATTTAATACCAAAATCTCTTAGTTGCTGTTTTATCCAAAGCATTTGGGAACAGCAAGCTGCTGCTGCCACGTATTCAGCTTCGGCTGTGGATAATGCAACCGTGTTTTGTTTCTTGGAACTCCATGAAACTAAATAAGAGCCAAGAAATTGTACCATACCTGACGTGCTTTTTCTATTAACTAGATCACCTGCATAATCTGCATCACTAAAACCTTTTAAATCATAAACATCACTTTTAGGATAAAATAAGGACAAGTCGTCTGTTCCCTTCAAATATCTCAAAATTCGTTTGACTGCAGTGAGATGTGATTCTTTAGGATTTGATTGAAATCTAGCACATAAACCAACACTAAAAGAAATATCAGGTCTACTTGCAGTTAGATACAATAAAGAACCTATCATGCCTCTATACATTGTTTGATCTACGTTAGTCCCATTTAGGTCTTCATCTAGTCTAACATTGGTAGCCATAGGTGTATGGTTGGTTTTAGCATTGTTTAGTCCATATTTCTTAAGAAGTTCTTTGATGTATTTTTGTTGATGAATAAAAATACCATTTTCAGTTTATTTAATTTGCAAACCAAGAAAGAAATTTAATTCTCCCATCATGCTCATGTCAAATTCTGTACCCATAAGGTTAGCAAATTCTTTACATAACAAGTCATTAGTAGCACCAAAAATAATATCATCAACATAAATTTGAACAACCAAAATATTAGAACCTTTATTCTTAAAGAACAAGGTTTTGTCGATTTTTCCTCTTACAAAGTTATTTTTAATCAAAAACTTTGAAAGTCTTTCGTACCATTGCCTAGGAGCTTGCTTTAAGCCATATAGGGCTTTATCAAGCTTGTAAACATGATCAAGACAAGAGGTATTCTCAAAACTTGGAGGTTGTTCTACAAAAACTTCTTCATCAAGATAACCATTTAAAAAAGCACATTTCACATCCATTTGATATAATTTAAAGTTCATAAATGCAGCAAAAGAAATTAAGATTCTGATAGCCTCTAACCTTGCTACTGGAGCAAAAGTCTCAGTGTAATCAATACCTTCTTGTTGATTATAACCTTTAACCACAAGTCTAGCTTTATTTCTAACAATTATTCCATGCTCATCAAGCTTGTTCCGAAATACCCATTTCAAACCAATAACTTTTTTGTTTTTCGGTTTGGGTTCCAAGTGCCACACTTTATTTCTCTCAAACTCATTCAATTCATCTTGTATGGCAACTATCCAATCGGAATCCTTTAAAGCTTCCTCGTGATTTTTAGGTTCAAGTGATGATAGGAACGCAAAGTGTGCACAAAAGTTTCTCAATTGAGATCTAGTTTGTGTTCCCTTATTTATATCACTTATAATTGAATCAAGAGGATGGTATCTTTGATACTTCCAAGGTTTAGGCACAAATTCTCTTGAAGGAACAGTAGCATGTTCTTGTTCAGCAACTTGATTGACATTCTGTTCAGCTACTGGATCATTTTGCTCATCTGTGGGAATACCTGGATTGGGAACAGTCTGTTGGTCCTGTTGTGCTGGCAGTTCCTGAACTTGGTCAGTTTCTTCTGCCTCTTCTTGTATCGACTGTTCACTTGCTGTTCCTTGATCTTGCACTTTGATTCCTTCATCTTCATCTTCCAAATTTGCAAGACCTATTTTAATATTACTTGTTTCCTGTTCACTTGTTGAAAAGTTAGTTTCATCAAAGATTATGTGAACAGACTCCTCTACACACATTGTTCTCTTATTATAAACTCTGTAAGCTTTGCTTTGTGATGAATAACCTAGAAATACTGCCTCATCACTTCTTTCATCAAATTTACCTATGTTTCGTTTTCCATTCATATGAACAAAACATTTGCATCCAAATATACGAAAATAGGAGATATTTGGTTTAACACCTTTGAGCAATTCATAGGGTGTCTTTGAAGTGATTGGTCTTATTAGTACACGATTCAATATATAGCATGCAGTATTAACGGCTTCTGCCCAAAAATTCCTAGGTAGACCACTAGCAATCAACATGGTCCTAGCCATTTCTTCTAAGGTCCTATTTTTCCTTTCCACCACTCCATTTTGTTGTGGTGTTCTAGGTGCGGAAAAATTGTGATTTATGCCATGTTCATTGCAATAATTCATGAAGTTTGAATTTTCAAATTCCTTCCCATGATCAGATCTTATGTGAACAATTTGATTATTGGTAGATTTTTGTGTTTTATTAGCAAAGGAAACAAACTCATCAAAAGCTTCATCTTTGCTTGCCAAAAATAAGGTCCACGTGAATCTACTATAATCATCAACAACAACAAACACATACTTTTTACCACTACGGCTTTTTGTTCTCATTGGTCCACATAAATCCATATGAATTAATTCTAATGGTCTAGTGGTAGTCACAACGTTCTTTGATTTAAAGGATGACCGCACTTGTTTTCCTTTAGCACAAGGATCACAAACTTCATTTTTAAGAAATTTTATTGCAGGTAATCCTCTTACTAGGTCTTTTGATCTTAAAGTGTTAATCAATGAATAACTAGCATGACCTAGACGCTTGTGCCAAAGAAGTGGGTCTTCTTCAATAACACTTAAACACGTTAGACTGTTTCTGGGAACAGTGTCCAGGTCCACCACATAGGTGTTCCCTTTTCTGATTCCCTCCAGCACAGGGTCTCCTGTACTGTTCCTAGAAATTATGCATTTTTCAGAAGTAAACTTAACAGAGTTACCTTTGTCGCAAAATTGAGAAATACTTAACAAATTGTGTCTTAAATTCTCGACTAAAAATACATTATCAATGGCATGGGAACTAGACCTTCCAACCTTTCCTTTGGCGATTATCTCACCCTTCATGTTGTCACCGAAGGTTACTGTTCCCCCCATCATAGGCTTCAAGTGAGAGAAATTTAGATTTATCACCCGTCATATGCTTGGAACATCCACTGTCGAGATACCATGAGTTGTTCCCCCTCACTTGAACCTGCAAAGCAAATTAGTGGTTAGGTGCAGGAACCCATTCATCCTTAGGTTCCTTGTCGACAATATTTGAATCACATTTCTTAATCCATATACGTTCGACATAATTTTTATTTGCTTTGACATGCTGTTCCCTCTTTGTACATTGATGTTTTAGGTGTCCACTTTTACCACAGAAGGAACAGACTTTACTACTAGGGAGATTTACATATACCTTTTTCTTTTTATCATTCTTAATATAGCCTAGACCTTCTTTACTCTTGGTTTTAGCATCTAGAATCCATTTGGGAATTTCTTTGAATTTCCCTTTTCCTCTTAAGTTTATTTGATCTTTTAGGAACTTATTTTCTTTTTCACTTGATTCTAATTTTAATTTTATTTCTTGAACTTCCGTGCTAAACTCATGAGTGGTTTTATCATTTTCAAACGATTTTAATCCTAACAATTTGCTTTGATTCAATTCAATATTAAGAGTGATAAATTCCTGTTTTAATTTCTCCAACTGCTCTTTCAAAATGATATTCTTATCTAGCAAATCAAAAAATCTACTTTGCACATCGATTCTAAAGGAGTTTAGATATGAGATATGATCTTCACTTAAGTTAAGATCTTTCTCAATTTGGAGACACTTAGCTGTTTTTTCATCTAGCTTTTCTTGTGTCTCTAAAAGCAATTTGATTAGTTTATTCTTACTTATGTTGGACAGATGTTTAGGAGATGGACCAGAAGACATTACCTCTTTTTCTTTGGATTCTTCATGAGATGCCATGAGGCATAGGTTTGCTGTTTCCTCTTCCACTGGAGCTTCTGTCTCAGCCTCGCTCTCCGTATCTCCCCAAGCTGCTATCATTGCTTTTCTAAAATCAGTTTTGAAGTTTCCCTTCTTATATTGTCTTCCAACTTCTCTTGCTTTTCCCTTGCCCTTCTCATTTTTCCATTGTGGGCAATCCTTGATGAAGTGTTCAGTGCTCCCACACTTATGGCATTCAAAGTTTGTCTTCAAGTTCGGTGTTCCCTTCTCTTTGTTATTTCTTTGATTTCCATATCTTCTGTTCCTGAAGAATTTTTTGAATTTTCGAGCCAACAGTGCTGCTTCCTCTTCACCAGTTTCTGATTCATCGCTATCATCTGCTGCTAGAGCCAGTTCTTTGTTTCGGGAACTGTCAGCTGTTCCCAAATGCAATTCATGGGTCATGAGAGAACCAGCCAGCTCTTCCAAATTAAACTTGGTGAAATCTTTGGACTCCTGGATGGCTGTTACCTTTGCTCTCCAGCGTTCGTCTTGAGGAAGACTCCTAAGTACTTTTCTAACTTGTTCATCAATGGGAATGATTCTACCAAGAGAGACTAACTCATTCGTAATATTTGTGAACCTAGTGAACATCTCTTGAATGTTTTCCCTAGGTTCCATGACAAACCTTTCATATTTGGACATTAGCAAGTCAATCTTGGATCTCTTTACTTCACTAGTACCTTCATGGGTAACTTCTAGCAGGTTCCAAATCTGCTTAGCGGTTTTGCAACCCATAATACGATTGTGCTCATTTGGACCAAGCCCACAGTGAAGTAACTTGATAGCAAGAGCGTTCATTTCCATCTTTTGAAAATCTTCTTTTTCATATTCAGTGATTGGTTTTGGAACAGCTTCATTGTTGGAGTTGATGGTCGTCACCTCAAAGTCTCCAATTTCAATGACTCTCCAAACTTGATAGTTTTCGGCCTTTATGAAGATTTCCATTCTATTTTTCCAGTAAGTATAGAATTTCCCATCGAACATGGGTGGCCTTTGTGTGGAGTACCCCTCTTCCATGCGCTCGTTCATCTTCAACATCTTGACAGGGAACAGGATACTGCTCTCAGGGTTTCCTGATCAAATGAGGAACCTGGCTCTGATACCAATTGTAGGAATGCTAATAGATGATCGAATGCAACAAGAGGGGGGGTGAATTGTTGTGTTGTAGATTTAAGATTTTTGCCTCTAATTTTTGCGGAATTATAATAAGTATAGAACAAAAACTTAAACTTAAAAACGAAAAGAATAATAAAAGGAGACAAGGATTTTTACGTGGAAACCTTCTTGGCCTAATAAGAAGGAAAAACCACGACCCCCCGGGATTTCAAAATTCTCACTATGTTAAGGCAATTAGTTACAATTACACAAAACAATGTTTGCTTCACTTGAAGCTTCTCAATTCTCTAAATGCTTTACTCAAAGCTTCTCTACTTAGGCCCACTTCTCTTCTCTTCTCTTCTCTCCTTCTCTTTCTCTTCTCACGTTTCTATTCTCTATTCCCTTAGACTTCCCACAAGTCTAATTACAACAAAACACTCATTAACCCTTACAAGGCCATTTCTCTTCTCTATTCCCTTAGACTTCCCACAAGTCTAATTACAACAAATCACACATCAACCCTTACAAGGCCATTTCTCAAGAGGATAAGAATTAAAATAATTACTTAAGAAAAATATAATAAATTAATTGGCATTGGAAAACTGAAAATATTTTTCTTAAGATGATCTCCCTTTAATGGACACTCTTGAATCCTAAAAGGATTGATTTTTGATTCGAGCAAAGTCCCTTCTATTTATAGAGGGAACAGCTAGCAGTTACCATAAGCATAACGTCCACTATCTCACACATACCTCCACTACCCCCACGTTCTCAAAACAAAAGGTGGTGGAATTATGAAAGTGTCCGGCTGTTATTTGCTCAAGGAAAAATCAGTTTCCTTAATGCTAAAAATAGCATAGGAGTTTAAAACATAAGATCCTAAAAAATAGGAGATCTAAATCTAATCAAGAAAAAGTCTTGGGCTATTTTTAGAAAACCTAAAAATAGATTTGCCAATTAACTTACTAATTAATTTAAGCAATTAAATTAATTCTAAACCATTACATCAACTTAAAAACAGAAAATAATTAATTCGCAATTTTTCAGTCGATGCTATTCTTCAGACCTGCTACGTACGAACAGTGTACTGTCTCCAGCTTCAACTTCAGTCAGAATGTTCATTTTAGGAACAGTAGACTGTACGTCTACTTTGAACATTATACCACTTATCTAACATCTTGGACATATTAAGACATGTACATCTTCCACGAACCAAGTCATAGGCTTCATCAACGATTCAAACTAAATCGGATATATACCTACAAAACAATCTCTAAAAATATATTTGTTTATAAGTGAAGTCATCATCAAAACCTTAAGAGGCCAACAGATAACAAAGCCACTGAAAATGAATATATTGCACGCCGGAAGCGTGGAAGACCACTTGGTTCAAAGGATTTGAAACAAAGAAAATCCAAAAGGTTGAATGAAATGACAAATGTTATCAATATTACTTCTTCAATGAATTGTAAAGAAACAAGTTTTGGAGATGAGGATGAAAATCTCAGAGAAGAAGAAAATAATAATATCAAAGATAACAATGAAATTTCGATTAATTATATTTCAACTAAAAGGCAAATAAATCGAAAGAATGTTATTGTTAATGATGCACTTGCTCATTCAATCGCCACCGAAATAACACTTGATGAAAATGATATAGAACCAAGAACGATACAAAAATGTCGGCGTAGAAATGATTGGCCAAAATGGAAAGATGCTCACTTGAGAAACGAGAAGTTTTTGAACAAATTACCCAAACACCAAATGGTATAAAACCGGTCAGCTATAAATGGGTGTTTGTAAGAAAAAGAAATGAGAAAGATGAAGTGGTTAGATATAATGCAGGACTTGTAGGACAAGGTTTTTCCCAAAGACCAGGGATTGATTATGAAGAAACGTATTCTCCAGTTGTAGATGCGACTACACTAAGATTCTTGAGAAGTCTAACTGTCACAAACAGTATGCAAATGCGACTTGTGGATGTTGTGACCGCATATTTATATGTTTCACTTGATACAGACATTTATATGAAAGTCCCTGAAGGACCTAAGTTGCCAGAAAACCACAAATCACGAGAAATATTTTCCATAAATCTGAAAAGGTCACTTTATGGACTAAAACAATCTGGAAGAATGTGGTACAACCGTCTTAGTGAATATCTCCTGATGGATTCAAAAAAGATCAAATCAGTCCTTGTGTATTTATTAAACGGACTCAATCAGGATTTTCTATAATTGCAGTTTATGTTAATGATTTAAATATCATTGGAAGTCCCAAAGAGCTTGAACAAACTGCAAAATATTTGATGAAAGAATTTAAAATGAAAGATATTGGGAAAACAAAATTTTGCCTTGGATTACAAATAGAGCATTTAAGGGGTGGAATCTTTGAGCACCAATTCAACTATACAAAAAATGTTCTAAAAAGATTTCATATGGACAAAGCTCATCCACTGAGCTCTCCAATGATAGTGCGATCATTAAAACCAAAAGATGATCCATTTCGACCTTGTGAAGAAGACGAGGAGATTCTTGACCCTGAAGTGCCATATTTAAGCGCAATTGGAGCTCTGATGTATCTAGCTATTAATACAAGACCTGATATTGCTTTCGCTGTTAATTTATTAGCTAGATATAGCAATTCACCAACAAAGAGACATTGGAGTGGGATAAAACATTTGTTGCGTTACCTTCGAGGAACTAAAGATCTTGGATTATTTTATCGATCAAAGCAAGATGCTATTCTTGTTTGATATGCAGATGCTGGATACTTATCAGATCCCCATAAGGCTAAATCGCAAAATGGATATGTATTCACATATGGAGGTACCGCATATCTTGGAGATCCACGAAACAGACACTCACAACTACATCATCAAACCATGCAGAATTGATCGCGCTTTATGAAACAAGTAGAGAATGCGTTTGATTAAGGTCAGTAATTGGTCACATTCAAGAAGAATGTGGGATAAACTCGATAATAAATTCTCCAATTGTAATTTTTAAAGATAATATCGGTTGTATTGAACAAGTTGGTGAAGGCTTCATAAAAGGGGATAGAACCAAACACATAACATCAAAACTTTTCTTTGCACATGACCTCCAAAAGTATAAAATAGTAAAAGTCAAACAAATTCAATCAAGTGAAAATCTTGCAGATTTGTTCACAAAGTCCCTTCCATCAAAAAGATTCGAGCAAGTTGTATATAAAATTGGAATGTGTCATCTACAAGATATCTGTTGAACTCAGGGGGAGAATCATACTCACTACACTCTTTTTCCCTTCGTTCAGGTTTTTATCCTATTGGGTTTTTCCTGACAAGGTTTTTTAACGAGGCAGTATTAAATAGAAATATTGTAACAATATTTTACTCTTTTTTTACATAATTAGAATGCATTCAAGAGGGAATGTTGAAATATAGGGTGAAAGGTAATTAATGAATATAGTGTGAAAGATAATTAATGAATTTACCATAATGTGAATGCATTCAATGCAATTGTAGATGCACTTGCCTATAAATATGAAAGTTCACAAATGTAAAAAAAACACACCAATGAGTAAAAATATCTCCATCTTTTAACTTTTACTCGTTCTATTTCCTCCTTATCTCTCTTAAGTTTTAACAATTTCCAATTAAATGAAGCTTGTCATGGATTACTCAGAGATCTCAACTCATATTTCTATTCAAGATTAAGCAAAGCTAGTTATACAATATCATTCATTAAACAAATTTAGCTACTTTATTTAATAGTGATAGGAACCATCTGGCATGTATCTATTGCCTACACTATAAGGGTTGAACCTCGTATCAGTATAGTTCATGGTCTTGAATTCACTAGGCTTAGGCTCAGCTGCAGGAGCCACCGAACTTGCTTCTCCGCTCTTGTCTCGATGCCGATGCTTTGACCTCTCTTTATGGGGTTTAGATCTTGTCTGTCCACTGTAATGAGGGACATCAGTGGACCCATAAAAATCTGTGTATTCTTGTCGTTTAGAAGATCTATGTTTGGTCGATGAAGAAGTTTCCTTCGAAGTAGCTGTTCTTATCTTCGAAGGTTTTGCTTCGGAATATTTCTCTGTAGAATTCGGGGCATATGCCTGCCAGGATTCCGAGAGAGGGGTAGGTGTCCTCTGCTTTTGGGCTAATTCCGGTTTAGTTTCATCGTCAGGCATCTTAAGAGAGTCTTTTAAGGGAGTGAGTCCTTTCCTTGAGCTAAAACGCGACGGAACAAATGGCAAAATGGCATTTCTGAGCGACTCTAGCACTAGCTTTGAAAGATCAGTTATCATCTGTCCAAAGGAAGGCAATCCAGGACCAGTCGCTTGCTCCACCTTTACATTCTCTGGGGTCTCAATCAATGGTTTTTGCTGGACATCTGACGCTGAAGGTTGAAGCTGCAGCCAGGCATAGATAAATCCAATGTATAATACTGAAGATCAAAAGAAGCACATAGAGGAATGATATTTTGAGAAACTGTTGCAAGTATATGAAGGATATATTATAGTATGAGCTAGGTTATACAATAGGTTAGGATTTGAGGAATGCTAGTCATAGAATTTGTTTTGGGAGTATGACTTGACCTAAGTGTTTTTATAGATGAAGGGAACGCAGTCTAACCATTACAATGAGTGATAATGAAAATGGCTTTGCTATACATAACAGCCACATAAATTGAGACCTTTTGTACACATGGGAGCGTCCACAAAAACCGAAGTATTATTTGCATTCAAGTAAAAAGTTATGAGTTGAAGTGAATAATGAACCGTTTTAACAAAGTTAACTGCTTTGTATGAAAGCCATTACTTAAACAGGGCAGAGAATCATCATTGTCTGCCAAAGTATATGATTTGTGCACCATGAGGAACTACAGAAAAAGCTTGCCATAGCAGTTCTCCAAAGGTGCAGCTGAAGTCTGCCATTGGCAGTTGGTTGTCATGCAAATGAAATATTTTCAAACCAGTCAGGCAAAGCAAATTCAAGTGAGCCTATGAATTATGCTTTCACATGAAAATAGGTGCAAGCTGGAAGAAGTTACTTACAAAATTTGAGAAAAAAGCAGGTCCGAATCCCTGATGAAGCAAGCATGAGGCATATCCAACAAAGATAGCACCAATGACCATCACAATATCTTCCAGTACACAAGATGAAAATTGATTAGCATTTGTTACAAAGCACAATACCGATGGCAATCAGAGCCTTAGCCACACTAATGGAAACATGACATTTTAACAGAAAAAGAGAGTGAACACAGACATCTGGTTTTAGATGAAGAAAACAATATAAGCAAACATTTCTAATTAGGTAAACAGTTTGCATTAGTAAACATTGTGAGCAACCAATTTATAAATACCCGAATTTGCAAACTACCACCTTGTATAATTTCTTTTTCACGAACACGCATTATAACACACCTCTTTGTGAACCGCCAGCAGCATTTAACAGATTCATTCACAACTTCACTTAAGTTTTCGGCCCCACCTAATGTTTTAACTTCTACAAACATAATGAAAAACTGCTTCCTTTAAGTCATAGATCCCACATAACGTTTTATTTCCTTTAATTAATCTTGACTAAAAAGTGTTACCCTAAGCTTTGATTCATATGGTCGTTCACAAAAAGAAGGGTAAGGTGGTTGTGTTGAAAAATATTTACTTACAGAGTTACAGTGATTGTTTAAAGTGGGTATGTGTAAGGCATAGTGCAAAGTATCGGCCATATCACCACATCGAAATGGCATAGTGAAGGTTTTTTGAGGTTACGCGACCGCGATATAGGCCGTTGTTAAACGCAAACCGCAAAACCAAACACATTGGCAGCGAAAATAGTTTCACCACTGTTACCACGATTGCGACCATAACTGAAATTTGACAGTACATTGTAAGAAGGTTGTTGCAACCCTGAATTTTTGCTTCAGATAACCAACATAAAATTACATTCCATTTACAACAATAACGCAAAATAACTAGATTCTTAAGATGTACAAAAATAGATAAACAAGTTGAATTTAGCACTATGATCATTAGTTTAGTGCAGTATCACATAATTCACCAATGTCCTCAAGAATCACAAATCGAAAAAAACAAATCATGGTTGGTTTTGAGCTATTTTCCGAATTATGTTACCCTGGTTTACTGTGGTTCTTGTACAACGTCTGCAAAGTTAGTGCTTTGAAAAATATAAAAGTTCAACATTACATCTTCTCAACATCGACCTCTTGAGAAACTTACAGGAAAGTCCAAACAAACCCACCATACACAAAATTATTACTAATACTAAAGGGAAGGTTGATTTAAAACAGATGACATAAGCCTCACCTGATGCTGAAATGAAACTGTAATTAGCATCGCAGTCTTCTTGATTAAGAGAAATTTGACGGAGTGCAGCATTTCCTCGGTCAACAACTAACAAAGAACAAGTGGATGGAACATACACCACATCAAAATCTGCGGAGAACTTTGCATCCTCACTTGGCCCATCGCTGTACCCTGCGACATTTGATTTTCCTCCAGCAATTGTCGTCACTCCTGCCAATAATTCCAAGATATAAAAATTGAACAGAGCAAGCGCAACCATTTGAATCAGTACATATAAGCAGTTTCACATAAGTTGATTACTATCTAGTATCATTGTCATTGCACATACCCCCTTCTCCAATCTTTCTGATAGCAAGATTGTCAATGTCAGCAATGTATACATTTCCTTTATCATCCATGGCCACTCCTTTAGGATGATTAAAACGAGCATCATTTGATTTTCCATCAACATGGCCTGTTTTACCCTGAAATGATCCAGCCACTAGCCTTCCTCTACTATCTGCAGAAGCAAATTAATTAGCAGTTTAGCACAATGAAGATACTTAAGGTTATGCTCTCCAATATTCATGTTGTACAACATCGATTTTTCCAATGATCAACTTGTTCAACATCTAGATTTGGTTCTCTTTAAGCTTTCAGCTAATTTTCAGATTATTGGCTCTTTATAAAATAAATAATAATCTCAGTTGTTTCCTTAGTTAACATTTAGTTTTTAAGAAGGTTTCAAAACATTTTATTTGTCACTTTTATTTTCGCTTAGTTTTCAAAAGACATTTTTTTGTTTTAAGACTGTATTTTAATCTTAAGCATGTAAGTTGAACTATAAGAAATTTTTAGGTTTAATTTAGTAGAAATTCTATGCAAGATACAAACTGTATAATTGTAAGGAGCAGCAGCAAGAGCCAAGAGCTACATGCCCAAGTCCATCACAAGTCAAAGCTAAACAAGCTATACAAGAGCTACATGCCAAGTCCATCACAAGTCAAAGCAACCAAGCAAGCTATCCAAGACTTGAAGTCATCCTAGCTCAACACTATAGATCAAAAAGTAAAGCAAAGCAAGGAGAGAAAGTGGGTAGTTGGAGGCAGAAAAGGTGAGAAAAATATGTGCAAGCTGGGCAGTAAATATTACATGTTTGTGGGAGGTTATACAAGAGTGCTTCAAAGAGGCTTATTGACTTCTCAAAACATGGAGTAGAAGGTAGAAAGTGGACAGTTATTTTACAGCAATTGTAACGGCTACAATTAAGCACAACCACCTACTCCTAAGAAGTTACAGATGCGGCAAGGGATAGTTGAACTTGGAGATCATGGAGCAAGATTTTAAAAACACAAAATCTGTCAAAAAACTAATACCAATCACCCCATAGTTGTTGTATTCTAGAACTTACAAGATTTGCTAAGTGTGTAGATTATGGCAAGGAGTTTACTTCAAGAACATGGTATGGAAGTTACTCCAATTCCCTCCATGATGCAAAAACAGTCCGTTTTATCATGGACAAAGTAGTTTATTTTCTTAGCTTAGTTTACATTATAAATAGCTTAGGTTGTATTCAATTTAAGGTTGTCAAAGTTATATGAAATTCTGAACTTTGTTCGAAACCTTGTCTTACTTTGAGTTTTTGGATTGGAAATCAATTAAGAAAGTTTCTATGCTTTGCAATTTTAGGCATCTTGCATGCGTCCTTAAGAGCCTCTAAGTCTTAGCATGTTGTGTTTGTATTTCTAAGCTTTAGAGTTTGCCAACTATCCTCTCCTAATCCATTAAAATTGATTCCTTTTTGATTCTAATTCTGATGAAATTATGTATCAATTAGTTTCATCTACAACTCATTATCATACTCATTGTCTTTCTAATCCATTCCAACATACATTTCATTTCCATATTCTAAAAAGATCAAAAACAACATAAAAAATCAGTTTACAACGGCAACATTTAAACGCTTGCGACCTATCGTTTACGATCTTGTTTTTCGACCTCGTATGTGACCCCAAGTCTTGAACTTGCATACAACAATTCGTGCCTACAAGGCCAACATGTGAATTAATTGGCATATACGGATTTGGAGTATAGTGCAAGAGCAATATCATAATGAATCATATCGGATGAGTTGTATTTTGTAAACGTTTTCATATCTATTGAATTAGTATATGATATTACTGGCAAAGTGTCACATGGCTCGCGATTCGCACTGATTCATTGTACGGATTTGGGTTCGCGAGTCACTAGTTCACTGTTTTGTTGTTTGTTAGGTTTGGATATTTGATTTGATTATCATATTCTTGATTTGTCTTTTGGTTTGTTATAGTTTTTCTTTTCTTTTTTTTTTGTAAATAAACCTATTAAAAGTTATAAAATGAAACCATAAGTATAATTCATAAAATATAAAATAAATGCTATAACAAGGTAATTCAATATTTTACTTTTAATATAAATTTCTTGTTACAATTCCATTAAACAAATACATATAAAAAATTAAGCTCATTGTCCATTTAGTCCATTTAACAAGGCTAACTTTGATGACCCAAATCCTTTAAATCCCTTTGAGTAAATAATAAAGTTAAGAACCCACTATCCAATTCCCATTTTAAAAGACTCCTCTTCTTTATATATCTTTAATAACTGAGGTCAGTTTCTATCTCCATCTCTTCCTTTTCTTATTCTTTTCTCTTCTTTTCTCTTTGATTTAATCTTTTGTCTTCTAATTCTAGATCAATTATTTCACCGATTAGATTCACAATTCTTGGCGATTAGAGCTACAAACAAAATCAGTTGTAGACGATCAAATCCAATTCAAATTCGTGGGTGAAAGGGGCTAATCATGTGACACTGTACCCGCATCGTAAAGGTTAAAAAAAAACGACATTTTAGGTTGATTCAAGAAATATTACATTTCCTCGGCCAATGTTTGGCACATAGCTAATAGAAACGAGAAACTTCCCACTGAATTTTTCGTTTTGGAAACCTTCATTTCTAGTCTCTAAAATAATGTTTTTTGGAAACTACATTTCCAAAATGCTTTTTTTTTTCAAACCCAAAACCATAAATAAAACCATAAGCCCTTCTTTTCTTTTCTTTTTTATCCCTTCTTTTCTTTAGAGTTTTTTTAATATTTCAAAAAGACTCCTGTATGAGTTAATCAGTTAAGATAATTTGCTAAATTGAAGTCAATAATGATAAACATTGCTTATTATATGGTCATATTACCGAATCTCACTCTCATCTTTTTCTTCAGTTTAGTAGGCAATATGTCTCTGATCTTGTATTAGCAAAATATTCCTATTAGTGTGTTTGATATCTGGAAAGTCTGGACTTTGGAGGATGATTCATAGAAGGGGAGATCGAACATGGTTAGATGCAAAGTTAAACCAGCAGGATTTTCATGGTCTCTGGCATCTCATTTAAAAGGCACAGAACACCAGCAGGTGGAGGTACAAAGTCCCTGATAGATTGTTAGCAGATTTTCATTAAAACTAGGTTCTCTCTTCTTAGGGTATGTTAAATTATTTCTACATAGCTAATTTCAAGAAAAACTGTGTTTAGATTACAGGTAACATAAGTATAAATAAATTCATATAATCATATTAAGGTCAATAAGTTAGGATAAGTTTAGATAAGTTTGAATAAGCCATATAGAACGGTCTTTATCGCGTAGGAGTTGATTTTTGTCTCTATAATAGTCCCTTGGCTTCTCTGTTGTGATTGGAGATATTTGGGACTACATTGGAGGGTCCTTCCAAGAAGGTATCTCTGCAACGTTTCAATTTGGTTGTAAGCTCTGTTTGTACAATTTAGTTTATCTACAAAATGCTAATCTCATCATGATTAATAACTCAATTTCCTATTCATCACGTGTTATGTATATTCACAATTTGTCTAGATGAGCATTCCACCAAATTAACCATCTAAGAGAAACCAAGTTTGACATGGACACTCAGAAGTGTTGGTTCTCTTCAGCATAAGTATCTTAAAAGACACATTGCATCATCAATAAAGCCAAAAACTACACAACTTTGTTGGTCTCTCAAAAATTAAACTCTTCTACAGTTCTATTTCAAATAATTAATCACGATTTCAGCTCAACCTGAATCATCCAAGTTACATATCAACATCTATTAATAGTCTCAAATCACTAAATATAATATACAAACTACAAAACCTTGTGTTTGGAATCTGAACAAAAATGATGAAACTAAACAAAATTCAGAAAAATTATGCTAAAAAAGAGATAACATACATTGAGAAAGTGGAGGAGTGATTCGCACAATGTTACTATTCTCAGAATCAACAGCAAAAAGCTCTCCTTCCTTAGAAACCTTAATTGCATATGGCACAACTCCAAGCGCATTTCCTTCCACCACTGTCTCTACTAAGTACCCATTTTCAAACTGAATTACTGGGCCATCTGTATTTTTTACCCACAAAACATCAATTAAAACAACAGGAAATCGAGCAAAAATATACAACAATTTTGTATGATAAATATATATTGAAATATTAGGCCAAAAACAAGTAATTAAACCAATATTTGAGCGTTTAATTTACAGGTTATGTGAAGAGAGATTCCATATTTCGGGAAACCAAACCAAATTCACAAAGCGATAAAACCCTAAAAAATTTTCATAATTTACAAAGCTGTATACCTAATTGGGTAGATTTGGGGGAATTCTTGGTCCATTTAAGAAATGAAGATAGATGTTTAAGCAATGGGCCTGCAGCATATCCCAAATAGCAATTCAATTAGGATTAAACAAATCATACAATGTGAATTGGAGTGATGTAAGCAAGATTACCAGCAGGAGTAGAAGCAGCAGCAGCAGAAACTGGAAAAAGAGAGAGTAAAGGAAGGAGAAGAGCTAGAAAAGCAGTGAGACAAACAGGGAATCTGTGCATTGTGGAGTAGAAGAGGAATCAGAGAGTAGAATAGAGAGATCTAGGACCAAAGTAGAAAGAATAACAAGGGAATTTATTACTGTTTTAAGAAAATAATAAAAAGATACTCCACAGTCTCCACTGCCCAGGGTTGATAGTTGATACTGGAATGCTCATGACCTCATGTCTATTCACACTTTTCCATCTCTTCTGTCTTTTCCTTTTTCGATTTTACTTCATTCTTGCGTCAAGGGAGACTGTAGGATATATTCTTCATGTGGAGTGGAGTATTATTTTTTCGTTTTGGGTTATCGATTTTATTTTGCGACATTTTTATTTTTATATAGAATGGACTAATGGTTTACCATTTTAAATTTGTTTTAATTTCATCTACATAATTTGTTATTCTTTTCTTTTATTAACAAATATTCATTTTTTCCTTAAAAAAACACTCAAATGATTATTGGATTAAGGCCCTAAAATATAAAATATTGAAATTTTATCTAATATTACCAAAAACAGCGGTAAGATATTGGTTGATGATCCAACTTACTCTATCAATGAAAATAACAATGCATATAGGAAATTAAATGCAATAAAGAAAAAAGATATAGATTTACAAGGTTCATTCAACTTCGGCTACATCCTTGGTGGTGTGTATCTTCTTTGATTACTATTAAATAACAATACTGTTTAAAGAACTCTTGCAATAGAGGAATTACACTACAGAAAAAGAAAAGAAAAAGTAGGCTATGTGTTTAGGCTTAAGAGTTAGAATGATTATGTACAATGACTGCAAAAGCTTCCTATATAAAAAGACCGATCACTTAATAATTATCATAGGAAAAGTCACGAGAAGACAAAGCATTAACAGCCTACACCAAATGTCAAAGCAATAATGAGCCACTGACAGGATGCTCATTTGAGCGCCTATTCTGCTCATTTGAGCAAATCATAATTTCATTCACTGGATTGCTTTTAGTTGAGTGCTTGTTCGAGCGTTAATGTCGCTCGTTTGTGTACTCTGATTATGCATTTTTTAGATGCTTTTGATCTTTTGTCTCATTTAAGGCAGGATTAGCTTGGATGTGACTTGTTTGAGCACTTTGATCAACAGTTGACTCTTGGACTTTCCATTGAGACACTTCATTATACACATCTTCAATGCTCCCATAAACACTCATCATTTAGTAGATAGTACACATCTTCAATGCTCCCATAAAAACATGAACAATAGAAACTAATTTCACCCAAAGGAAACAATATACTATTTTAGTTAAATTATTAGATGTACACCAACAGCCGTATTTCATTGTCTCAATATCATTTAGTAGCTTACTCCTAGGGTGAGATTTAAGGGGTTAGATGTATACAACCTTAAGTTAAATAGAAGTAGAAGTGTCAAATTAAGGTTACTTACGAATTAATAAAAAATCTATTTAATTGAATTTGTTTAAAACATTGGTTGGTTTTGTTGATTGTTAAGTAAAATTAATTATTCTCGATTATTACCAAAATAGTGTGCCAACAAGTCAAAAATCACTAAATAATCATCCACAGCTAAGGAAGTTGAATAAAAATCAATCTAACTGACTCAATTTGATGACTTATACTATTAACAGTGTATAAGTTTAGAAAGATATTATAATTTAAGACAAGTCGGTAGTAATTCCATGAAAAAGTAAACAAGAGTGTCAAATGTAGATATAGAAAATATGTAATACAAAAATATATAAAAATATCATAAAAATATATCAAAGTATAAACTTATTTAGTTTGATGCCCTCACATGCGAGCTAGGGGCATGTGAGGGCATATTATTTGGCAAATGTGAAATTATTGATTTATAATGCAAAGTAAATTCTATAAGAGTTAAGCTGATATGACTTTGAAGAACTAACATGTACATTAAAGATTAAGTTAATGTACAATAGTTAATGAGATTATCATGTTCATGGTTCATGACAATATTTCACAAGTTTAATTTAACTCATAGGAAAATTGTGTTTTATCATAGTTTATTTATTACATTGTGATAAGAAAAGGGTTTTCTAATACTGGTAATTTTTCTCATATGGCTATACATATCGTCATAATATAGTTAAAAATGTGAAAATTAATGGGATTTAATCATACTGTACTAGCATACGTGGGCTTCTAATTTCAGTTAGTAGACTTATTAGAAAAGCAATATTTGAGGCTCTTAGTATGTATATTTTCTTGAGAATCATGCATCAAATGTATGATCGGATTTCCCTAAAGATAATTCATATTATGAAATTTTATGAGATTTGATTTTAACAGTTAAATAATACTATATCTGAAATTCTGCTATTACATCTATTCAAATCCTACAATGATATTACTTGGTTACTTCTACATTTGACTTTTTCGAAATTCAATGTTCTATTTTGTTCATTTATATATTGAATAATGCACAACTAAAAATAATAAAAACTTAATATCATGAAATTATACGATTAAACGATTTAAACAAAATCCAACTTGACTATATTTTTCTTATATATTAGCCGCAATACATAAAATAAAGTTAAATGATGTATTCTTTCTTATACAGGATTGAAGTCTTCCCTCCTTTTTGAATGTTGTTGCCTTTATTTGGTGCAATGAAAAGTTTTCATTTTTCCCAAAAAAAAATGTAGTGACAATAACCGTAATGTAGCAAGTATTTCAAAATGGAGGAAGTATTATTATATAACTATATGTATGAAAATTTTTTTATTTTTTGTATTTAATAAGAAAAGGTTAAATTATGTATTATATTGCATAATTTTAAGGGATATTCTATGTAGTAACAACATACCTCTTATAAAACACATGTGGTAGCAAATTTTTAAAAATTCCATAAAATAGCATTGTAATGTATACTTAAAGCTACAATAACATTAATGGGCTACAAACGTTTAATTGACTGTTAAGTTGTGAAATATTTTATTTACCTTTGTATTCTTTCCTTAAAGCTACAATAGATTTTATAGTTAGGATTTGCCACCACCGTCGTTTCATAAAAGCATATATTACTACCATATAGAATATTTCTAAGATATTTTACAACTTAACAGCCAATTAAACATTTTTAGCCCACTAGTTGGGGGGCCACGTGCTTCGCACACGTACCCCCAAGTTATCCTGTTGATTTTGACGTTAGTAGTTTGCATAAATTAGATTTTATGAAAAAATAACGATTGGGAGAAAATAAGTTTTAAACTACTTATTAATTATTGTAATACGATATAATATATTATGGAAAAAAGTATTTTTTGTCAATTAAATTGTATTCTTCTCATTATGGTAATTCTACCATTTAGTTAAAACCCCTTACTGAAATTGTACTAATAATTCGTTAAATTCCTCTGTATGCGAATATCAAAATAACAAAGAGAAGAATTAGAAAATTCGTTTTTTGAACCGGAGCTACTTAGTGGAATCGAATTCCTCGATACACTAACACGAGATATAATTTTTTTAGTTTTTGTATATATGTAATGTAAAAGCTATGAGATTATTGTCAAAATTTGGTAAAGTCAAATGTCCTATAATTAATAAACATCACTTAATAATAATGATTTACTTTTTATAAATAGGACATTATACATTTTTTTTTATAAAATATTAATATAAAAGTCGTCAACTGCACAAGTTTTTTAGTATGAAAATATATGTAACGACAAATTTTAAATATGATTGCAATAATAAAGGTTTTGATTTTATAGTATGAAATATGTATTAGCAATTTATTTTGCATAAATATGCTTAATAGAAATATTTGCTACTACTATTTGACAACCCCATTAACATGAAACAATTAACCAATAAAGGTTTATTTTAGTAGAAAATTTTGATATATTTATGCAAGATTATGATACATTAATTTTATAGAATTTTTTAAGTTGCAGTTTTCTTAGAGTTTTTAAAAATCATTATTTTAATAATGTGATCTTTGTTTTGCATTAGAGCTTTCAATAAATGTGAATAGAAAATAGAGAGAGTACTTGTTTCCTTTTATAGTATATCTATCTTCTTTCGAAATTTTAATATTTTAAGAGATTGAACAACTTAATTAAATTTTTATCATCGTACTTGAAGTATGAAATGAGTATTTTTAAAAACTATCTAAAAAAATCTTTTGATAGTGGATAATAATATCTAAAATGGATAACTCAGTTACTTGTCTTTGTTTTCTGCTACATTAATATTCCTTATCTGTATTGCAAAATATATTTTGAATTTAAAATTTCCATAATTTTAAAAATTTTGTTTGGATATTTCTTTTTTTTTTTGTGCAGGCTATATCTTTTTTAAAAAAATCTCTATAATCCAAAAAATTTTATTTAGATTTTTCTGTCGAAAAATAAATCTTCAAGTTAGGAATAATAATATAGTACAACACACTATACTACTCTAATGGTGTCGATCCAAGTCAGTCCATCTTATGTGCATTTCAACTCTACATGACTTGGACTTCAATGAAAATACATGTAGAGCTGCTGATGGCTGGTCACCTATCGTTATTTTTATCATGCAAACTTTTTATTTCTTAATGTAACCAATTTACCTCCCATATGATCTTTCTCAGAGGATAATTGGAACGGTTACCAATTGTTCTTTCCCAATATTTTCTACTCTATATGATGAAGAAATATTGTTTCTTAATAAAATGCACATCTTTTGTTAGCTTACTACCGAAGCTCTTTTTTCTTCACCTCCATGTAAGGACTACCAAAGTAACTATTCAACTATGAAAACACTAAGGGCATGTTTGGTTGGCTCTTTTTTAATGGTATGGAATGGTATCACAACCATTCCAATGTTTGGTTAGGCCTTTTTACATTGGGATGTCATACCCTTTGGATTCTCATCCCATTCCAATCCTCTAGAATCTCATACCCTCCTACCCCCCTAAGTTTCAAACTCCATTCCATCCCATATTCAAACCCTAATTTCAGAAAAGTGGTGAAGAGGAGGATGAAGGTCGTGGTGGTGGTGCACGAGGGCCAAAACTAGCTGGAGAGCAGCCTTAAATCGGACAGTAGCTAGCGGTTGCTCGTGGGTTGGCTGCCGGCTACTCACAGCGAGGGAGGAGGGAGAAGAGAGTGTGCTGCGGTGGCCGCCTGCAGAGGAAAACAAAACGACACGGCCCGCTGCTGGTGGTGGACACAGTGGCGCGGCTGCTGGTTCTTCAACTGAGGGAGGGACGTGAGAGTTCCATCCCATATTCAAACCCTAATTTCAGAAAAGTGGTGAAGAGGAGGATGAAGGTCGTGGTGATGGTGCACGAGGGCCAAAACTGGCTGGAGAGCAGCCTTAAATCGGACAGCAGCTGGCGGCTGCTCATGGGTTGGCTGTCGACTACTTACAGCGAGAGAGGAGGGAGAAGAAAGTGTGTTGCGGTGGCCGCCTGCAGAGGAGAACAAAACGACACGGCCCGCTGCTGGTGGTGGACACAGTGGCGCGGCTGCTGGTTCTTCAACTGAGGGAGGGACGTGAGAGAAGAGGGAAGAGAGAAAGAAGGAGAAGGAAGAGAAGGAGGAATGAAAACCTTAAATTATTATTATTATTATTATTATTATTATTATTATGTTTATTTATTTATTTTTTATCTCAATTCATTTTCTTGCGAGACCTAACTAAGAGACTCACCTTCGTGGGCTCACACATTTTAATTAAATAATCATTTTGATTCGAACCTCTTTATTTAAGAAATCGTAACTATATTTTTGATATATATGTATATAAGTTAACATTTAACTTCATGTATGCAAGAAATTTATTAAAACTAATTTCAGAAATATATGTATATAATTAAATAAATATATATATATATATATATATATATATATATATATATATATATATATATATAATTAAATATATATATATATATATTATATATATATATATATTTATTTATTTAATTATATATATATATATATATATATATATATATATATATATATATATATATATATATATATATATATATATATATATATATATATATATATATATATATATATATATATATATATATATAAACTGGACAGAGAGTCCATTCCATAATTGAACCAAACAGTGTGAATGGATTGAATATCTATTACAGGATTGAACCAAACAGTTATAGTCTGGTATGGGGTTCTGAATCCATACCATCCTGGTATGGGGTTCCATACCATTCCAATCCTGCTCACTGAACCAAACGGACCCTAATAGATTGGCCTAGTGTTTGAAAACTCTCTCTTCACCCTTTTAATAGGGCTTTAATTCTCACCACCTACAAGTTGGATTTTCTATCATTACTCCCTAATAAAAAAAATTGCGGACGTATAAATGTCCTTAACTCATTAAGTTTAGCATGGTCCCCCTGCCATGGATCTCATATCGAGTACTCATTAAGTTTACCCATGAATATTTAATTCTTGTTTAAATTGATGCATTTTTCCGATTTACTTCTTGTTCATAATTGACCCTATGTTGTAATTCACGATTGTTCATAATTACAGTATAGACCTATAGAAAACTCTCATATTCCAAATTTGTAGCAAATATTCAATGGGGCAGAGAAGTATTTTGTACTTTGAAAAACCGTAGAATAACTGTAACTGGCTTAATAGTTTTTTCATGATCGGTGTCATCATTATAAGTTTTGACTATAAATTGGAAAATGAAACATCGATTAGAATCCACTTACCACATTTCACGTACCACCCTCTTGATGTGCTAGGCTCTAATGTTACATGGACACAACTAAGATGATGGGATACGAGTGTGGATCTAAGTATCAGACTCCAATATTTTTATCAAATTTCGTGTTTTAGCATAAAATCAAGCGTTAGAGTACCTGAAACAGTCCAAACCAGCGGAAACAATATAATAATATTGTCCACTAACACAGCGAAAGACTTACAGATGTTTGGACTGAATTTGACCTATGATCCTACGATCATAGCAAACTAATATCATAGTTAACGAAATTTTTTTTTTACAAACTTAACTTAAATTTAATTGTTTACAAAATATATGTAGAACTTTAAAGTCTTAATTTACAATACCAAAATAAGAAAACGTTTACATAACCAAAAGTCAAAAGGGAGTGATGATAAAATGGAATCCTTGCCGCGCACACAGCACATAATACTTATAGTCATTGCCACCATAACGAAGCTACCCTGAAAAGAATGATGGATCTACTCCTGCAAGAGTAGGCCCCATCAAGAGCAGTCAATGATAATAATTATTGAGTAACCCAACAAACAATGCCACATTTAAATAAGAAAATCATTTGAAAGTTTATATTTTAATCCTTTGCTCATTTAGGTAAATCCCTTTTTTTCAATCAAATTCTTTCAATCAACTTTTGTTTGGTGACACATAAAACTATATTACATCACAGTGTAATATTTAACATTAAAGAACACATTCTTTAATAAACTAATACGGCTAAGAACTACGTAAGTTCAAAGCCTAATAATTTGAGGTAAATTCCTCACAAAAGACACAATATTTGTCAACCATCAAAACAATACTTAAGAGAGTATTTTAAAACATAATAGAAAAATAATTCGAAAACAGGGAATATTCAGTGACCGCCAGAACTAGGCTTGATCTAACATTCTGGTAAACGGGTGATCGTCATCACCTAAAACGGCTCTTGCAAGAACTAAACGGGATCGGGTGCTCGAGGCCAATCCTAAAAGGGTACCTGGAGTCAAGCTCTAGGGTTTTCACACAAAAACTGGATATATAGTATCTGTTATCTAATTCCCAAAACGACAAACATTTGTAATATTTAATACTTTATACAAAACTTTAGGTAAAATATTCTTTTGTAATTTCTAAATATAATGTTAACATACTTTATTTCTTTAAACATAATTTCTGTAACATGGTAAAATTTATTAAAATCATTTTACAAAACTAATAATATTATTTCGTAAACAAAATAATCATTGATTAGCTAGAATACCAATCGACTCATCATCAACAACACATGTAGGAGCTGGAGTTACTATCAATGGAGTTTAACCGATCTTTACCCCAATCTTAAGTTCCAATACCCATTTTGATTGAAACCCAAATAATATCAACTAATCAAATAAGAACCATAACTCAGCAATACCTATCCATAAAACTCAACTGAAGAATGAATAATAACTCTAGACACATAATAAAAGGAATACTCAATTACTTTCCAAACTGGATCAATTCCAAAATCAGTCTTTCATCATCGAAACAACATAAGTACTTTTGCACCTATAACCTTTCTTAATTTCATGAACTTATAACTAACCTCAAAATCATAACTTATGTACTCCATAACCGATTCCTGAATCAATCCCGAATACGAAACTCATTACACTTTCTTCAATTAAACCCACATCCAAGAATCCATCACTAAACTAAAGTAACCACACTTTTATAGGTATAAGGATCAATTCCAAGTTAATACTAATGTATACACATCCACCGGAGCAATATCCAAGCATAGTAACAACATTGAACTCTTTAAACCACTTTTATGAAGATACAAGCTCACTCAAAGGCTTATAGACAAAATTTCAATTATTATTTTTGAGTGAAATTGCAAAACAAAAATGCATCTCATATGACTCAAAGACAGCCAAATGCCATTTAAAGATTGTCAAAGGGAAACTTCTCAAAAAAGTAGGGTTTAGTATTTCACCATCCTAGTCGCGTATGAGAATTCTTAGTCTTTTTCTGCTAGTCACTCTAGAAACAATGACATAAAATTTTCCATGACTAAAAATAAGCTTAGGTAGGAACAGACCAACATGTTTGTTCTTTACTATTATTAATAGTCGTCGCAGAAAAGAGAAACAGGAAATTGCCTTCTTTGAATAACAACTGGTATCTTGGAGCTATCTGAAGGTGAAATTGTAATCCTGGGATTGAATTCCTTATAACCAATGTTAGATCCTGATATAACAGTCGCTTATATAATTCGATCACTAAGATGATCTACTATTCAACCTTACCCTTACATAAGCCTGCTGTTTGATCCATATTTCTGAGCAACATTATCGATGCACTGACTTTTAATATTAATTTATGGTTTGGAACACCTGATACGCATTGAATTGAGGAATTCAATTGAAAAAACATTATCGTTGGTCCCACAATTCCCATCAGATTTGTCTATTGAGTACGAACTCAAGTAAAATCTTTCTTCTCCAGAGATAAGTGGCAAAATATGTTCATTTACTTTGTCAACAATCTTATTTGTTGGCGCCAATATTGCTCGCTCATGAAAGTAAGAACTATGGATCGACCCCTCTTGAGTTTAAGGATATATGCGATCAACAACTGCAGCTATTGGATCAGATGCCTCTTTTTATTAAGAGATCTTTAGGTATATCTATAGTAACCTCTCCATCGTTAAGTCCTCCAAGCTTCCATCCCCAACTTTAAGGATCCAATTTGTAAATCTCACAGTTCTTCTACATTAGACAATCCCGATCGTAGTCGCATGTTCTTCGCATGCTGCAATACCTTGCAGTCGTTCCAAATATGTGAATAGTTGAGAGCGGCAAATACTATATCTTGTCTCGTACCCTTCAGTATCAGCACTAAAACTTTCTTAAAATCACCGGTAAAACTTTGCCGCGGAAGCTCAACTCACATGGCTCACCATTTGAACAGCGAATGACATCACGCAAACTCCTATCTAGAGCTTCAAAACAATGCTTGTGAGCCATTGGGGCCTCATCCCATAAACATAATTACACATAATCTAATTTTTATTTTACAATATATAAATACAATTTGCAAATGGAACATATCATCTACTTTATGCACTCTATTAATACTTTTATTCAATTCTTAATATATTTATTATCTAAAACTAAAAGTTACTCTATAAAAAGTTGATATTAATAAGTTTTACATTAAAGAGAAAAAAATAAGATCACATTTAAATATTCTTTAACTCATAAATTAACAAAATTTAAGACGAAACAAATAAGATTCCACTTGAATAGTATCCCAAAAATAAATAGGACACTTGCAAATTACAATACACAATTTTGTTTAAAACCCACTGTTTTGTAAAAATACGTTGTAGAATTCTCTATTTGCCCTTACTAATTCTTTATCTTTAAAACCCATAATTTTGCAAAAATACCATCTAAAAGTTTCTACTTCTTACCTTTTGGCTTTTTCTTATAAATACCTCACTCATATAACCTTTATCCTTCCCAATCCCCTTTTCCCTGTCACTTTTTTTGTATAGACTTCTCTATCTCTCTCTCACTCTCTCTTTCACTCTCTCACACCTCTTTTTCTTTTAGTTGTTGTTTTCATTTTTCTCAATCTGATAGTTGTAAACCCTTTCCCTTCCCCCTTGTTTTTTTCATTTGTAAAATTAATTATATTTTCGTGGTTTCGACATGTATTTCTAAATCTACTCTTATTGAAAAGTATGATAATGAATTTTTAAGACCGATTATTTGAATTTTATACAACAATATATATTCATTGCTTGATTGTTCTAGTGTATTATTTAAAGCGATACATCAAACAATGTGTAGCAATATTTGTTATTCAGATCGGTTATTTTTCGGATACGTGTTACGGCGGGTCACACTCGGGTCAGGTCGATTAGTCACGGTTCAGTTGAAGATCAGTTATTTAAGCTATCGGGTTAGCATCGGTTCGGTGTCGGTTGAAGTTCATGTCGAGTAGTCAATCGGTCTCGGACTGTCATCGGTTAATAATTGGTTCGATTTTACCGGGTACAGATCGGGTTCGAGTATTATTTTCCAATAGAATTCGGCTACGAATTAATAATTACTATAAATCGAGTGAATATCAGATTAAGTTGTTCGCATTTTTTAATTGTTGATAAGATTTCCCTTAGTTAAGGTAAAATAGTTAAAATGCAAATCAGTTAGTGATTATTACTTTATTACTTTTACTTGTTTGATTGTAAATTAAAATTAAAGTTTTATCATTTTTCATCTAAATTGATTAAAAATAGTTAAATAAACATTGACCATTGATTGTTAACTCTAAATATATGAAACCATGTATGTATAAAATTTAATTTATTAAAATTTCTATTACTTTATTAGATTAACTAATAAGATGATTGAATATGAGTCGATCATACCTCTATGTTAAAAATTGGTTCAGGTTTTTGGCATTTCGATTAAAAATTCGTTCGGGTTAAGTCGGTTTTAGCCAGATCAAATTCAGTTTTGAGCATGATTCGGGTCGGGTATGACTCGGGTCGGTCACTATAAATTTCGAGTAATCTTGGTTAACGGTTATATGTCGGTTATAAAAACCGTTCACAGTTCGGGTTTGATTTTACGATTTTCAGTCGTAAATCGGTTCGGGCACAACTTCAGTTCGGATAATATCGGTTCGATAAACCTAAAAAAGTAACATATTTTCGAGTCGGTTAACTTTCGGTTTCGGTTCAAATTTTCGAGTCAGGTGACATTTTGAGTTGAGAGCTTAAAATGTGTATTAAATAATGGAGACTTCGTCTACAAACAAATTTGGGATGCCGATTGAAAGAAGGACAAACGGATGTAAGGTATGTATCTTTTTTGATTTATATTTTGGGTTATTGCTCGGGTACTCAAGTAGAGAATAAATACATCACCACCACCGCTCTTGCCGCCATTTCTGTTGCCTACCCTTGCTTACGGGAGTCGGGAAGCTAGGTAACTAGCTTTAAGCTTTGCTTTTTTGTTTTAGGTTAATTTGATTAGGTTCTTGTATAAAGGATTTAGGATAAATTTAACTTAGTATTGATTTATTACTTTTTATTAAAAATTTGATTAAAGTACTGATATTTTGATTAAAATACTGATTTTTCATTTTTGATTTGCTTGCTATACATGTATTTGATTGATAATTGTGATTAAAATTGTGGGTTATGTAGATATGACTAATGGGCATAGTATTCTGATTAATTTGATTGAACTACTGATTTTGCATTTGTTTAGTATGCTTGTTATACATGTATTTGATTGAAATTTGTGATTAAAATGTGGATCATTGAAGTGCAATTATTGATAATAATGTGAGTAATTGAAGTATGTTTAATGCGTTAAGAATTCTGATTTTGTGATTAATTTGTGGATCATAGACAACTTTGTGCTGGAAGTTCTAATGAATTGGCTAGCTTACAAGCATTCATGAAAGACATGAATGTTTATCTTTCCACTATGTGGTTTGATGTATGATTTTGAATTAGGTATTGTGATGCGTGTCTGGGTTGGAAATCCTCAATGTAATGTGAAGATCTAAGCCAGCACTCAAATCCACGCAATGTAACAACCAAACAATCCACAAACACAATCAAACAGTGATACTTTTCACACAAACAGAACAATGTAACCGGATAGTTCTTGAATTGAAAGACTAGGAGTTTTAATCCTCCAAGGCCAACAATTCCCTTAATACAACCAAGGACTACTCTCAGTTGCAAAAGGTGCTGATCTTGCACTACTCAAGATCGTTGAATGTTCATACACATTCAAGGAAAACAAAGGAATAAAATCCAATGAATTATAATTTCTGAAATTTCAAACTTGTTTATTACAAGGCTAATGCCATCTATTTATAGACATATGGGACGAGGGAAATACAATGAGAAGGCTAATGACACGTCTAACTAATAATAACGGTCATAAAGGAACACGTGCACCACATGTGCTTCATTTAAAAGAGTGAAAAACAAACTAAACTAGCATTCTGATTTCTGACAGCAGGTTATTGACCAGGCGACCTTCCAGTTGCTTTCTTGTGTTCTTCCCAAAGTTGATAATGGTCATTAAGAGTCTTGGTAGCAAGTTCCTAGTGTAGAGATTCCATTTCTACCCTTGGTGGCACAAGATACCATGAAACATGATCGGGGCAAAGCGTGCTAGGTCAGCTAGTCAGAACATGCTTGCATCTGTGTTCTGTTTTGATCTGTATTACCTGCTGAGTGGCTGACCTTCACAGCTACTTTCAGTGGCTTTTCCATGATGTATAGCAATGTTCTTGGGCCAAGGCATGAAGGTCCATGTACCAAGATTCCATTTTCATCTTCCATTGCCTCTGAGTCACTCCTGGTTGGTCTGGGCAAGGTCATCCGCTTGCTAGTTATCAATGGCCTCTGGTGTGTTGCTGTTTTGGGTCCTGTATCTTTTTCTTCTGTTGAAGAATCTGCTTCCTTGCTTGTATTTGACTCTTGATTTAGTTCTTCATCCATGTTGCTCATGTGAGTCATCCTTGAACCATCCCAAATTGGTTCTTGTTGTTCACAAACTACTACTTTTGGCATGAACTTTATCTAGAAAGGACTATTGGCAAAGACTTGGGTCTTACTAGAATACTTTTGATAGGAATTTTGATTAGAAACACGTGATTATTTGAATTTGTAATCAATGCAGCTAGAAAGATATTATTTAGAGTTATGTTTTTTTTTATATTACAAGAAAAGATGATACAGGTTAATGATATTTTTTTAAAAAATAAGTTTTTCAAATTTATCATATAATAACTAGTTATTTTTTGGAAAAAATATAAAAGAATTTAAAAACTCATAATTTGATTCCTTAACTTGAACCAAACAGTCACAAAAAGAATCAATGAGCAGTTCATTCCGTTTCCTGAACACAGCCAAACGACTAGGCTAAATTAGGGGAATCCAATCCTTTATCCTTTATTTCATTTCCTCATTCCATTCCGATTCCCTCGCGAGAACCAAACGGCCCCTAATTTATTTTGTAATAATTAATGTTGTTGATCAATTATTTGTTTGGTTTTCCATCATGTCTATGATTATTTGACACCGAATAAATAACGTTTTATTAAGTTTTCGCAGAAATTAAAATTTATCTTTATAAGTTTTTTTACAATTTATACTAATCGTAATTTTCATGATTTTTAAAAATTTGTTTTCAATTAGTTTGGATGATGGAGCTGGTTATATTGTCTAGTAATCTATTCATTACTGTTGTAGTTCTTTATTTTTGATTGATATTTCCATTGAAAATAAACTTATAACTCATATTATACCTATGCTATACTATTTTGGGTGATAACTGTTAAAATAAACTTATATATTCTAGATCTGTTAAATATTGTTGTTCTTTCGTTTTCTTATATACTAAATTTTATCTTATAAGTTCGTATTCTTTTCTTTGTACATTTATGTTTTTGTTTTAAATACTTTAAATTCTTTGATGTCTATAACAATAATTAAGAAAATAAATATATAAAAAATTTTGACTTAATTCATGTTTTGTATTAAGATGGGAATTAAGATCAAAAGAATATGTAAAGTAGATTATAATTGATTACATGAGAATATTTATCTAATTTAAAATTTAATATATAATTTTTTAGAATTAGAGCTAAATTAGGTAAAGTATTTGTATGATTTACTATACTATTTTATTAGCTTAGATATTCTAGTTAAATACATGATTATTTAATTTTAGATTATAGTTGTGTAACTCTCCCTTAAAATATCGATTAAAAAATTATTAATTATATAATAAATAATTTTTCAATTAAATATATTAAATAATTATTCGAGAATATTTTATTGTGCGTGCATATCGTCTGTTAATCGTGTAACGACTTTGTGTCTAACAGTTAAACTAAACAATAAGTAAAAGCAATAAAAAAATAAATAAAATTAATAAAGCCACATGAGTGGCTTGTGAGGAGGATTTGAAGGGGTTTATGAAACTTATTCCTAAAGTAGGCCAATTAAGAGGCAATTATGGTAGACAAATAAAAGAGAAATTTAAGCACCTTAGTTAGGCTTTGAAAAGGTTAAATAAGCAGAATTATCTCAAAAAAAATCAGAAAATTTGTCCATGCTTTTCTCCATTCTTTTCGGCTAAGAAGAAAAAAAAAAAGTGAGAAAAAAGTGCTACAGTGATTTTGAGATTCATTTGTTCTAATTCCATCTTTAATCCTTGAAAATTCTGAGTCCTTAATTCTTTTACAAAATTTTAATTTGTTAAAAGAATTTTATTTATAAATATTATTTTTAATTTGTATGATTTTTTTTCATGACTTATAATTCTTTAACAAAATTTAATTTGTTAGAATAATTATGTCATGTTCTATTCTATAAAGTTTCTTATGATTTATAATTTTTTAACAAAATTTAATTTGATAGAAGAATTATGTTCATGTTTTAATTTTATATAATTTCTTATGATTTATAATTCTTTAACAAAATTCAATTTTTTAGAAGAAATATGCTTGTAATTTTAATTTATATTGTTTTATGAATTTATACTCCTTAAACAAAATTTTATTTGTTAAGAGGAATTTGTTTATGTCTTATTTTTTTATGAGTTCATAATTCTTTAAAGAAATTTAATTTGTTAGAGAGATTGTGTTCATACTTGTATATTGATGAAGTTTTTTTTTAAATCTTAATTTGTTAAAGAGTTATGTGAATATATTTGTTTAACAATTTATGATTCTTTAGCAAAACTTCAATTTGCTAATCATGTTCATGATTTTTTTAGCAAAACTCACAAAAAGGTTACTTTTTAAAAACCGCATTACTTTTAGTTAAAATCAAACATGTTTCTTTGTATTATTTTCTTTTAAAAAAATATTTTTTTTTTCTGAAAGTAACACCTTTTATCTAAAAATTACCAACTTTTTTAAAAAAACTAATGTTTTTTTCCAAGAGTTGCATTTTTTTATAAAAAAGTAACACTTTTTATAAGGTAGATTCTTTCTCACGATTCTCATATAAGCTTGATTCTAACTAGAACTTGACCTTATATAGACACACACACATATGTGTGCGTCTATATATATATATATATATATATATATATATATATATATATATATATATATATATATATATATATATTATTGAATTAAGATAAATTATTTGTGTTAATTATAATTAATTATTCATAATTAGAAAAAATATTATTATTAATTCAACATAATCATCAGAGTTTAGCACAAAATTTTTGAATTGTGTATATTTAAATTTAACAACCGTTTTATTTTTTTTATTTTCTTATATATACTACTTAGTACATAATTACTTCGTATATTATTTGTTAATATATTCAGAATAGATAGTGAATGTTAATTTTAATGCAAGAGATTTCTATTTTAAAAGTACATGTTATAGACATACAATATTATAAAATTATTAAACGACAAAAGTTGGCAAAAAATAAATTTATAATAAATAAATGCAAAAATATAGAAACAATATTATTGACATATAATAATGTACTCTGTATAATATTATACAACATATATGAAGTAAAGTAAAAGTTGTGTCAAAAACATACTTCAAAAGAATAAAAGCTTCATTGAATATATTAAGTGTAATCATGTTATTTACAGAAAGTATAGTCAAATTTATGTATTATTGCATGTTTAGTAGAAATGTCTTTCGTAATTTTTTTTGTAATATTCCTGAAATAATAAAACAAATTAGATAATTAGTTATTAAGCTTGAAATGGTAACTTAAGAATGATTCGTCACAATTAAACAATTTAAAGCTCGCCAAAATTAATACTCAAATCTTAATTACCTTGTGATTGGCATGATTTCGAAAAAATATTTAATTTTGATCATTAAATTGAAAATTGGGTAATTATTACAAACAAACTACAGTAAAACTTTATTCATTTATTATCTTTAGTTTGCAAAGCCTCAACCAAATATAATCATAATATGCTAAGAGTTTAAAACCTCAATTAAAAATTCCACAAACACAGGTTATTAGATTGCTATCACAAACAAACTACCATAAAACTTTATTGATTCAAATATATTAAAATTTTAATTTCCAAGAAACCTAATGTGTTGGGAAAAAATATTAGTTATAATATTATTTATGAAACATTCCCTAGAAAAATATTAGTTATAATATTATTTGGGATTATTCATATTTAATCAATAGGTGGGATTATTCTAGAAAAATTTTAGAAAAGTTGGATTATTCTAGGTAATTTTTCCTATTATTTAATATTAAACAAACATTTGTATATACTTATTAATAATTATTTAATAATACATTATGTTACCTCATTCTTCTCAACATACCGATCAATTATGCTAAGATTCTTTGTTAGTTTTTTAAATGTGTATGTTTGGCTATCTTTCTGAATGTTGAAAATGTTAGTTACTTTGTAGTGGAATAAGTAACGCCAATCAAATAAGGTTTCTAACTCAATTGAAAAAGAAGTTGAAAATTTTTGACTCTAATATCAAAATTAATAAATAAATAAAATATTATCAACATAATAAATGATTCCATAAGATATCAAATCTTTAATTGACTTGCCCTGACATCTTTGGCACTTAATCCGATTTCAACGCTAGCTTATGGATTCCATAAGATAAGAATAGCCTCATCACCCTGATCATCATCAAGCTTATAATGTGTCTTATAACTATTTTTATCTACAAAAGATTTAAAAAAGACATGTTAAAGTTAATAATTAGATTGTTAATGATAGAATTTACATCTTCTTAACATATTAAACAACCAAGCACACTACGATCCTTAAATAATTGGCTAAAACATTTTGAGCACAATTTGTACCACCAATCATTTCCAGGATCTAATGCTTTTACGGTGCCAACAGAAGCGTAATCCCGTTCAACTGTTACTTTTGGCAGATCTCAAAAATGCAAAATTTGACATTCTAAAAATTTTGTTAGGTGAAACCATTACCTTAAGGACTCTATAAGTTCTATAGGCCTAGAAAAATCTTCATCCAATCTAAAATAAATTGTATAATAAGAATTTAGTCAGTACATTTGTTATCAAATTAAAAATGAAAATTTACCTAGAATAATTCAACTTTTTCATGTTTTTCCTACTACAATTCCACCTATTGATTAACTATGAATAATCCAAATTTTAGAGGATATTTGCCTAGAGTAAATTTAGATAATCGTTTGACTTGCTATAGTAAGTTTTATTTTTTTAAGAAAAAGATAAATTAAAATAAAATGCCAAAAAGAATTTTAAAATTTTTTAAAATTTCTTATTTTTTTATTATTTAATTATTATTTTTTTTTTGTAAATTTTCAAAATTGTTTTCTAATTTTACACTAGTTTTCGATTTATTTTTTGGGTGAATTACCTTCTATAGAATGTCAATGGGTTACCTAAGCTTTCTCTAGGCAAATACCCCTAAAGTTGAGATTATTCATGGTTAATCAATAAGTGGGATTATTGTAGTAAAATCATGAAAACATTGGATTAAATATGTACTAAGTCATTTTTATTGCATACCAACCCAGTCCTTCATTTTTGCATATTGCAATATCATAATGACTCTTTTATTCATTATTTCTCTATGCTTGATGTGTTCATAAGCCCTTTCGGCAAAATTATCCCAAAGTCTTACTTTCATACCTTTTATCCTAAATAAGAAGTAAATAAGTCAATTCCTAAATATGTTGAATATATAATTGTGTCAAATCACTATTTACATACCCTTTTATCCTTTAACTCTATGTTAATAGTCTTTTTGAGTGAATTTTCATTAAAATCGCAATATTCGACTTCGCAACAATTACATTTGATATAAAAAAACAGTACATAATAAGTTACATGTTACAATTAAAACTATTCTGTTAATATGAAAAAAATATTAGAGTTATAACCTAAAACATAGATGTCATTCTAAACATTATCAAGAATGTTAGAGAATAAAATAAAGTTAAAAATGGATTTGCTAATTTGCGAATTTGGAATCTCTTCTATTATAGATGTATTTAGAAGAACATTTTCATTCATGTTTATTGATGTATACTCTCCCAGTGTAGGATTAACTCCAAATTTAAAAAATAAAGATTTTCCTAACTCACGGGATTTGGAATGAGTTGGAATTGTAAATTTTCTCATTGAAGCCACTAAAGATATTCCCTTTTCGTCTACTAAGATTAAGTGAATTGTTTATGTCACATCTCGCTCTTTATACTCCCACATATGTATGACTAGACCTGGGAAAATTTGATCCGACCCGAAAATGAACCCGGGACCTGACCCGACAAAACCCGAACCCGACCGACCCGAAAGCGACTTAATCCGAAAGATGACCGACCCGATAATTACCCGACCGAAAATGACCCGACCGGAAACCGACCCGTTTTGACCGATTTAATATCAATTTTTAGAGTAATTTCAATGTTAGAATTCATTTCAAATAAAATTTTAGTTTTCAAAGTATCTCAACATATTGAGTATATCACTTGAACCCTAAAACTCATCAATAGATCTCAAAAAACACGTATTTAACGTCTTTTTAGCCATCGTAATTATTTTTCTTTAAAAACAGGACGTTATAATCATCTTAATTGAATACATGTATCTTGTTAAATCAGTCAAATGAGTTTTTAATTCTTCTACATTTCAGTAAGCAAATCAATATAATTTATACGAACGTTTCGCACGTTTGAATGAGTTTTTCAAAAAACGAATGTCGCTACCCTAAATTATAAAACGCGTATCTTATAAGACGAAATAAGTACTTAGTTAGTTGTATATCTTTTCAACATGAAAATTGTGAAGATAATTTTAACGTCATTTTTATCTAACGTTACAATTATAATAAACAAAATAACTTTTATAAAGCGCGTATCTTACAAGTCTTTCAAAATAAGTATTAATTCCCCTATTTTTCTTGCACTTAAATGAACCTGACATACCAACTATTTTTTGAAAATCGTACATGTAATTTCTCTAATGATTTTTTTTAGACATTTTAATGATTTTTTTTTATGTTGAATTAGTCTATATTCTAATGTTTTATGGTAACCCGTTGGGTCAATCCGAACCTACCCGAAACCCAGAGTGATCCGACCTGAAACTGACCTGATCCGAAACTGACCCGACCCGAAAATGACCCGACCGAAATTGATCCGACCCAAAACCCGACCGACCGACCGTTTTCCCAGGTCTATGTATGACCTTTGCATTAATTATTCATGTTCCCCAGTCACTCTAAATTTATTTAATATAATTTAAAATCATAGTTATTGTTAATGAAAGCATTAGTGTTGATTTAAATAATTCTAGAAAATATTATTAAACAATCCTATAGGTTCACAGAAGATAAATAGTATGGGCAAATAATTAGAATGGTCATATGGAACTATTTATATTGTAATTTTTGTCATTTAAGTGTTAATAGATAAAGGAATAATTACATTACTGAAAATCAGACAACATTTTTAGTTGATTGATTTTTATTGCCCTATATATGGTAGCTGAAATAGTCTGATTACATACAGATTGATTGCAAGGCTGATATTTTACATTAATTTATTTGTTGTCATAATTGCCATCTAGTTCTATATTCTTGGCAATTTTCCTAAAATTTAAAATTATAATCATGGTAGTGTAATAATATAAATGACTATTTTAATGATCAATCAAATGAATTTTAAGTCATTTCAATTTTAACGAACAATTGTAGGAAAAAAGGGCAATGATGTTCTTCTAGTAATTTTCTAAATTATAGTATAATTGGAATAGATGTGATTTATTTTGTAATATAATTTACACTATACATCATATCTTTCGCATAACACATGATTAGACAGTACATCATGTATATAACAGTGTAACTCTAGTAATTTATCCGGCAATATATAAATCTACACAGTATATCATATATTTCCCAATATAACTTTTTAAACAGTAAATTTATATATAGCAGTGTAATTAGAATAATTATAATTTATTGCATCCATTAACATATAAATTTTCAAAAAATACAATTTGTAAATAAGGTAAGTAAAAAAATGCAAATCCGTCAAATCATACAATACTATAATAATATTGAAAAATTCCAAGTGTCATCCATTAAGAAGACATGACAAATGGAAAATTTTCATTGGATGAAAAATAACTATATGACATATGGATTGGAGTAATTTTTATCTTGTCATAGTATGACTAAAAATGGTAAATGAATAAATTATAAAACATATAGCAATAATCATACAATTATCAATCAATAATCATCAATAAAATATAGTAATGAAGAAACGACTTAGGACACGTGTCACGTTTTCATTAAAATTTTTCCTATTTTTTTTCTATTGTTGACATAGAAACTTTTGATGATTGTCTTGATATTTAAGGAAATAATTAACTCATTAAAAATATAACACTTTTTGATTGACTATAAGTATACTTCCTTATATAAACGTATAATTTTTTTAATCCCAAATCTTAAATAAAATTAAATTTTGCTTATTAAGAAGTTGTAGCACCCCGGCCCCTCAGATCGTCGGTGACTACTATAGACTGGCCTCACAGACCAACACAAGTCTTTCCAGCGCACTTTAGTCTCACTCGTGCGCGCCCGGGAAAAATTACCAAGAGGTCACCCATCTTAAGATTGCTCCACACCAAGCATGCTTAACTGTGAAGTTCTTAGCAAATGGGCTCCCATGAAAAGAAGATGCACCTTGTTGATATGAGTAGTCTATCAATCCTTTTTCATGCTAAATCCGGGGTATCACATTACCACTTAAGTCTTAAGCTCAAAATTTATATTCAGTTTATACATTTTATTATTCTTATAAAAATGTTTTATAATCATACATGATAAATATCTATAAAATAAATTAAAATATAATATATTGATGGAAAATCTAAAATTTTCAATGAGTGATCATTAAAAAAAAGAATAATTTTGTATAGAGGTGTTCATTCGGGTGATCGAGTCGGTTTCGGATGGGTGTCATTCGGTTCAGTTGTATTTTGGATCAATTATTTTTCGGATGCGTGTTATGGCGGGTCACACTCGGGTCAGGTCGTTTAGTCACGGTTCGGTTGAAGATCAGTTATTTGAGCGATCGGCTTAGTATCGGTTCGGTGTCGGTTGAAGTTCGTGTCGAGTAGTCAATCGGTCTCGGACTGTCATCGGTTAATAATTGGTTCGATTTTACCTGTTACAAATTGAGTTCAGGTATTATTTTCCAGTAGAATTCGGCTACGAATTAATAATTACTATAGATCGAGTCAATATCAGATTAAGTTGTTAGACATTTTTTAATTGATGATAAGAATCCCCTTAGTTAAGGCAAAATAGTTAAAATGCAAATCAGTTAGTGATTATTACTTTGTTACTTTTACTTATTTGACTGTAAGTTAAAATTAAAGTTTTATCATTTTTCATCTAAATTGATTAAAAATAGTTAAATAAACATTGACCATTAATTATTAACTCTAAATATATGAAACCATGTATGTATAAAATTTAATTTATTAAAATTTCTACTACTTTATTAGATTAACTAATAAGATGATTGAATATGAGTCGATCATACCTCTATATTAAAAATTGGTTCAGGTTTATAGCATTTCGATTAAAAATTCGTTCGGGTTAAGTCGATTTTTGCCGGATCAAGTTCGGTTTTGAGCATGATTCGGGTCGGGTATGACTCGGGTCGGTCACTATTAGGTTCAGGTAATCTTGGTTAACGGTTATTTTTCAATTATAAAAATTGATCGCAGTTCGGGTTCGATTTTACGATTTTCAGTCGTAAATCGGTTCGGGCGCAACTTCGGTCCGGATAATGTCGGTTCGATAAACCTAAAAAAGAAACATATTTTCGGCGCGGTTAACTTTTGATTTCGGTTCGGATTTTCGGGTCGAGTCATATTTGAACAGCTCTAATTTTGTATAATAAACAAAGTATTCTATTACATGTTAAAGTTGTACTCTCTACGTTTTCATATGTACTTCTTAAATTGAATTTACGAAGTTTAATGTCAAAGTGTGACTACAATTTCCCATCGATCTATATGGAAAAAACATATTTATGTCGGTTCTTGATAGGTTAGTCTCAATATATATTTTCTAAATATCAACTTTTTAGAATTTTTAAAAACTCAATTAAATTAATATGAGTTTTAAGTTTGTATTAGAATTTGCACAAAAAGTGAATGGGAAGAACGAATAAAAATAGAGAGAGTAATAATTAAAATTAAATAAAAACTATTGACATACATTTCTTGACTTACTTGGGTGATTTCATCAATATAATATAACTTAATGATAATTAGTTTGATAAAATTTTATGATTGATGGTAAGTTTTTGTCTATTTTTCACATATATGTTTTAATATAATTGTATAATAAATTATTTCTTCACTTTGTCAATTATATTATCATAACAAATACAAAGATTTATAGATTAAGTTTATGTTGTAAATGAATCAATTTTATAAATTAGTTTTAATGTATTCATATAAGCAAAACATTTATTATATCCTTGTTTTAAACGAAAATCTATCATATCATACAATACTATAAAAGAACTTAAAAATCCACATGGCGAATTTATAGAGTTTTGCCAAAAATAGCATTTTTATAGATTAAAATATGAATGTGTGGTATTCAAACGATTTTATTACATTAATTGTGATTTAAGTATTATAGGTAAGTTTTCAAAATTATTTATTAGATCAAATTATACAATCATACAATCATAAAATTATATAATGCTATAAAAAAATTGAAAAAAAAAATTCTAAATGTCTACTTTATAAAGCTTTACCAAATAGAACATTTTTACGGATTCAAATGTGATTGTAATATTCAAAAGATTTATCACATTAATTATAATTTTAAATTTAAAAGTAAATTTTCAGAAAGATCTTATTAGAACAAATCATACAATCATAATATCATATCATACAATAATATATATAAAAGAATTGAAAAATTCCACATGGCAATTTTATAGAGTTTTGCCAAAAATAGCATTTTTATAGGTTGAAATGTGATTGTGTGATATTCAAAAGATTTTATTACATAAATTGTGATTTAAGTATTATAGATAAGTTTTCAAAATTATTTATTAGATTAAATCATACAATCACACAATTATATAATACTATGAAAAATGAAAAAATTCTAAATGACAATTTTATAGAGTTTTGCCAAATAAAGCATTTTTACAGGTTCAAATGTGATTGTCTAATATTCAAAAGATTTTATTACATTAATTATGATTTCAATATTAAAGGTAAATTTTCAAAAAGATTTTATTATTAGATCAAATCATACAATCATAATAGTATAATATTATAAAAGAACTTGAAAATTACAAATGAGATTTTATAAACCTTTGCCAATTGAAAGCATTTTTACAGGTTGAAATATGATTGAGGCACATTCAAATCATGTTCACTATAATAACTAATTGCATATTTCTTTAAAATTTTTATTTATAAGTATTTCCATACTAACAAGTTTTGTGCATTGCACGAGTTTGTATACTAGTTTTATTAATATTGTCCAATAAAAAAAAGATAAATAGCATGCTCAAAATCAAATTACCTTATGCTATTATTAGGCATGGCCACGGGGCGGGTTACCCGGAACCGAACCGGTCCCGAACCGCTTGGAACCGGAACCGTTTGCGACAGGTTCCGAACCGCGGAACCGTGAAACCGCCGGAAAAATACTTCATGAACCGGAGCTAAAAAACCGCGGTTTGGAACCGGAACCGGTCCGGGTGAACCGGTCCAACGGTTCCATGGAACCGGAACCGGAACCGGTCCGGGTGAACCGGCTCAACGGTTCCATGGAACCGGAACCGCCAAAACTAGCCGTTATGTGACCGTTAGAGAGCCGTTGGAATTTCCCCTATAAATACTCATCACTTTCAATCATTTTCATTCACAACTCATCTCTTCTCCTACTCTCTCTACTTACTCTCTCTACTTAATTCTTTAATTACGCAATTATTCTCTTAATTACATAATTAGTTTTTTAATTATTTCTTAATTTAGTTAATTACATAATTAGTCTGTTAATTATTTATTTATTTCTTAATTCTATTATTATTTCAATATTATCAATCATGTTTTCATTTTTGAAAAAAGCCTCAAAAAAAGTTACTAAAGTGGCAAAATCATTGGGAGGTTCCAGCTCCTCCAAAAGAAAGGCCACTTCTACTCCGTCGGTATCAACAACACCTTCCATTAGTAATTATAATTATGAACCAAATTATCCAGAAGGGTACGACCCAGAATTACATAATTATGCAGAAGAAGTGGAAAGAAAAATACAAATTGATGAAGAAGAACAACAAGAAGAGGAACCAACGACCCCTATTGGGATACATATATCTCGACAGTCATCAACAAGATCACATGAAGAACAACAACAACAAAGACAAGCTCGTGGTAAACGAGTCAATTTCCAAACTATCGGTTAGTTTTATAATTTTATTCTTCAAATTAATTAAATTTTAAATTATTTATTTATTTAATTATAGTTTTATAATTTTAAATTATTTATTTAGATGAAGATGAACCAGTAAGACAACCTTTTCCGGCAATGCCACCTCCTAGTGGTAGAGCTGTTTCACATGTGTGGTCGTATTTCACAAAAGAACCAACCGAGAATCCAGATATTTTCTTATGCACTTGTTAAATTTGTGAAAGTCAAGTAGTAAAGCCCTTAGTTGCATACAATTTCGCCAGAGGTAAATACTTTTTAAGTTTTTTATACATACATTATATATTCATATTTTATAAAAATTTATTTATTGTGTTTTGTGAATACGTGTTAGGTGGTGGTACGGGATCTTTTAACAAACATTTGGCAAAGAAGCATGGAATCACAAAAGAAACTCATACAGCAAGCGGCAGCGGGACCACAAGTGGAACTGGAAGCCGACAGACACAGTGGGACATTCCCAGCACATGTATGCCTTTTAGATATAATCGTAATGATATGATTGATGAATTTTCTAGGTATGTAATTTGTGATGAATTGCCTTTTAACCACGGTGAAAGTAGGGCATACGAGCGTTACGCTAGAAAAACTATGCAACCACAATATAGAGCAATCCCTAGGAGCACTCTTAAAAGACGCACAATTAAAGTATATGAATCAATGCGCTATGAATTAGTTGAAATGTTTAAATCTTTTAATGGTAGGGTTAGCATAACAACTGACATTTGGTCTGCTCCCCCACATTTAGAATCTTATATGTGTGTAACAGCACATTGGATAGATCAAAATTGAATTATTCAAAAAAGAATAATTGCTTTTGAGACAATGCTAAAAAGACATACCGGTGAAAACATAAAATATAGATTAGTAGAGATATGTAGAGAATGGAACTTATTAGATAAGATATTTTGTTGTTCAACTGATAATGCAACCGCGAACATTAAATGTCTAGAACTTTTGTATAACGAACCTGCATTTAGTTTTATCCTTGGGGGTAGCTTATTACACATACGTTGTTGTGCGCATATAGTTAACTTATCTTGCCAAGCTGGCATAAAACAATTAAGCGATTTATTAGAACCAATTAGGGATATAGTGAAGTGGCATAGGATTGGAAAGATAAAGAGACGATACAAACAATTATGTGACCAATATCAACTTAAAAAAGTGTATTGGTCATTGGATACTCCTACACGTTGGGGCTCAACCAACGATTTATTAAGAAAGGCGATTGCTTATCGTCCAGTTATAACACAACTATATAGTGAGTGTACAGATAGTTACATAGCTGATGACACTTGGGAATTAGCTGTAGGTGTACATAACATATTAGAAGCGTATGACCACGCGACTAAGATTTTTTCATATGTTTATGAACCGAACGTTCACTTAGTAATAAGTGAGTGTGTTACTATTTTTTATCATCTCCTTAAATATACGCATGATGATACTAACCCATATTTGAAGCCGATTCTTGCAGATATGATGGAAAAATGGAAGGCATATTTTACCGAATTTCCTTATACTTATGGAATCGCAACCATTTTGGACCCATGTTTTAAACTGAGGTCCTTACTAAAGTAATAGGATTTTACTACCAATCGTTAGATCGCCCGCCTACTGATGTACATAATTATGTAGGAACATGTAAAAAATATTTAGTAGAACTCTATGATTATTACGCTAGTGTGTATAACCCAAAACGCGATACGTCTAGGCGTGCTAGCGTTTCGGCACGTCCCTCTTACTATAATTCGGTAATAGCTAATATAATGAGTCAAGATGATAGTTTTGTAGGATCATCTTCTTTCTCGACCTCATATTTAGAACTAGATAGTTATCTTAAACACCACTTTAAAATAGACCAAGGTAGCTATAATATTTTAGAGTGGTGGAAAGAAAAATCTGTAAAATTTCTCATTTTATCGAGAATTGCAAAGGATATCCTTGCAATTCCCGCGTCAACAATTGCGTCGGAGTCTGCTTTTAGTGCAGGTAGAAGAGTTTTGGACGAAAAGAGATCTCGTCTTGCTCCACAGAGTATTCAAATATGTGTTTGCAAGAAAGATTGGGATCAAGCGGAGATTCGAACACAAGGACTAAGGAATGATGATTATCAAGACGACGATGATGATCCATGGATGATGATGGATACATCTGCATCATCGTCAGGAGGAGAGTCAGCGGAAGCATCTAACCAACCACATGATGATGACGAAGACGAATAGGATCAATCCGACAACGATAAATCAACATTCAACAACTATAAATAAAAGGTATGACAAAGAACTACGTGGGCTTTGATTCCGTCGGGATACGTAGGCAGCTTAGTATTCCTTTGGGTACTAGATTCAAGTCCATTTTCTCCATTTTTTTATTAATCATCTTATCGACATTATCATTGATTCGTTTGTCATTAATTTATTTTTTTCATTCTTTTTAGTAAATATTTCAATAACGATGACAACTTGACATGCAATGAATTTCGCTAATAATCAAGTAATCATCAAAGGTACGTCCGCAATATTATAGTATTTTTTTATTATATAAATATTTAAAGAAAAAATAAAAATGGAACCGATGGTCCGGGCCGCCCGTCCCGTGAGTTGGAACCGCCGGAACCGCCTCATGAACCGTCAAGGAACCGTTTGGAACCGCCCGGAACCGGAACCGGAACCGTTCGCGACAGGTTCCAAATGGAACCGGAACCGGATGGAACCGGACCAACCCGGACCGTGGCCATGCCTAGCTATTATACAATAAAATTAATAAAATGTATGATTTGTAAGGGAAACTTAAACAAGTTAGGCAAGAAATTCTAATTAACCTACTAGATGTAATTTCAAGGGCGGAATTATTGAGGAGTGGTCACTTGAATTTTGGGGAAAAAAAATAATTACAAAAACTAACTTGGTTTTTGGAAGAGTAATGTATATTTTAAGCAAGTGATCAGTGATTCAAACAACATTAACACCATTTTTATTCTTGTTACTCCACATTTCTATTCTTTTGCTTCATTTACTAATATCAACGTTTTCGACTATTATTCCCCATTTCCCCTATTTCCTTCAACCTCATATTGTTCTTCCCTATTCTCCATTTTAACCTCGTATCGTGGCGACTTCTTCAGTCTTCTCTTTCTCAATGTTGCGCTGCAAGTCAATATCACTCAATTATCATGTACTCCTGGAATTGAGCATACTCTCTGATTCTCTTTTCTAGTCTTCTTCATTGTTAACTTAGGTCTTTAGTCTTAGGTGAATTTCATTGGTTTTTAACTAGCAATTCGAGAGATTTTATTTATTTGTTTGTTTATTTGTTTATTTATTTAACAATTAGATGAGATTTTATTGGTTTTTTGTTGACATTTTATTTTTTAGGGTTTGTTTTTAAATTAGGTCTTCTAAATTTTGTGTTATTTTGGTAATTATAGAATATAGATTATAGGTGTATTATTCAAATTATATGATATAATGATTAAATAATGGTCAATTAAACTTTAAAAATTGTGATTAATTAGTTGTATTATTCAAATTTTCTATATTAATTAGTTTGATAAATATTTCAATCTTGAATTCGTGATTAATAAATGTATTTACAATTGAAATGGATATGTGTTTCAAAAAATTAGATTTTGAATTGTCTTATGGCTTTACTAGTTGAAAGTCCAAAAATTCACCAACTCTTTTAGAGGATGCTCAACACACCCCTTTATCCTCTACTCAATAAAGTAGAATTGATGCAAGTGCTCTTCCGTTTGATTTTACCAATATTATTTGTTTTATTTCTGATTTCGCCCTTTGTAAACTTTATTAAAAAAGTTTCAACAAGATTAAGATTAGGGAAAATTGTAATCAAACACCTTTTAAAACCCGATTTTTGTAAAGAAACACCTTTTAAAATTTTTTTGCAAATAAACACCTTTTAAGACACTTTTTGTTAAATTAAACACCTTAATTGGAATTCCGGTGGGTTTTGTCCAAATTCTGACGTTGACTTTGCGTTTTGACCTCCAAAAACATGCCCGTGTTTGCAATTTCCTTATAATACACGCTCCTTTCTTTTCAACTTCCATAAACACTCCATTTACACCCTAAAATCCCATTTGAAATCATTCTTCTCCTTCTCTCTCTTTGCTTTGAAGTTCAATTTCTATGGTTTTCAAAGGTTGATGCTTTGATCTTCCATTTAGTATGTCTTCTTCTAGTGGTTGTTCTCGTGCCATTGAAAACTCACAACATTTTAGATGCTACTGTGGGTTGCGAATTGCGATAATGAGTTCCTGGACCCCCAAGAATCCTGGGCGTAGGTTCATGGCTTGTAAATTATATGACATTGAAAGTGGAAGAAGGGGTTGCTCGTTCTTCAGGTGGATTGATGCGGATCAAGTAGAGTGGCAAAGGGTAACTATTAATGAGTTGGTGGAGGTGAAGAAGGAATTGATGAATGAATTGATTGTGCTGAGGAGTGGGTTGAGTAGGTCGGTGTATGACAAATCAGACGGTTGGCATGTTGGGAGGTTGAAGGTGGCAAAAAACTGCAGCAAATGTCAATTTTTGGCTCTTTTGGTTGTTTTATTTTTAGGAACTGTATTTAAGATGATGGACTAGTTTGGTTGTGTTGTTGGTTGTTTATGCTTTTGCCTCAATTTCAATATGTACTTTTGAAGTATTCAACCAAACTCATCAGTTGTTTATGTGTTTGAATCAAATATGTTAGATGTTAGATGTTAATGTAAACTTGTAGTATTGTATTGAATCAAATATTGAATCAAACTAGTTTGGTTAATGTAAACTAGTTTGGTTAATGTAAACTTGTAGTATTGAATCAAATATGTTAGATGTTTTTCTTTTTGTATCCATTTTATACTGTGCAGCTTGCATATCATCCATTTGTTAAGCATTCAACCAATTCTCATAATGCATAATGTCATCCATAACATGAAAATACATATAAAGTCATTGACTAAGCAATAAAAAGTAATAATGTTTAACAAACAAACTTCAGATGTACTAAATTCAAGTGTGAGATGTTTGAGATGAATCTACTGGTTGTGAGGAGTTGTTGTTGATTTCTTCTTGACTTTGGCTCATTTTACCCCTTTTCTTCTTTATGGCTTGTTTTGGAACACCATCACTCATTGGCCTTCCTCTTTTTGCTGGAGGTTTAGGGGGTGCAGGTGGGTTATTGCATTTGCTTTTATTGTGGCCTAGACCTCCACAGTTACTGCATGCATTGGGCTTCTTCTTTCTTAGTACTGGAGGTTCATGTTCAGCTTCCCCCTCACCCTTCTCTTTGATTCTTTTTTTTTGTGATGGTCTGCCAGGGAGCTTTTTCACAGCAGGAGGGTTAGTTTGGGATGCTCTGTAGAATCCCATTGCTTCATTCCAGGCATTGGTTGGAAAATAGGTGCATAGGCTAATGCATACATCTCCTTACTGTATGCCTTGTGCACATACATTTCAGGGTTGCCCCTGAATGCCATGATGCATTTGAATGCATGACAGCAAGGGATTCCTGTCAAATCCCACCTGAAACAACCACATGAATGCCTTTTCAAGTCAACCACCCATCTATCTCCATCATGATCAACCTCAAACAAGTCAATATCAGAAATTGTCTCAAAGCAGTTCTTGGACATTTCTTGGGCACTTTTGAGCACCTTCATAGCAGCTGGCATGATTGATCCATGATAATTCCTACATCCTTCCCTTTTGTTGAAAGCCCTTGCCATGACATATCTTCTTACTCCATCATGCTCAATATAGGTTTGTTTCTACACTCCCTCAAAACCGAATTAAATGACTCACAACAATTGTTCAACACCATGGCTGACTTGGACTTGGGGTTGAAAGCATGCCTACTCCACCTTTGAACAGGGATGTTGTCTAAATACTTGAAAGCATCATTAGACAACATCTTAATGGCTTGCATTTGTTCATTGAATTTGTCCTGTATTATTTAAGTGTGTTCATTGATTATTTAAGCAACAATACACTAAAATTGCCTTATTTAAACAAGAGAAGAGTTTATAATATTGCCTTGGTCCCTGCCCTTGCTGCTTGCCAAAACAAAGATTTAAAAGCCGTTCCTGCAAAATTGAGTTTGAAGTTGGCCCATATATGTCTGCAACAATACCTTATATCTGCATTTGGCACTACTTTGGAGAATGCATCCAGTAGTCCCTGTTTCACAAAAAATGTGTTAAATTATTTAATGGAATACTTGAAATGGAGCATAAAAGAGCCAGGGTATTGTACCTTTTGCCTGTCAGACATGAAGGTTAGCTGCTCATTTTCATGGACCCAAGTTATGTGTTCAGAAACACTACCAAGATCTTTCGTCAACAGATCAAGAAACCATGTCCAACTATCTTTATTTTCAACTTCTGCAACAGCCCACGCTATGGGAAACAAGTTATTATTCCCATCTTTACCAACAGCTACCAAGCATACTCCTGGCCATTGCCCTTTCAGGTGGCAACCATCAACACCAATTATGTGCCTACAACCTTGTAGAAACCCCTCCTTACAAGGCTGCAAACAGATGTACATTCTTTGAAATGTTGTTGGGGGCCTTTCTATGTCACTGACAACAACAAATGCAGATGAACCAACAACATACTTCCTAACTGCAGCAGCATAGTCCCAAACCCTTTGGTATTGCTCTAATGCACTACCATGAATCATGTGAAGAGCAATGACCTTGGCATAATAGGCTTTATGATACTTCACACTTACCCCAATGTCCCTAAGAATCAACTTCATGAAGTATTTGAGCTTCAGATTGGGGTCATCCCTAAAATGGTCTAAATACCTTTCAGCTAAAAATTCAGATGTAACTTTGGGATTTGCACCTGAAATCCACAACTATGTTCACTGGTCATGCTTTTAATCTGCCAAGTTTCCTCCAATTTTAATTTTCTACAATGAATTCTAAACAAAAACTTCTGCTCCTCACATATGCATTGTATATACCTACCGTACTTCAATGGGCACTTGCATCTATGTTTACAATATACACTAACTCTTCTTGAATTGTTATGCAAGAAATAGTAATCATACCTGTTCATAATAGCATGGTGCCTAATGGCCTTCCTAACATCCTGCACACTTTCAAATCTAATTCCCTTCTTCAACTCCACATTTTTTTTAAAGTCAACCTTAGGATTGAATACTGGTCCATCATCTACCTTATCATCATCTGATTCTGCTCCACTGCCTTCCTCTTCTGAGTCTTCATTCAAATCATCATCTTCTCTCACTTCAACCTCTTCATCCCTAACAGTCAGTTGAGGGAACTTGTGCTGTTGCAGGCCGTTCTCAACCGTACTATCCAAGTTCTTGGTGACACCTTCTGCAAATAAATCACTACCTACTGGTATATCTTCATCTGCAGCACCATCATATAATACATCATCCTCTGTTCCAATCTGTGGTTCAGCATCTTCAATGGTTACTTGTTCAAAACAAGACTTTGTTTTTCTCCTGAAGGCTGCTATTTTTTCTACTTTTTTGCACTTAGGGTTTTGGCTATTATTTACCATTTCATTGTGGTCCAACTCAGCTTCTGGGCTAACAGAAGTACTTGGGCAACCTTCTAATACCTTAGGCCCAGCCCAACCACAATCTTCAATGTCCAAATTCTTTACAGCATCTTCAAATTCACAAATGTCCTCACTTCCAGCATCATCACTATCCTGCTCAAATCCATAACTATCATTATCCTCCTCAACTCCACCAACAGCATCCAAAGAACCCACATCCAATGTACTCTGATCATACTCCACAAATACAGTAATGAAATCATTCTCATCTTTCGTTGCCAATACATCAACTAAAGGTGTGTTGGGTGTAAATTCAGTTAAACCATTCATCAAGCTCCTCCCCTTCCTCCTATAATATACAGTAAACTCAGCATCTTTCCTCAGAATGACCTTCCTAACTAATTGAACAACACCAAAAAAATTGATTTCAAAACAACCCACTTTGATATCAAGGCACCCTTCATCATACAACCTCCTTTTCTTCTTATTAACAAACCGTCCCTCATGCCATATTTTTAGGTTGAAAATGCATTTGATACCAGTTGAAGGATTAAATACAGGGTTTTTTTGTCCTCATTTGCACAATTACCAAATACAAACCCTAATTTCAGAACTCCACAAACACAATGTACTAATGCGTAACAATTAAACAACTGTATTAAAAATTCGATTTACAATGCAATTGACATCAAAAGAGAGTAACTTTATTGCGAAAAAACCCTTACCTTTAACAATCGACAAGAATTAACAGAGCAACGAATCTTCGGTCACAATCAACAATGCTGAAGGGAAATGTGGAGGGAAGGAAAGGAAGATGAGGAAGATGGAGAAGAAATTCGCGAACAATTGAACTCTACCCTGCGTTTGAAATCAATCGCGCAATATGCAACTCATATAGCTTTTTCAACGTCGGAATTTGGACAAAACCCACCGGAATTCCAATTAAGGTGTTTAATTTAACAAAAAGTGTCTTAAAAGGTGTTTATTTGCAAAAAAAATTTTAAAAGGTGTTTCTTTACAAAAACCGGGTTTTAAAAGGTGTTTGTTTACAATTTTCCCTTAAGATTATGAAGTTGCAAGAGGAGTTGATGTGGAAGTGTAATGAGACCGTTTTAGAGTGTATGAGTTAGCTTAAGAACAAGCTCAATAAGGAACAAAACAAGAGAACACCCACGCAACTTAGAAACTTATTCTAGATTGGATGGTTTCTTTGAACAGTAAAAATTCACTAAGTATTTTAAACTCTTAAAGCTTTTATTCTCAAACACTAAGTAATAAGAATAAAAGGGGCGTGCAACACAAAGTAAGCACAAAGAAATTCACAAAGAAAATCAAAATTTTGTTTTCAATCTCACTTGCCTAAAATGCATGGCAATGAGTTCCTTTTATACTAAAAATAATGCAAGTGTTATAAGTCTTTAAGGAACTTTTTAACTTCCTTCAAGGAACCTTTTAACTTCCTCCCTTACAAAATCAGAAAACAAAGCATTAAACAAAAGCTAGAATTAAGCCTCTTTAATGTTAAGCATTAAGGCTGATAATGACCCCTTATTATTAGCAAATTAAATAGGAATTTTAAACAGCAAATTAAGGCTAATTAAGAGCTTTAACTCCCCTTGCATTTCTCCTAAAAAAACCCTTTGCATTCCTAAAAAAAAAACCCTTTGCATTCCTAAAAAAAAAAAACCCTTTGCATTTCTTAAAAAAAAAACCGTCCACTGAAGCTTCAAGTTGCTGCTTGAATTGTGCCTTATTCAACTTCCCATTTAAGGCAAGTAATAAAGGATTGCTTTGAAGAAAATCCCACGAAATTAGCAGCCATTTGCTTGACATTTGCGTGGCTAAGTAAAGCATGGACCGTAGCTTGTGTTGTAGGAACCGTAACTTGATGATCTTGGACTTCGTGGACTGAATTCTCATCAGGAGTAATGCTCATTAAACTCTCTAAACACATCACAAAGAACTTGAAAACACTTTTTCACTCAAGAAAATATATAAGAGAAACATACAAAAGTAAATGACTTATATTCATATTACTTGAATTGAAAAAAAAACTACAAATTAATCAACCCTTATTATTAGTAAAGGAAAAACATGAAATAAAACAAACAACACACTATTTTTTTCTCCCTAGCAGGCTACAAGTTCAATACTCAATTTACTTCAATGTACTAGTCAAGTACATTCCCTTTGAACAAAGATAAGATGAACTAAAAAAAGAGATAAAAAAGATGGTGACAATGGAGAAGCATTGACTTAGGATTGTGTGGTTGATATAAAGGAGAGTGGAGAGTGGTAATTGCAGTATTGGGTCTTATCAAATCAGTGTTAATGTGTTACTGTAAACCAGTTTGGCATCTTCAACATCTTATTATTAAGTCATGTGATTTGTAAATTTGCAACTAGCATTATTTGCTCATACAACTGCCAAGGAGTAAAACAACTACTGCTCTTTCATCTATTCCTTTTTTATTTGGGTTCTCCTTTAAACACCTTTTCGCCCCTTTTCTTGTTACTCGTTCACTTCTATTTTTTATAATTTTTTTGAGGAATTATTGTCATTGTTTTTTGTTATTAGTAATATTTACACATTTTAACTCTATTTTAATACTTTGTGTAATTTCTTAATCTTTGTATAATTTTTTTGGGACGGAGGGACTAATACCTACCATTTCTCGTCTAGAGGTATTCATTTAATTTTCTGATCGATTTCGAGTTAGGTGTTTCATATCGGTTTAAATTTTAGTCTTGTATCCATATTAATTTTTACATAATTATAAATTCATTTTAAAGTTGTTAATTGAATTAATTCATCTAATTTCGTGCCTTATCATTCACTCTTTACTATCTTCTTTTACCTCATCACTTTCCTTTTTCTTCGTTTATCCTCATTATATTGGTGTTACTATCATACCACATCATTAAATGAGGTGCCACTTATTGTTAGTTGTAATTTGTCACTTGTTTTAGTTACACATACTTATAGGTGTTTTTTTACTTGCACTCAACATTTTTTTTGGTAGTGTAATGTATTTGTCAGATTGTTTATATCTAGAGTTATACATAACTAGAAATTATTAAAAAAATTGTCATTATAAAAATATGCAATAAGATGAATAAAACAAGATCTCACATGACTGTTTTTTCTCCTATAATAGCCACAATAAGTAAAATTATATATAATGATGGACATTACAAAAATTGATTTGGATGCAAGTTAAATAATAGAGGAATTATATTTTTGGTCACCAGTTGAATGGATGATTTTGGTTACTTTGACCTAGTTTAATGAATTACTCCCTTATCTAATAAAAGTGTGTTATTTTATCCGGTTGAAATTGCAATAATTTTCTTTCAATACGTTACATAAGATTTGTATTATTTCGACTATTTAATTGTGGCTCACACTAATTCTCACCCATATATAAAAAAAAATTGGTTGATCTTGTGGGCATGTGGGCAAACTATCCACTATTAATAGAAAAATAAATGAAAAATAAACAATAACTAAAACAAAAAGAAGGTAAGAATAGTGTAACACCCCTAATTTTTACAATATTTAATAATAATTACAATAAGACATAATAGTACTTTCTCCGTTCTCTAATGAAGTTCTCACAAGGAATGTTCACGTAAATTAAAAAACATAGAAAATTTTAGATAATGGATGTATTTTTTTATTATGTGTGATTGAAGAAAAGTGTGAACTATAAACATAAAAGAATATTAGAAGAAAGTTAGTGAAAAAAAAACGAGGATCACAACTAATAAAAAAAGTTTTTATAAAGTTAATGGGAAACAAGTGGGGACCATAAGGAATATAAAAATGTTAAAATTTAATTAGTGAAAGATATATGCGCAGCATAAATATTACAAAATATTAAAATAAAATGAATAAGTTTATTTTAGTCTAAAATTTGTGATATAAATAAAAAGATTATTTTTAGGAACAACAAATAAAACACCTTAAAATCGCAAATAGGGACTTCTTTAAGGAACAACGGGAGTATCTCATAGCAACGAAAGTATAAACAGGGTGCCCGCCACACTCAGAAAGTGTAAGGCGTCAAAACAAACATTTAAATCGAATTTAGCTTAAAGAAAATGTTCTAACACTAGTTTATTAAAATTTACTGATGACGTATGATCTACGTCGCCCAAACTTCAAGCATTAAACATGTCAAACAATTTTTCATGACCTATTGAAAACAAAAATACAAAACATGAGCCGTGTCAAACCATTTATACTTTAAAAACATTTGATGTCAAAACTCATTGAGTTGCCATAAAATGTGTATTTATAGGAGAAGATTGGAAAATAAGAGGTTTGACAGTGATGACGGATAATGAAGCACAAAATGTTGAACATTTCGATATCGTACAAGGTGTTGATTTAGATTTTAGGTTGCGCCTAATAATAGCAATAATAGCGGACAGTGATATGGTGTTTATTCACAAATTAAATTTTTCCTTAATTCTCTTCTTTTTGTCTTTTATTTATTTATTTTTTTCTATTTTCCAAAATTAGCTATGTAGCACCTCTTCACTTACCTTTATAAATTATTATTATTATGTAGCCTTTTTAGCACTTAATATTATTATTATGTATGTACTATTCCAAAAACCACCTATTTATAATACTAAAATCGATCATATAAAAATGAATATTTAATATACTATAATACTAACTGGTCATATAATAAATCAAACCATTAATACGTAACAATTTATATGTTTTTATTGAAAATAATAGTACATTATTACTAATTAAGTTCTATGACATATTTGTTTCTAACACAAAACAATATGACTTTTAATTATATAATTAAATTTCTTGTTTTGTCCTCGTAAAAGCTAATTATAGTGAGCATATAATTTTATTCGACAAATAATTTTGATCTACGATTATTGAATATTAATTGATAATAGACATAAATAATATCATATAACATAAACATATAATAACATAAACATAATTGCTACAAATTGGGGGTATGGGTAATGGAGGGTGATGATTTGGGAACACAGAAACAATCCAGAAACTGATAATCATAAATTTCAAAATCACAATCCAGAACAATTCAGAAACCAAAATTAATTGAGAAACCAAAATAGTTAAGTATGAAGTATCCAAAATCAAAATCATGATAATGAAAATACGAAGGTGATGGCAGAAAACAAATGAAATTGGTAACAAGTCAACAAGTAAACAAATGAAATTGATACTTCAAATTACCTTCTTGAGGAGTGGGAGATGATGAAGAAGAAAAGAATTGTCCAAGAGGTGATGGCGAACACCCTATTCGTGGGAACGGAGGGTGGCGGCGGCTACTACTTGAAGCTCGACGTCCCATTGATTTAGGGCTGAGGTCGCCTGAGGCTGAGGATGAAGAAGAAGCGGCTGAGGTCGCCTGAGGCTGAGGATGAAGAAGAAGCGGCTGAGGATGGAGAAGAAGGAAGAAGCGGCTGAGGAGTGAGGATGAAGAAGACTGAAGAAATGATTTAGGGCCGGCTGAGGAATGAGGATGAAATGAAATGAAGCGCCTTTTTCTGTTTTAATTTTTAAACTGTAAGGGTTGAAACCCGACGGGTCCAACCCGACCCGACCCGACCCATTTTGACTCATTTTTTGCGGGTTTAAAAAAGCGGGTTAAACGGGTCACTTTTTAAAAAAATTTGTTCAAAACCCGCTTTTTGCGGGTCGGGTTTTTTTGGGTTTAGCGGGTCGGGTTCATAATTGACAGTTCTAGGTATTACACTCTAGCCCGGCCCAATATAATTATTTAAGTAAAAGCGTGTACAAAATTTTGTCACGCACGGTTCAAGAAAATCGTTTCTTTTTCCTAAAACACACAACTTTCAATTTGTCCTCGAAAACTAGCATTAAACTTATTGAGTTATCTTCTTAATAATTAAAATCGAACCAATTCGTGCACAAAAAATCATTTTATCCATAAAAATTTAATCAATACGTTTATGTTATGGGTAACATTTTATTTATTTTATTGAAAAATTTATCTAAAATAATCCAACTTATTTATGATTTTCCTACAATAATCGCACCTATTGATTAAACATAAATAATCTCAACTTTAAGGGGTATTTGCCTAGAGTAAACTTGGGTAACCCGATGACCTGCTATAGTAGGTAATTCACCAAAAAAGTAAACTGAAAATTAATTTAAAATTAGAGAAAAATTTTGAAATTTTACATAAAAAATTCTAGATAATAAAAAAAATCATAAATTTTTTTTGAACATTTTTTTCGACGTTTTATTTTAATGTATCCTTTTTTTAAAAAATAAAACTTGCTATAGCAAGTCATCCGGTCACCGGGTTTACTCTGGGAAAATATCCTTTAAAGTTGGGATTATTCATGTTTAATTGATAGGTGGTATTATTGTAGGAAAAATACGAATAGATTGGATTATTCTAGGTAATTTTTCCTATTTTATTTTATTTTTTATTTTTAAATTATTACTTTAAATTACTTAAATCTTCCATTGACTTTCCCTTTCCGTTTACCTTGACTTTCGTTTTACCGTGATTTATTTGTCAAGGGGCTTATATGACTTTTTCCACTTACTTACTCATCAAATAACTTCTTACACAAACCCTAATCGCTGGTCAACTCCGCTTTCTACCACTCTACTCCATGTCACCCATGATCTCCCATTAAAGCTACCCCATGATCCATGAATCACCCAATATAAGAACCCCTTTATAGAATTCATTTTACTCTCCAAGCTTACATTTGGCTACCGTTACTCTGCCAAAATACACATTCGACATACCCAACTGCATATTCGTACCATCTTTAAATCTCCTAATAATCATCATTATTGCATTTGTTATAATATCCTTCTTTAATTACGGTCTTCATAACTGACTTGAACGTCGGAGGGGTTTTTCGGGAGATTTCCTCGGACAATGCTAACGTGTTGTGGTGCAACCGTGCAGGGATTGCAGTAACTTCTACGCAAGGATTACTTAAGACTTTTAGATCGTTGACAACTGAATTCTATAACGCTTTGTCTTTAGGTATTATAAGATTCTTTTGCACTTCCAGTTTCCTAACTGAAACAATTTGGCGCCATTTGTGGGGAAGTGTTATAAACACTTAACTCAAAAAAAGTCTATGGCTCCCAAGAAAAACCCTGCACAAACCGCCATCGTGCACAATACAAATACAGATACTTTAGCGGATCAAGCAAACAATCAAGCTATGACTCGCCGAGATTAAGACATGCTGGCACAAAATATTAATAATGCCTTCACAAAGCAAATTCGCGACATTGTAAGCGCTAATAACACTGCCCCCTAACAGCTGTTATTGGACGACATGGCAAATCAGATCAAAAATCTCAAAGAATGGATTGAACCACGTAAAGATGTCTCAAGTCCCCAAAAGTCTGATGATGAACACACTAAGATATCACGCTCTAGTAAGAGAAACAAGAAGAAGAATGAAAGGTCAAAACTCCGTAAGAGTCCAAGTAAAGAAAAATGGGAAGAAAAGGTTGAGTCTAGGTCCAAGACCTAAGACGCTCGAGCCTATCTGGAGAATAAAAGGCTAAGACGATCAAAGAGTGTCCAATCATTGGCTGATAAAAAGCAAGTGGAGAGGAATATGACACGGCTCGTTGGATCTAGTCTACCAGATAGCCCCATCACGACTCAGCGAGCAGATTTGAGCTGGGACGGCCTTAACGAGGCCCCCATGATGCTGAATTCCCCACTATCCGGTGAAGTTTTGGCCACCCCTAACCTGGCAAAGATCAAAGTTCTAGACATGATTGCTTTTGATGGAACCACATGCCCAAAAGCGCATATAATGGCGTACATAAATTTGATGTTGTTGTACACCACCGAATCAAAGCGGAGTATGAAGTCCCCGATCTAAGGAAGATTTCCTTGCATGTATGATGGTTGGGGTTTGAGTTTGGGTTGTTAGGTGATGGAGGGTTGGTGGATGGGTTGGGTTGAGGGTCGGATGGGAATAGTGGTGGTGGAGGTGGTTGGGCTAACTGAGCAAGTTGAGACTCAAAGATCTTCTGTTGGGAGAGCGTTTGATTTTTTTGAGCAAGAGAACTCACTTGAGTGGATAGATAGTCATGAATCGGAGCGGGGTTTGAAGGTGGTTGCACATGAGGATATGGTAGGTTGGGATTGGGTCGTGGGACTTGGAGGTATGACCTATTCCCATTAGGTCTAGGAAAACTACCGCCGGCTCGATTGCTATAAGGCACATGGTTGAAGTTGTAGCCTTGGTTGTAATTCTACTTGATGATGTGTTTAGTTATCATTCTCATGTTGATGGTTAAGAAGCAAGAAGCTTGAAACCATCATTGGTCACTTACTAACCCAAGAAGTGTGTAATTAATGATGTCTTTAGAAGCCTTGCATATCCATCTTGTTAGTTGCATTTTCATGAGCTAGGATTTAAGATGAGACTTATGGATTAGTTGAGTTCAAGGCCAAGAAGCCCATGCTCCTACCTAGTTTGTATGTCTAAATTACCACGGCCAAGAAGCTGAGGTGATACATTAGAGCTAGCTTCATTCATTTCTATGCTCATTTAATCATCATGTTTTATTGAATGTGTGACCCCTTACATGACGAAGAGTGGACTCCCTATGTCCTAGCTTGTTCTTATTTTCTTTAATCGATTACTGTACTAGTTTTCTTGATAGAAGACACTAACCAAAACAAAATCTAAAAACAACCCCTTCTTGCCTCTAATATAGTTTAAGCACAAAACCTCCTCCTTGTGGATTCGATCCCATTTTGCCACTATACGTTTGTATTTTGGTGAAATTGGATAAAAGTGATCAATGTTTTGGAAGTAACGACAACAAGGTGTTAGCCCTCTTGCACCTCACGTCAGATAATCGATCACTTTTTGGCGTCGTTACCGGGACGGCATGGTTTTAGTTCTAAAGCTAGTTATTAGTGCTATTTTCTTCATGGTGTTCATAGTAATTATTTTGTGCAGTTATTCATTTATATTCTTTATACATGTTTGTTAGTGCTTATGCTCTCTTTCTATTGTTTGATGCATGAGACCAGGTGGAGGAAGAGGAACTCAATCATTGAAACCTTATATCCCAGACATTGATCGATATCTTTAAAACCTCAGGCAATTAAATCAGCAAGCTCCAAACATAGAAGATGGCAACCGCATTATTACTCCAGACCAATCTGCCGAATCTGAATTTGAAATAGAGAAACAGAAAAATACGAACCCTCAGCCGCAACCCTAGTTCGGATAGTTTGGTGCTCCTCAGGATAGTTATAACTACATTGCTTCTTTGGAGGGGTTGAAGAATGAGTGCCCTTTGGAGCACTTAGAAAAATTCCTTGAAATATGCGACCTCATTGCTCCTTGTGCCGATAGTTCTGACTACATGAAGCTTCATCACTTCAGGTCAAGCCTAGCAAGGGATGCTAGGGATTGGTATAAATGTTTAGAGCCTAATTCATTGACAACATGGGCAGAAGTGAGAACATCTTTGGAGAGGTTGTACCCTACAGTCAGAACCTAAGATTGGAGAAAGAAGATCGCCGCCTTTACACAAGATGATGATGAGAGCCTCAGTGAGGCCTGGACAAGGTTTAAAAGAATGATACATGCATGTCCTCACCATGAGTTTGGGGAAAATCACCTCAATACCTTCTTTTATGATGGCTTGAATGATAGTACAAAAGCTTTTCTTAATTTGAGTGTCGGGGGTCAACGTTCAAAAATCCCTTAAAACCAAGTGAAGAATGCCATTGAAGAGGTAGCCAAAAACTTCTCTTGGGGTGTGAGGGGAAGAAGTAAACAGAAGGGATTGTTTGAGCTAAGTGGGGTCGATGCTATAAACGCCAAGTTAGAACTTCTTGACAAGAAATTGTCTAAGCTTGACTTGAAAACGAAACTTCGTTCTCAACAAATGTTTCTTCGATCAATTCCCCCCATTTCAGCTGTGATATATGTGATGGTACCAATCATGATGCTTCATATTGTGGTGGCTCGAACTCTAAACATCTAGCTGCGGTAAACAACTTTAGTGGGCAAAACTAAGGCTATGGGCAACAAAACATCAGCGAGAACCCCCACCACAAGCATGGGTTTAACCGGGGATACCAAGGAGGGAACCAAAGTCATGAAGCATACCGACCTCCTTAAGCAAGAAATCAGAGCCAAGGGTTCAAAAGTGGCAACAAGGGTGGTTCTTGGGTAAATCCTCAACCATAACAACAACAACAACGAGCCATGGCTCCGGATGTTTGAAGTCAAATCCTTGCTCAACTAAAAGCTCTTTCACAGCAAAATCAACTCCTCACATAACAAATTCAGGAGATAAATATTCATGGAAAGATGGTAGACAATCAACTGGCTAAACTTGCAAACCCTCCACCTCCACCACTTTTTCCTAGGTAATGGATAACCAAACCATGCAACCCAATCCTCCAATGCTCAGCATTCTGCTAAGGAAATTTATTTAAGGTCAGGGACTTCTTATGAAGGTCCTTCTATGCCACAAGAAGATGCTCTAGAGGGTAATAACAGTGAGGTCGTTGACAAAGAAGCTCCTTTTGAAACTGCGATTAAAAAGGAAGTGAAGAAGAAAAAAATGATGTTGAAAGTGAACAACAAATGAAAGACAATTCCAAGCCTAGTGAGCTGAGGAGCCCGAGAGAGTGTACGTGCCTCCGATTCCGTTTCCATACAGGAGGGTAGAAAAGCATCTTGACAAACAATTTGAACGATTCTTGAAGAACATAAGGAAACTTGAGATGAACATTCCTTTTCTTAATGCAATGGCTCAAATGCCCAAGTATGTGGAGTTTTGAAAGATCTCTTGACAAACAAGAAGAAGTAATTAACCTTCCGCATCAAGTGAGTGCAATGGTTCAAGGCAAGCTCCCTAGAAAGGAGAGAGACCTAGGGCCCTTCAATCTACCGGTAAAACTTGGTGATCTTGAGCCAAAGGGTGCCCTCGCGGATCTTGGGGCCTCCATTAGTGTAATGCCTCTATCTATAGCAACAAGGCTTATCTTTGATCTTAGGCCTTCAAGGAAGACAGTGCAGCTGGCCGACCGCAGTATTAAGATTCGTTGTGGGGAGTTCTAGTACATCCCAAATCAAGTGGGGCACTTGGTGGTTTCTTATGATTTTATTGTGATGGATATGGATGAGGATCCTTATACTCCTCTTATTCTTGGAAGAGCAGCCTTGAAAACCTTGAATGCTGTAGTGAATTGCAAAAATGACACCATCTCTGTGGAAGTGGGAAATGAGAGAATAGTCTTTCAGTTTTCAAAGTGCATGAAAAAGCCAATGATGAAGCAAGTCTACCACATGCAAGTTGTTGATAGAGAACTTGAAGAGATGTGTGGTACAAGAAGGAGAGATGATGCACTGATGGAAGTTTTGAATGATGACCCATTGTCTTTTTTCGATGATGCAAAACAATTGAAGGTGATCCTTGTTAGCTACATTTTATTTTACTTTTTACCCCTATAAGTGGCTTGTTTAGTGTGAGGAAACTACATGTTATTACATTGGTTTATTGGATTTTACGCTTGTTTTGTTGCTTTGGTGTTTTATTTCATCTCAGGATCTAATCATCAATACCGAGCACAAACTAGCCCCTTTAGTTGCATACAGTGCTCACCTAAACACCGAAGGCTCAAAGAAGTGAAATGTTATGAGCCAAGCCATAAGAACAAGCCAAAAGTAGATCCACTCGACCAGAATGGGCTCGAGCCAAGGTAGCTCGAGCAGTCCAAGAGCATTGCTCGAGTCAGAAGCTGAGTATTACATATCTGAAGTTCACTCGACTGGTCGAGCAAGTTGGCTTGAGTCGAGCGAAGTGCATTCAAATTTCCAAAGCTTCTGATTATCAGCAGGATTGAATTCAAGAGTACAGGACATTCGCTCGACTGGTCGAGCAAGATGGCTTGGGTCGAGCGGAGCTACATTTAACATTCTGCCCAATTTTTGAAGTTCCTGATGTTGGACCTGATGGTGGCTCGACCGATCGAGCAGGATCCGCTCGAGTTGAGCGAAATGGGCGGCAACAGCTTTTGCGATCTTTTTAAGTATCATTCAAGGTCTATTACATTTGTTGCTTCTAATTGCTATTGCTGCCAAAACTGCCAGCCACCCTACCCTATCCATTAGGGTTGGCACACCCCCCCCCCCCCTCTCCCCTATAACTTAGGGGTGGTGGAGCAATCATGAAACCACCACCCCTACTTGTTTTTCAAGCCTATAAATAGAGAAGAGGAAGATGAAGCTATCATCTCAGTTTTCATCTTTCATTTTGAGTAATTTCTATGTATTCTTCATAGCTATGCTTTCATTTCAATTAAGAATTAGTGTTAGCATAATTTCCCTTTCAATTCAATTAAGTATTTTCACATTCCAAATACAATCTTATCTTCATCCTTTATTGTAATATTTTGCAACTTGGAATTCTTCAACCATTGATGTACTATTATTGAAGCTTTTGGAAGGTATTACTTTTGAATCATCAAATCATCTTGTTCATCCTTATATTGAACTTAAAAGCGTATCTTCTATCCTTACTTATATTGTTTTCAATTCATGTTACTTAGTTATCTTTGATTGTTTGCCTTTAGTTTCATATATTCATGCTTGTAGTTCTTTTACTTATATTGCACTCATCTCTTTAGGATACTCTAGTTAATTTATTCATCTATGATTCTTGGTTTGTTTGTAATCTACAATTTCAATATGAGTATGATTGAGTAGTTTTTTTTGGCTTAGGCTAGGCATCATCACCATGTATGTAGTTTGAATTGCTTTCTTTAACTTTGGCTTGGTTGTGTTGTTTATGGTTTAAGATGGATTTTTCTATCATGTCGTAGTGTCGTTGAATTGAGGGCGAGAGTTGATTTTTAACGATAATCTATGCTTAAAAGTTAAGACTTCTCCATGAGAATAGGTAGATGCTTTGATTGGAAATGTTGAATGTGTGCTTCATGTCTTAAATTATGCTTAGCTCCATGAGAATAGGTAGTTGAGTATGTTTAGGAAGCTTTTGTTGCTCGAGAGAGAACATTAGTACTTATGATACATTCTTCCCTATAACAAAATATCCATAACCTTAGGTTAATGTTTAGTAAACACTACTTTGGTAAGAAAGCCTAGCCTATGCCTCTTAGCTTATTGATCATTTTATCCTTGCTTTTAGTTCATTGTATCCTTATTTACTTTTATGCTTTATCTTCATTAAGTACTTTTAATTGCTTGTTTTAATCATTTCTATCTCTTAACATCATATTATACGTTTTCAAACACACAAATCGATCGAGAAACTATTAACTTAACCCCCACTCCTTGTGGATTAGACCCGTATTGGCCGACGTACTACGCTACGCCGTGCTCTTGCGGTATTAATATTGAAGGACATAAAGTCCCGATCAATCCTAGATGAAGTTGAGGTTTGTGACAAAGAAGATAGTGAATTTGAGGGAATCTGTGAGATTGTGAAGGAGGGATCGGCATTTGAGGAGTGTTCTAAGCCTCCTCTCGAGTTAATATTGAAACCACTCCCCCCAAATTTGAAATGTGAATTTCTTAATGATGATCACCGTTGTCCGGTGATAGTGAATTTCAAGCTTGATGACCACTCTATCTCTAAATTGATTTCTGTTTTGAAAAAATATAGAGTTCATTGGGTACACTATAAATGATGTCAAGGGAATCAGTCCTTCCCTTTCTATGCACAGGATTCACTTAGATGATGATCACCCCTCCTCTATTGAGTCCCAAAGACGTTTAAACCCAAACATGAAAGAAGTGGTTAAGAACGAGATTCTCAATCTACTTAAGGCTAGCATCATCTACTCCATTTTTGACAATCTGTGATACACGGACACGACACTGAACAGGCATGTCGCGTGTCGGACACGTGTCGGACACGGACACGCGATGGACACGCAAAAATCCGTGTCCGACACGCCAAATGAAGTGTCCAATATTTTAATATTTTTTCGGACACGCGGACACGGCAAGGACATGAAAGGGACACGGCTAGAGTCAAGGACACACTTTTTTTAAAAATAAAAAAATAAAAAAATAAAAAAATTTAAGTTCAGACTTCAGAATAGTCACTCACTGATACTCGAATTCCCTTTCCTTTCCCTCTCAATTCCCTCTCTTGCTCTCCTCTCACTCCTCTCAACTCTCTTTCACTCTAACCGTAAAAACTCTACACAAATCTTCCTCTACCTCCACTGTCGCCGCCGCACTTCCGCACCACGCCACCGCCGCCGGCTGCTCCTCTTGTCCTCCATCAGACCATCACAGACAAACACTGCCGCACTCTCTTTTGATTTTGTTTAAGGTATTTTCACTCTTTATCCTAAATCCTAATATTAATCTTGTTTTAATCTTTAATCTTAGTGTTAATCTTAAATTCTTATTCTTGAATAGTTTGTAATTTGAATTTTGAAAAGTTGAAATGTTGTTCTTGATTTTTTTTGTATATCCTCTTTGAATATTTGTTAATTGTTATTTGTAATTTTAAATTGTTAATGTGTTATTTGTTAATCTTAAATTCTTAATCTTAGTGTTTGTAATTTGAATTTTGAAAAGTTGAAATGTTGTTCTTGATTTTTTTGTATATCCTCTTTGAATATTTTGTTAATTGTTAATTGTTAATGTTAAATGGTTAATGTGTTTGTAATTTGAATTTTGAAAAGTTGAAATGTTGTTCTTGATTTTATTGTATATCCTCTTTGAATATTTGTTAATTGTTATTTGTTAATGTTAAATGGTTAATGTGTTTGTAATTTGATGTTGTTCTTGATTTTTTTGTATATCCTCTTTGAATATTTTTTAATTGTTATTTGTTAATGTTAAATGGTTAATGTGTTTGTAATTTGAATTTTGAAAAGTTGAAATGTTGTTCTTGTAACAACCCGACTTACCGTTGACTGGGTAAACAAGGTCATCACTAGGTTCGTTTTCCAAGAAACTGAAATCACACTTCCAAAACTCAAGCAAAGGGGTCACAAGCTCTTCAACGTGACTAACTCAGCTAAATCCCAAAACCAACATCTAACTAATACACAAGATAATCATACAGTTCTCTACAAGACCGATATAACCAGCACAACCAAAACAAATATACATTTATCCAAAAACCTAATACAAAATTACAAATTCCTACGTGCTCAGCTCAATATACATCCTTGGAACGCTATTCAACACCGTTAAGCCATTGTTCCCGACCGGTTCCGATCTATGATCAAACTAAAAGATGGAAACAACAGAGAATCAGATTAAACTGAGTGAGAAGTAACAATCCAAAACAACAAAACACAGTAATTCATATCATGGGTTTAAAAGCAACATCAGTTCCCTAGATCTATGTGCGCACAGGGAGTCTAGTTTGAGAGGTGCCCCATAGCTCTAAGGCTATGTCGCTCTCGGGTGAAGCTAGTCAATATCTCAATGACAATTCGCTTCAAAAACAGGGAGCAGGGAACAATGTTCCTCAACTCCGTCAATGACCAGCTCGCAAGCCCGATCCATTGACTTTATCATAATATCAGGATAAACATTCACAACAACATTTGTCTCAACAATTTCCAATTCAAAAGAACTTTAGTAAAAAGTTTATTTTCAAGAAAGTAGTCTGGCCAGACCCTTTAAGGGACTGCTACTACTCACCGACGATGTCGCTTCAAGGTAACGAATCCAGCTATAAACTAGAAGGGTTCTTCGATGATATTGTCTCCTGGAGCATAACAAGATCACAACATCACTAGAGAGTGTTCGATACTACTATACTAACATATAACTTATTACATCTCCTCCTAAGACCACAGCTTAACCAAGAGTTATGTTAGCAATCTAACCTTTAAAATCTTACAGTCGATTCAAGAATATCAATTACCCAATACTTTCTTATAAACAACCATGTTCCACCAATTTCGTAAATTCAATGTCCATCCATCTCATACTTACATATCAAGATTCACAAGGATTTAAGGTTACACCAAGACCCTTAATCTATTAGAATGTATTTGATTAAACACAAAGGTCATTGTTCTTCCTACAATCAACAAGTTTCAACAGAATCAAATACTTCATCCAAGAATATTTAATTATCCAATTAATTTCCATATCTCTTGATCCCAAGTTAGGAATCCCGTAATGGTTTTAGGACACCTCTTATTAAAACAGGCATAACTCACTCATACAGAAACCAAATGAGACAATTTAAGTGACTACGTGACCATTACTCAGAGCTCTACTATTCTTATTAAGACACTAAAACCCAGAAACAATTAGAACGATCCCAAAATAGCCAAAACAGAAGGTTCATTATGGATTTTAAAGACAGCCTGCTAGTATTTCACTATTTTGAACATAACTCTCACATATAAACTCATTTTGGAGCGATTCAAGTGCCCACGTGATCACGACTCGAAGTTCTACAAATCTCATGAAGACACCAAATCCTTAAAACGACTCTAACTATTTCAAAAACAGAAACACAATTTCGGACAGCACAAAACGGAACCTCATTGTCAATCTTTATGATAGTTTACTAGTATTTTGGACATAACTTCCTCATACGAACTCATCTCGGGGTGATTCAAGTGCCCACACGACCGCGACTCAAAGTTCTACAAATTCTAAGACGACACCAGAACCTAGAAACAATCACAACTGACCCGAAAATATCCAAAATAGAATGTTCAGGTTTTGAGCTGAAATTTCAATATCCAAATACTAAATTTTATACTAGAAACCAAATAACCCAAATAACCAACCCTAAAAACAACTCAATTACTAATTGAATCTATATACTCATCCTAAATTCAAGTTGATACCCAAATTAAATCCATGACCCAAATTGAATCCACAAATACCAAACTACTTTAAAACATTCAATTAATATTTAAATAGAATAGTTTGTGGATTACCTCAATCACCATTGAAGGACCATTCCACTTTCAATCTTGAACTTCAATTCACTAATTTTTCCCAAATCAGAAACCCTAACTTGATTCTTCAATAAACCAAAAATAAAGAGGTGAAGAAGTGGTGATTGAAGTGGCGGCACCACAGCTGGGTTCAAACGCAGCTTGTGGCTGCTGTTAGTGGGGTGAGACCCGGCTGCTGCTGCTGGTGCTGCACGAGGGGAGTAGGAGTGGCTGGAGGTGCGGTGGCTACTAGAGACTGAGTGGGGGAGGGCTGGCTTCCCAGGGAGAAGAGGAAGAAGGAGAAAAGAGAAGGAGGGAAAAAGGTTGTGCCGATTTGTTTGTAAGGGGCACGGTGTCGGTTAGAAGGGAAAAGAATGGGTTCATTTTTAGCTTTGACCCGTTAAATTCTATTAAATTCGTCTCAACGTAAAACAGTCTTATATAAGACATGCTGTAAGGGTATAATAGACGATTTATGAAATAAGTAAATGGGTAGTATGAATTTGGATTTCATTTAGGAATCTATTTTTCAATACTTTATTTAAATTTATTTTTATAAAGATAAGATAGTAATCAATTAATAAAATATAATCAAAATACACTTTTATCGAAGTATTCTTTATACGAATTTTATACATTAAATAAAATATACCTCTTTCTTGAAAATGTTAACAAATGAAATACTTGAGTCAATATTATCAAAATAATAATATTATTACTCGAATTAACTTTCTTAATAACCCCAATCAACTTAATAAACTTATAATTAAGCTTTATTAAATGTAGTCTATTTCAGTTCTTGATTTTTTTGTATATCCTCTTTGAATATTTGTTAATTGTTATTTGTTAATGTTAAATTGTTAATGTGTTATTTGTTAATCTTCATTTTTAAATCTTTAATTGTGGTTGTTTGAATCTGAAGAGTTCAATCATGTCTAGTAGTGGGGCTAGTGACTCTGATTCATGCAATGTTAGTGGTGATGCTACAAATGAAGAGGGTGATTTTGGTTCTTATCCATTGTGGAAATATGTTGTTAAAGGGGACAAAATGAGTGGGGGTGGGGGTAATTATACTTGGCAATGCAACTTTTGCAAACAAATAAAGAGTAGTTATATACTAGAGTTAGAGCAAATTTGATGAGTCTTGCAAAAGGTGGAATTAGTCAATGTCCTAATGTAACAAATGATGATAGAATGCAAATGAGAAACTTAGAAAGACAAGTTGAGCAATATAAAGAATCTAGACAACCAAAAATACCACCACTTCCTAGTCAATCTTTATCTTCTGAAACTTCTCTTTCACCAACTTCATATGCCAAGAAAAGAAAATCTGACAACCCAATCACCAAAGCTTTTGATATACAAGCTCGAAACAACTTAGATGCTGAGATAGCAAGGATGTTTTTTACTGGAGGATTGCCTTTCAACCTTTGTCGAAACCCTTACTATGTTAGTTCAAACAACTATGCTGCCACAAATAATATTCCTGGTTACAAGCCTCCTGGTTACAATAAAATGAGAACCACTTTGTTAGATAGAGAGAAAGAAAATATTGAAAGGCTTTTAGAACCAACAAAGGCTACTTGGAGGGAAAAAGGGGTAAGTATAGTAAGTCATGGGTGGAGTGATCCACAAAGGAGACCTTTAATTAACCTCATGGTGGCTTGTGAAGTTGGTCCTCTGTTCTTAAAGACTGTTGATTTCTCAAGATAGGTAAAGGATAAAGACTTTATTGCTAGTTTGTTGAATGATGCCATTGAAGAAGTTGGAGATGACAAATTTGTTGTACAAAATCTCACTGATAATGCAAGCAATTGCAAGGCCGCTGGAGAACTTATAGAGGGTAGATATCCACATATATTTCGGACACCATGCATTCTTCACACTCTTAACCTTGCTCTTAAAAACATTTGTAATGCTAAAAATGTTTCAAACAATAAGGAGGTTTATGATGAGTGTCATTGGATAACCAAAGTTCATGGAGATGCTTTATTTGTCAAAAACTACATATTGAACCATTCAATGAGGTTACCTATATTTAATAAGTTCTCTTCGTTAAAGCTTCTTTCTGTTTGTGATACTCGCTTCGCTTCGGTAGTTGTCATGCTAAAGAGGATGAGAAACTTCTTAAACCAACTCTTCAATCCATGGTTGTTAGTAAGGCTTGGTCCACATATCGTGATGATCATCGTGGACAAGCTATACTTATGAGGGAAAAGATTCTAAATGACGATTGGTGGAACAACGTTGATTACATCCTTGATTTTACTCGTTCCATTTATGACATGATAAGAGCATGTGACACCGACAAAGCATCACTTCATCTAGTATATAAAAAATGGGATTCAATGATTTCAAAGGTGAAGGAGATCATATATAACCATGAGCATAAGCAAAGGCATGAGTATTCTTCTTTCTTTAGTGTGGTCGAAAGATACTTCTTAGCCGTTGGAAGAAAAGCAACACTCCACTTCATTGTTTGGCACATTCTTTGAATCCAAGGTATTATATATTTTTGTATGTTTAAATGTTTAAAGCATTAGATTATGTATTAACTAAATTTTCTTCTTTTTTTTATGTATTTTAAAGGTATTATAGTGACGCGTGGCTTAAAGAGGTCCCCGGTAGAGTTGCTCCACATGTTGACAATGAAATTTCCACACAAAGATTCAATTGCTTTAGAAGATTGTTTCAAGACTTGGAAGATAGAAGAAAGGTTAATATGGAGTATGCTATTTTCTCGGCAAGAGATGGTGGTGTATTTACCGAATTGGAAATGCTTGAATGATATGTACTTGATGGCTCCAAAGCATTGGTGAGCAACTTATGGCTCACAAGTTCCGATGCTTCAAGCATTAGCATTCAAGTTGTTAGGACAACCATCATCTTCGTCTTGTTATGAGAGGAATTGGAGCACATATAAATTCATTCATTCATGTACTAGAAACAAACTTGCACCAAAACGTGCTCAAGATTTGGTGTACATTCATAACAATCTTCGTTTGCTTTCAAGGAGAGGTGAGGTTTATAACAAAGAAAGAACAAGGTTGTGGGATGTTGGAGGAGATGACTTTGGAAATCTAGAAGATTCTATTTGTCTTGGCATGGCAGATCTTTCTCTTGATGAGCTCGAGTTGGAAACTACTTTTGTAGTGGAGGATGATGATGGATGTCATATCGATGATGTGTGATGATTAAACTTAAATTTACCTATTTATTTGGTTTTCTTTGATTTGGTTTGTATGACTATTTTTAAATACTCATGTTGTTTATTTGGTACTTATTTGCATTTTATGTGAGTTTTATGTTTTTAAAGTGTTTATTTACAAATATCAAATGAAAGATTGTAAAATTATCTTTAATTTGATATATTTATTATATTACCATTTTCGTGTCCCCGTGTCCGCCATTTTTAAGTTGGCGTTTTCCCGTACCCGTGTCCGTGTCCGTGTCCGTGTCTGTTTTAGTGGAACCTAGCTGACAATAGATGGGTTAGTCCCATTCATGAGGTCCCAAAAAAGGGAAAAGTCCATGGTTAGAGGAAGCGATGGAAGTATGATCGCTTCTCGTGTTACTACTGGTTGGAGAGTTTGCATTAACTATCGCACACTCAATAAAGCTACGAGAAAGGATCATTTTCCTCTCCCATTTATTGATCAAATCCTTGAAAGATTAGCACATCATACATTATTCTGTTTTTCCGATGGTTATTCGGGGTTCTTTCAAATACCAAAACACCTCGATGACCAGGAGAAAACAACTTTCACGTGCCCCTTTGGCACTTTCGCCTACCGGCGAAAGCCATTCGGGTTGTGTAAAACGCCTTCAACTTTTCAAAGGTGTATGATGACAATCTTTTCTAACATGATTGAGGAGTTCATGAAAATTTTTATGGACGACTTTAGTGTAGGAGGTTCATCTTTTGGCACGTGTCTTGTTCATCTTGAGAAAGTTTTGAAACGACGTCAAGAAACGAACATGGTGATTAATTGGGAAAATTGTCACTTTATGGTCCAAGAGGAAATTGTCTTGGGCCATTTGGTGTCATCCAGAGGAATCGAAGTTGATCCAGCTAAAATCGACGTCATAAAGAATCTTCCTCCCGCAACCAATGTGAGGGGAGTGAGATCCTTTTTGGTTCATGCAGGGTTCTATCGACGCTTCATAAAAGGGTTTTCAACTATCGCCAAGCCGCTTACGGAGAATCTGTAGAAGGATGTTAAATTCTCTTTCGATGAATGTTGCCATGAATCATTTGAAAACGTTAAAAATGCTTGATATCCGCCCCTACTGCGCAAGCTCCAGATTGGAGCTTGACATTTGAACTAATGTGTGATTGCAGTGATATAGCAATAGAGGCGGTTCTCGGACAAAGACGAAACGAAAAATCTTGTGTCATTCACTATGCTAGCAAACTCTTGATGAGGCCCAAAGTAATTACACCAGCACAGAAAAAGAGATGTTGGCGATAGTGTATTCTTTTGATAAGTTTCGATGTTATCTGATGTGTTCTAAGGTGGTGGTGTATACTGATCATACTGCAATCAAACATCAATTAGGAAAGAAGGATGCAAAACGAGGTTAATTAGATGGGTCCTCCTTCTCCAAGAGTTTTATTATGAGATTAAGGACAAAAGGGGAGTGAAAATTGTGTTGCTGATCATCTTTCAAGATTAACTCCAGGTGTTGAAAAAGAAGAAGACAACCTCCCATTTGTTGATTCTATGAAGGAAGAAACTTTGCTCTCATTGATAGTTAAGGGTGCACCTTAGTTTGCTGATATCACTAACTAGTTGGCCTGCGGTATCGTCCCCGAGAGGAAGAAGTCGAGAGAGAGGAAGTTATTTTACAAAGAAGTGAGCCATTACTACTAGGATGATTCCCTCTTATTCAGGTTGTGCTTGGATGGTATGCATAGAAGGTGTGTCCCCGGATCTGAAATTCCTCAAATTCTTGTTCACTAACATTCTTTTCCCACTGGTGGACATACCGGGATCATCAAAACAGCTGATAAAATTCGTGAAGCTGGATTCTTTTGGCCAACCCTTCACAAAGATGTTAATGCATATGTTAAGAGTTATGATGCTTGTCAAAGGGTTGGGAACATTTATAGGAGGCATGAGATGCCTTTGAACAATATCCTTGAATGCGAGATATTTGATGTATAGGGGATCGATTTCATGGGTCCCTTTGTGCCCTCTAATGGAAATCTCTACATCCTTGTTGCGATCGACTACGTCTCTAAGTGGGTAGAAGCTGTTTCCTCTCCTACTAACAACCACAAGGAAAGCAATAGAGATGCAATGAAATCAAGTAACAATAAATGAAAGCATTAAATGACAATCATGAAAAGCAAGAAAGCAATAGAGATGAAATGAACTTACATAAACCAAAGCTTGAAGGAAAGAAACAAAAGGATTCCACAATACAAAGCTTGAATGTAAATGAAAGCAATAAAAGAAAGCTTCAACTATACTAGGGCATAAATGAAAGGGAAAACGATAAATGTTTGATTTTCTAAGTTGAGGGATGAACACTCAAAATAGGCATAAAGGATACTTTGACAAATGGGGGGTATATATAGCCTAGAAACAAAGAGGAATTAAAGACCTAAATAACCCACGAAGTACGGCTTGCGAAGAAATGAAATTGCGCATATTTTAAGAGCCATTCGCCCGAATCATGAGGTGATTCGCCCGAATGGGGCACCATTTGGGATTTCCAGCAACTTTGAGCGCAATGCATAGGTTTCCAAATCCCATTCGCCCGAACCTTATGTCCATCCGACCGAATGGAGGGTGATTCTCCATTTTCATTGGGATTTTAAAGCTTCCATGTAGAGCTAGGGTCTTCATTCGCCCAAGCAAGCCTCCATTCGCCCGAATGGAGGTAGAATGGCTTGATTCCTTCCTTGAAATGTGTATTTGAAGTGCCTGAAAGACTTCAAACATTGCGAGACCCTTGGGGAATGACTTAGAGTGCTTGGAGAAGCTTCGGTATGTGTGTCTCATCTTCGATCATGGTATCTAAGCCTTGAATTCACGCCACTTGACCTTGAAATCTCCAAAAATACCTTAAATGACCTTAAAACACATCGAAGACAAGAACAAGGTAAGATTGAGCGAAATATGTATTAAACAATGTAAAACCGCTAAAACGAGCACATCAGCCTACTAATAGTATCTAGTATTGGTGGTTAGAATGGAAATAGCCGTGCGATTTGAGTTCCCAATATCAAACAATGAAGCAGAATACGAAGCCTTGATCCTAGGATTAAACATTTGCCATGATGCAGGAGCCAAAATTTTATCCGCCTTCTCCGACTCCCAATTAATCATTTGAAAAGTTTATGGGGAATTCAGAGATGAAGATGAAAGTATGAAAATTTACTTGCAACGTGTAAAAGGGTTTTTCACGAAATTCGACAACTTAAAACTCGCTCACATACCAAGATTTGAAAATGCACAAGTCGATTCCCTAGCAAGGTTGACAAGTTCAACTGAAATGTCACAAACTAGAAACATCATTTGGGAAGTACTTCCTAACCCCAGTATCAACCTTATGGTCTCAATAGTTGATTGATCAGAAACATGGATGGAACCTTACGTCTAGTACTTGAAAAATAATGTTCTACCAGACGATGAAAATAAAGCAAAACTTTTCCAGAAGAGGGAAAATGGTTTGAGTCTCATGAAAGAACACTTTACAAAAAAATATCATATACTCATCCCCTCTTAAAGTGTGTGACTTTAGAAGAAGGAAACTACATCCTTTGTAAATTACATGAAGGAGGGTGCATAATCAATCAAGGTACTCAAACTGTTATAAGCAATGTCCTGAGAAGTGGATACTACTGGCCCTCTCTTAGGGATGATGCTGAGAAACTGATAAGTTGCTATCCCAAATGTCAATTCTTCTCTAAGATAGCTAGGAAGCCAACCAACTACCTTACAATTATATAGGCTTTCCTGCCATTCGACAAATAGGGAATGGATCTCTTTAGTACTTTCCCCTCAGCTAAAGTTGTAGCCATCTATTATTTGTCTAAGTATGTAGAAGTAGAAGCCCATAGCACTATTACTAATAAGCAAGTCCGCCAGTTCATATGGCGCAACATCATAACGAGGTACGACATTCCTCGAGTCATCATTACAGATAATGGAAAAAATTTCATCAGCAAAAATACCGTAGAGTACTTTGAAAATTTTAATATCCAAATTCGGTTTAGTTTTGTGTCCCCTCCACAAAATAGTGATCAAGTGGAATCTGCTAACAAGGAAATTTTAAATGGCATAAAAAATAAGATACAAAAGGCAAAAGGAATATGGGACAAAGAGCTACCAAGTATCCTATAGGCCAGTCGTACGATGGTAAAAGAGTCAAAAGGTCACAAACCATTCTCCTAAATATATGGTTCTGAAGCAGTTCTTCCTGTGGAAATTAGCATACCCTCAACTAGGATTACCTATTATTCACGTGAAGAAAACAAAAATGAAAAGAAGATCAACCTAAACTTGTTACTAGAAACCAGGGGAAATGCTCTCTTAAGATTGATAGCTCAAAAACAAACACGTCAATTCAATCGTCATGTCAAAACAAGGCTACTACAACTGGGGGATTTTGTACTTTGCAAAGTTGTAGCAACGGGAAAATTCGCAGAAAAGGACAAGCTAGGGGCCAACTAGGATGGTCTTCAGAATTATCCGTATCATCAAACGAGGGACTTTTGAATTGGAAGATATGGGAGGAAAAAAACTACAGTGCCCATGGAAGGGATCCCATTTGAAGAAATACTTCGTTTAACAAGTCTTGCAAGGGGCCATACATGCACATCATCATCATCATCATCATTAGAAATCAACATTCAATTTTATATTTTCGTTTGTTTTCAATTAAACTTCAATTTTCAGTTGTTCGAATGAGATTTCCGTACTATCATATTCTTCTATAGTTGAATATATCTCTGTGAGTCATTTGCATTCAATCTTGTTGTTTGTGATATTGCAAACCTTGCTAAATTTGTATCATAAATCTCAGGTGATTGACAGTTGGGCTACACAACTTAGAAGGTTAGTTAAAAGTCGAACCCCCTCGTTTCTTTTCCATGAAGAAAACAGGTAAAATGTTCAAATAAAATAAATCTTACAAATGAACAAAAAGGCGGACCCTCGCTCTTTAGGGTTACGTAAAGAAAATAAGTCAAAAATATTCAAAGTACTTTTTGACATCCGTAATACCTACAATCCGAAGAAATTGAAAGTTAGACTTTTTGGGGAAGGTCCATATAGGAAATGAAGGGAAATTATGCTAAGTGTTTTCAATTTTTCGTTGTATCTCTAGTCCGAGACTTTTAAAAGTCGGGTTTCCTGTAGGGTGCCTAAGACAAAAATTATTCTAAGTGCTCAACAGTGTCTATAACATCCAAGAACGAATCTATATGGAAGTCCGACTTCCTCCTTTCTTCTATAAACATCATTAGGAAATAAATTCTTTAAGTATGGAGATGTTTCTGTGATATCTTGTAAGTCCACAAAATCAGAAAGTCGGACCCCCTATTAAAAAAATAAGAATTACGATTTTCTAAGTACTTAAGTTTTATAATAGTGAACAACCGACATATATAAAAGTCAAATTCCACTTTTAGCCCTTAAAACGATAAGGTACAAATTTTTCTAAGTTTAAATAAAAATCAAACTTATAAATAAATCAATGTGCGTCATAATTAAGCAGAGAAAATCAATAAAGATTTTTCGATATATACAATGGGCATAAATTGAAACCAAATATTTAAATATTAAAAGAATACGGCTTGGAAAGCCCTAATGAGATCAAGGTTTCAAAATGTATTACAAGTTTTAAAAATAAGCCAACAGACTGGCCAAATTATAACTCTACAAATTATTTAAAAAATCCTTCTACTACCGCATTATCGACGCGAGGGGGAGGTTTAGACGACACAACAACTTCTTCCTCGGGAATGGGGCCGAAAATTATATAATTTTCAGTGTTGAACAGTTCAGTCCCCATCCCGATAGATCTTTGCTAAACCCTACAGACTCTTGGTTTCGTTGATGAGTAGATTGGACAAGTCCAAACACATACTCTCATACTGTGATAGCACTAACTTCCACTGGAGTTCGGGTATGGAAGGACCACTCATAGTTAACTTCTTTATGTCAAGAAGAAGAGCCCTTCTCTTTTCATCCTTAACCTTCTATGACACTCCTCCTTCTCTTTAGCATCCCAAGCCGGGTCCACCAACACAATTGAGTCTTGCTCGAGAATGGAAGTCAAGTTCTGCATGGTCTCCTCTCCTTTGTTTTTAGCCAGCTGGCTCAAAGCCTCAAAATTGACACCTAGCTCGACAGTGGCCATGCGATGTTTTTCATCACTGATTAGGGCACTAGCATTCATTTAATCTGAAGTCAAGTCTCCAAGGAAACTTGATGCCTCTGGTTCATCGGAAGTTAGTCAGTCTCGAGCTATCCTCGCTCTCCTTTTTAACCGCAGTTTATGAAGCTTGGTTGCCTCGAGTAAGACCTGGTACCTCTCCATGTCATTTAGTACCTGCTTTTCGAGGTGGTGATCCTAATGAACCAGCTTATCGTGAATATCAAATAGTCGCCCTATCTCATGGCTAATTTGTGCAGCTGAACCTATCACCTCGTCAAGATTTTCAATTTAAGCGGCCAATTGATCTTTGGCGCGTATACTCCACTCCTCGGTCTTGATTAAGCGCTCCTTCAAGCTCGCGTACCTAGCCAACTTCTTCCTCAATCCCAGAAGCTCCCCAACCTCTTTACGCAGCTTCATCAGTTCTTTATTTTCCTCCTGGCAGCAAGATGTCAGGGAGGCCAACGTCACTTTATCTATGACGCTCTACTGAGACAAGGATAACTCGAAAGACATCCTTAAAAGAGGCTTCAAAACTCAAAGAGAAGTCAACAAGTTCAGAACAATCAAATTCTTACCTCAGCAGCGCTGGATTGGAGTTTGTGAACCCTCTCCCTCGCCGGAACAGTATCAAAATACTCAACATCTACCTCGCTTACTAATCTTTTGTTGGCTCGATTGAACCGAGTCACCAAGGCTTTACATCCAAGCTCGGTAAATGGAGTCTCGTGTCTAAAGGGAGGAACCGTAGCGCGACGTTGATACACTACCTCAGTCGGCTAGGTGACTTAGCGACTTTACCCTTACCCTTGTCTCGAGCAGGAGTCACTACTTTTGGCTGGAGGTAGTCATCTCCCCCTGAGCCGAGCAAGCTGGCCTTATGGAGAGTGGCATAGTAGTTTTCAAAAACTCGGATGTTGGGTCGCACTCCGAGCCTCGGGAGGAGAAGAACTCCTCTTCCTCTTCTTGTTCTTCAGTTTATTGCATGGTTCCCCCCTCTTCAAATTCTCGGGAGGAGGAGTGGTTTTTCTCTATTCTACCAGTTGTAGTTCCTCTTCATTTGATGGCACGTCTTCCAACCCCTTCTTTGTCGTTGTGGGGTTCTCCCAAAAGAAAAAGTTAGAAAATTTTCTCAATACCTTGGAGGAGTGGGTAGGGGCTTATCAACGAGCCTTTTGTCCGCGCCATGAGCAAAACACATCATGTTGAGCTTCTTCATCAGTTTAGAATTCTTTTTCATCAATTCTTCTTTGGGAATACCTACAAAATCAAGTTTATGGTTAGATATCCATATAATACTATGGCGAAAAAGGAGGTAAAAAGAAGCTTAGGTCTATCAATCTTTATACTGATTCCCAATGCTGAGAGAAGGGTTTCGTTCTCCAATCCTTTTGAGTAGGTATCCAATTATGTTGAATGTTCACTGGTTTTCGTCCAAACTGCACATCCATTTGTGCATACTCTATTACTATCACTTCATTCAATGTACATTAAGACATGTCATTGTTAAAACCCTTAAGGTTGGGTTTGATGTCAAAAACAGTCTTTATATTCCAGCCTCAGGAATAATATAAATTGGCAAACGTTGTTCTATATCCATCTGGCTATCCGGAAGGCAGTGCACTATTTTAAGCCCCCGTCGGTGGGTAAAGGTGACCCACCCAGCGCCGTGCTTTTGCGAGTTGCATAAACGGGCCCTAAAGATATGTCTAAAGGCGGTAAGATTTGGTTGGACTTCTAAAACTCTATAAATTATCAAAAATGCAGTTAAACAACCCCAGGCATTAGGGTACAATTCGACTACTATCACGTTTTAAAGTTTAGGTACTTCTCTAACGAAAGGATGGATGGGAAATCTAAGTCCTAATTCAAAAGTTGGAGCGTATACTGCTATACATTGTGGAGGGGGGAATCTAACTGTGTCATAGTTCCCCGGCTTGATTATGTTATATCCATTTAGGAAACCCCACTTTTTCAGTATGGCCTCCCTTTCTTTATCCAGATCCCGTACTAAAGTTAAATCCATAAAATAATTCAAAGGCCCGCCGTGTGGTATGTAGAACGGAGACGGCTCCTCTGCTCTTTTAGTTATCTTTCCTACATCTACATATAATAACCCTTCCAGGTCAAGATTTATTAGGGGTAAGTAATTCGAGAAGAAAACAACACTTACTTCCCATATAGTAGGTTTATTGATTTCTAGCAAATATATTGAGGAAACAGAGTATTCGTCGCCCGTTTTTATTTATTCAAAATGTGGGGTGATATTGATCGTGGTACTCTAATCGTCCGTATCATCAGAGGTTCGATCTTATTGTCATTTGGAATATCTTCAACTGAATCTAAGTTAGCAATGTTTGTTATGTTAAGAGTTCCTACATCTACGTTAATTAATGATTAGGGTTTATCCTAGATGTCCACATCAGCCATAATCGAAGAAATACAACAGTATACAAGATTTGTGTGAAAAAATAAAAAATAATTTCATAAAAAAATTCAAGATGATGAATAAAATAAAGAACTTGATGAATAAATTCAAGAACGTAATGAACAGTTTGAAGAAATTCAAAATTTTTTGGAAACGTTTGAATACCTTGGTTGAAGATCTTGAAGACTATCAGAAAATTTAAAGATGGTTTGAAGGTTGTCAAAGCGTCTCTCTCTACTTTATCTCACTACAATTGATCTTTGAGAATTGAAGAAATCGGGAAATAAGGAAATAATGAGAGAAACTATTCCAAGCTTTCACTATTTATAATAAAAATAAATGCTCAACTATCCCCAATCACTAGAGAATCCCAAAAGTCGGACTCTTTAGTTCCCAAAAATTGGAATGGTGAATTTAACTAAGTGTGAATGTTTATGGGAGCATAAAAGTCGGATTCATTATTTGGGATTATAAATGTTAGACTCATTATTTGGGTCATTTCTTATTGGAGCTTATTTTCTCCAAAGTATAGGTGCATGTTAGAAATACCACACCATTCGTCTCAATGAAAATCCAGACTCTATTTTTAGCCCAAATTATTGATTAGGGCTAAAAAATTCTAAGTATTGATCGTTATCTGTGGATTCCTGGTCTGACTTTACATTAAAGTCGAATCCTATTTCCAACATCCATTATGAAAATTGTAGATTATATTCTAAGTTTTCATTCCGCATTATCAACAGACTGCGTTATCTCCAAAACATCAGGTAGCTTATCTCATCTAATTAAAGTTGGACTCCTTATGTAACCCTAAATATTGATTCGAGTTAAAATATCCTACGTTTTGATCATCATCTATATATATGATCCTAGTCCGACTTTCATGTAAGAGTCAGACCCTATTTATGACAATCTAGAAGAGAAATATGAATATTTTTAAGTATGGAGTAATGTCTGAATCATCATTTTGTCCGTGTTATACAAAAGCTAAATCCTTCTTTGAAGATTTAATCTTAATCTCAAATTAAGTGTTGAGCTTGTCGTGTCATCTCTCATTCGGATATGGAAATTCAGACCCTAAAAAGGGTTGGGCAATTTGAATATCATAAAATATGGTTAAGTACGTTACACTAGTTGAATTATCTAGTACTTAGTTGTCGTAACAATGAGGATTTGTTTCTACATATATATATATATATATATATATATATATATATATATATATATATATATATATATATATATATATATATATATATATATATATAGATATATATATAGATATATATATATATATATATATATATATATATTTATTGATATACATATATATATATATATATATATATATATATATATATATATATATATATATATATATATATATATATATATATATATATATATATATATATATATATATATATATATATACACTAGTGGAAAAAAACGTATTTGCTGTGGTTTTTGCATATACGCAGCAATAAATAGGAAAAAGAATAAGGAAAAAAAAACATTAATTGCTGCGGTTCTAGGCCTCGACCGCAGCAAATACTCAATAGCACACTCTAATGCTGCGGTTGGATGTGTGCCCGCAGCAAATAACAATCTCAAATGCTACGGTTGATGGTGTGCCCGCAGCAAATAGGCCATTAAGAACTTTAACTGCTGCGGTTGTGGACTATGACCGGAGCAATTAAGTTTATTAAAATGGCGCCTTTTATATTTTAACATTTATCTTTTCATGAGAAACTCTTCGGTTTCCTTATACCACACACACAAAATGAACACACATACTGTTTTCCTTCGTTCTCCTTAATTCCTTCCATTCCAGACTTCAAACTTCTCTTGTTTATAATCAAACTTCAAACTTCGAATTTTCATAAACTTCGAACACATACAGTACAGCGGTTTTCTTCTACTGTTTTTGTTCATCATCATTCTTCAAAACCGTTCTTGTTCATTATCAAATTAAACATCAAACTTCGAATTTTCATAAATTTCGAACACATACAGTACATCGATTTTCTTCTACTTTTTTTGTTCATCATCATTCTTCAAAACCGTACCGTTTGAAACCAAAGGCATTTTTGGTCTTGTTCATCTTCAAAACTTACGATTTAAGGTATTATTTCTCTTTTTAATTTCAATACTTACGAAAAACCTTTAAAATGTGGTTTGTTAAATTACTGCATACGAATTATTGGGTATTATTATATTTCTCTTTTTAGTGTGGTTTGCAAGTTCAAGGTAATTTAGTAGTGCTAATATTTTTTTTCTTTGTTGATTATTACATAACCCACAAAATCAAGGTAATTTCTATTTGTTTTGTAAATTTGCAAGTTTATATTTTTATTGTTTCACTTGTAATTTAGTAATTTAGTTAAAAATGTGGTTTGTTAATTAATTATTTGAATATATAGTAATTATTTGTGAATGTGGTTTGTGTGGTTTGTTAATTATTTGCATTAGAAATGTCGTTTGTTGTTATATTTGTCTTTAATTATTAGAATTAGAATACTTATATTTCTAATGTTAAATGATTTAATTTTATTATTTATATTTTGAATGTTATATTTCTAAGGTTATACAATGTTAATTATTCAAAGTATATTTTTTTAGGGTTAAATATGTTTGTTAGAAATAAGTATATATGTTTAAAAGTTGTGTATTAATTTTGTTTTGAATCAATTATTCACACTAATTAGGATGACAAAAGATCGTTCTTGGATATATGTGCATTGAATCGTCGGAATTTATTGATGGCGTATTAGAATTTTGTAGTATTGCGGTTGAACATAAAGTTAGGATGGGGGGAGTTGGTTTTTATTGCCCATGTGTCAGTTGTGGCTATGTATCAAAGGTAGATAGTGTTGATATCCTTAGGGAGCACATATTTTGACGTGGGTTTAGGCCTCTATATCATGTTTGGGTTTGGCATGGTCAGGAGGGAGTTTACAAAGAGAAAAGTGTTGTTGAGGACGTCAATAATATGGCCGATGTCAATGAGGATGTAGTAGATCATGTTGATGGGTATGAGACAGATGAAGAGAATTTCGATGAGGATGTGGATCGTGTTGATGAGATGAAGGAGGGAGTCGAGGATGAGTTAGGAAAACATCCTTGTGTTTTTGACTTGATGACAGAGGCTTCTCAAAAGCCTTTGTACCCTGGATGTACAAAGTTCACCAAACTAACACCAGTGTTGACAATTTTCAACATTAAGTCAAAGTTCAATTAGAGTGACGCTAGTTTAACAATGTTATTAGAAGCGTTAGGTGAGATGCTTCTTGAGGGAAATGAACTTCCAAAGTCGACATATTATGCGAAAAAGCTCATGTGTCCTTTCGGCTTAGAGTACCAGAAAATTCATGCGTGTCCGAATGATTGTGTGTTGTATCGGAATGAAAACGAGAACTTAGAAGAGTGTCCTAGGTGTGGGTTATCGTGCTACAAGCGTAAAGGGGCTCGGGATGCTAAAGGGCCCTCGGCTAAGGTATTGTGGTATCTTCCAATAATACCTAGATTCAAGCGCTTGTTTTCTATAAAGAAAGATAGGGTGAAGAAAGGTCACTTTCTCACACATCCATCTGATTCTCCAGAGTGGAAGAGAATTGATAGGTTGCATAAGACTTTTGGGGATGAGGTTCGTAATTTAAGGCTTGGACTGTGTACGGATGGAATGAACCCATTCGGCAATCTTATTTCTCAACATAGTACTTGGCAGGTACTTTTAGTGATCTATAATTTGCCACCTTGGTTGTGTATGAAGCATAAGTACATAATGCTTTCGCTTCTTATCTCGGGTCCTAAACAACTTGGCAATGACATAGATGTGTATCTTGCACCTCTCGTTGAGGATTTGAGAAAGATGTGGGATGAAGGCGTTTCAGTGTTTGATGCATATGCTAATGAGGAGTTCACCTTGCGTGCAATGCTTTTATGCACCGTTAATGATTTTCCGGCATATGGCAACTTATCGGGGTATAAGAACAAAGGGAAGAAAGCATGCCTAATATGTATCGATGACATGGAATCCACGTGGATTCCTAAGTGCAAACACGTATTCATGGACCATCGAAAGTTCTTCCTACGAGATCATCAATATCGTAAGAAGAAGAAGATGTTCAACGGGGAGGTTGAGGACCGTGTAGCTCGTCGACCGTTGATCGGTTATGAGGTTTATGAACAGGTTAAGGGAGTTGAGACTGTATTTGGTAAAACAGGGCAAGTGCAGGGGGGTGAAGACCGATTATGGAAAAAAGAATCAATCTTTTGGAAGCTTCAATATTAGAGAGATCTACAGGTTAGGAATTGTCTTGACGTTATGCATATAGAGAAAAATGTATGCGATGCCATACTCAGGACTCTCATGAACATTCCGGGTAAGACAAAGGATGTTAAGGTTGTGCAAGATTGGTTTGAATGTAAGGGTATTCGTCCGGAGTTGTGGGCACATGTTAAGGAGAGTAAGAAAAGAAATAGAGCCGATAAAGTTGGTGGCAGTAACAAGGGAAAGGGCGGTAAGAAGAAGATGAGTAATGACAAAGTTTATTTGCCTCCAGCTTGCTACACATTTTCCAAAGCAGAGAAGCGGGCATTTTGTGAGTCTTTGTATGGTATTAAGGTTCCATCTGGGTACTCATCCAACATGAAGAGATTTGTGACCCTAAATGGTGAGTTGAAGTTGGGAAGCATGAAATCTCACGATTGCCATGTAATGATGCAAGTGTTCTTACCAATTGCAATCCGTGGAATATTGTCAAAACATGTGAGATATGCTATTACCGAGCTATGTTCGTTCTTCAACACAATTTGTAGTAAAGTTCTTGATCTCTTTAAACTTGATGCTCTTCAAGTCGATGTGATTTATACAAGTTTGAGATGTATTTTTCAGCTTCTTTCTTTGACATAATAGTTCATCTTATTGTCCATCTCGTTCGTGAGATCAAGCTTTTGGGTCTAGTTTTTTTAAGGTGGTGTTATCCTTTTGAAAGACACATGGGTGTTTTACAAAACAAGGTGAGGAATCCAGCACAACCCGAGGGGAGTATGATTCAAGGCACTGTGAGCGATGAGATTAGTAACGTTATAGTCGAGTATTTGGCCATGGCAAAGCCTATTGGACTTCCCACCTCTAGACATGAAGGTAGGCTTGAGGGAAAAGGAACAATTGGCTCCAAATCGGTCACACCTCCTCGCGAAAGCCTTCTACAAGCACACTTGTATGTGTTGCATCATTTTCCGGAAGTTCATCCTTTTTTGAGTGAGCATTTCGATATATTGCGCGCAAAACATCCTTCTAAAGGGGATAGGGCATTAATGCAGTTGCATAACAAGACGTTTATTAATTAGTTTCATAATCGAGTAATATGCGAAGAACTCAAGGGTGTATCCGAAATTGTTAAGTGGTTAGCTTTTGGTCCTCGTGATGACGTCAACAAATATGAGGGTTAAGATGTCAATAGCTTCACATTTTGGACTGAGGGTCAAGATAAAAAGTCATCTTATCTAAAGAATAGTGGGGTTTCTATTTTGGCGTCATCTACATTTTACGCGAGTGAAAAGGATTAAGCGCCGATTGATGCTAAATTGGTATACTACGGGCGGGTACATGAAATATGGGAGCTTGACTACTCTAATTTCAATATTGGTCTTTTCAAATGTAAGTGGGTAGATAATAATCGACGACGGATAAAAAATGACGACCCTTGTGGATTCACTCTTGTAGACTTAGTTCGTTTGCGTGATAGTGATGAGCCATTCATACTAGCCACACAAGCCAAGCAAGTAATCTACATTGTAGACCCGTCTGATAAAAAATGGTCTATTTTTGTACCGAGAAAAAGAAGTATCCTTGGTATAGGTGATGTTGAGGATGAGAAATAATATGATGCTTTTGAAGACTGTCCTCCCTTTATCAATCCAAAATCAGTGGATCAAGATGATGTAGATGTTGGTTATATGCGTGTAGATCACACGAAAGGAATACATTTGAATTAAGTGATTTACAAGGTATGAATTTAAAGCTTTTTAAAGTTTTTTTGGCACTTGGTTTGTTTTGCATGAAACTTTGCACATAACACTATTTTTTATATATTACTGTGTTGAACGTATTAGAATTGTAAATCATAGTCATATTCTTAATATTACTTAGCTTATGTTCTAATATATTTCTATTCATACTCTTTCAGGTACTGATACACAATGCATCTATTCAGAGACGAAATTGTCCCCGAGATTGAGACCTCGGATAATGAGCATCGTAGTTATGACAGCGAAGAGGACCAAATTGTGAGATACGAGCGTATGGGTGAAGACGCTCCACCGATTGACAATGATTTTGAGACTGAAGACGTCCTACCAATGGATG